>NW_012149397.1:1379641-1391989 GCF_000956105.1 Propithecus coquereli | reverse complement strand
ATTAATAAAAGATATTAAAATTTTTTGTGCACATTTGAATAAACAGCCAAAAAAGGGGGAGGGGGAAGAGAAATAGATTTTGCCTCATGCTGTCTTTATTAGGTCTTGTGAATATTTAAAAAAATGAATACCTTCTCCTGTCAGAGAGTAGAGATTTTTGCTTTTAGAAATCTTTTAATTGTTACTTTGGCTAAATGAATAACTGTTAATTTACAGTGACTTCTGCTTCTATTTTGATCAAGTGCTTTAAACCTTTGACATATTTTTTTAGGCTTTCCAAAATCAAGTTTTAAATTCTAAAATAAGTCTTTTTGACCTTCAACTAACTTTTGGTCATTTTAGAAGGTCCTCTAAAAGTCCAAAAGAAATATATTAAGCTTATTTGGTATGTTAAAATTATAAGAGAAGCATTTTCAAATAAGAAATGATGTTTAACCCTTTTTGAGTTATATTTGTATAGTATGTTATTGATTTGTGTTTCAAAATTGTATAAGATTCCTAAATATCTGATATGCCTTGGGATATGTTATCAGTCATAATTATGGCTATTGTATTAAATTGCTGTAGGCTACAGAAAGTAACAAAAGTCCATTGTCACTTGCATCTTTAACCATGGTCATTTTAAATCTTGTTGTCCACAGTTAATTGTTTTATTTTGATTTTTTTTCTAAAAGCTCTTTGAAAATCCTAAAGTACTGTGCCTTCAAGGAGATTCATTAAAAGGATGAAAGACTCTGACGTGGCAAACTTACCTGTCAGATTGCCACTGCCTGACCTCCCCAGCTGGGTGCTCTGAAATACAGACATCTGCTGATTATTCAATTGAACTGGATAAGAATTACAAAAACTCCAATAAAAAACTGGAGTCATAAAACTGCTAACTCAACAACAAGCAGAATAAGAATTAATTACATGGAACCGAACTGATAAAGAACTGAAATAAATTTTTGACTTTGTATTTGAAACATTGCTAAAACATTGATTTTATGTTTTGTTTTCCAGAGTGAAGAAAACTTTTTTCTTTCAAGCTATTTATAGCTTACGGAAATTGGGTAAAATATACTTTTGTGAGCAAAATTGAAACATTTACCTTTCTCTCTACCGGATCCCTCCGGAATTTGGAAACTGTTCATGAGTATTCTTATTTTATCCAATATATAATAGTTATTTGTGTAAGTTCAGTAAGAATCTGTTTTCTTTTGTAACAGGACACAATTGGAAACACTAGTTATTTTACCAATGCTTTGACTAGAATGTCATCTTTTCATATATGACCAGACAGCTTTTAGGGACTCAGGTTGACTTTATAAAGCCAATAAACTTGGAAAAAGACTGCCCTGGTATCCTGTCTATATGGTTCCCTTACAAGGTTCCTAGCCTTAAGGTGAGTAAAGAATATAACTTTCTGACAGACTCAAAAACCTCAAGTCATTTTGGGTTCCTCAGGAAGAGAACAATTTACTCAATTTGTGTAGATAGCGCAGACACAGTCTTTGGCTTGCCTCCTAAGCCTTCAAAGGCTTTTAAAAGTCTAATCTGAGATTCCTTAAAAAAAGTCCCAGTAAAGCCAACTTAAAAAGAGTTTATACAATACATCACCATTCTTACTGTCCTTTGTGCAAATAATCGGGTCAAATTAATAAGACTAAACTTAGTTTACAAACAAATTAGTCTTTCTGTAAATATCTTTGATAAAATGGTGGTGAATGTAGAGAGAAAAATTATGTTTCAGAAGAAAATCTATAGTACACTCTTTATTAGATTTCAGTTCTTTTTTTTTTTGAGATTTTATTACTTACCTGCAATCTGCACTAAATCCTTAATTTTTACTCCCTTCCAATATCTGGCTATGACTCTCTAGACTAATGTTTTCAGTATTTCTTCCACCCTTCTGGCTTAGTTACTAGCAATTAAAACAGTGCTCTTCTTGAAGCTCTACAAACTAAAGCTAGACAACTTGATATAAACTTTGGGAGAAATTACTACAACAGCACATATGTAAACAGCCTTCATACTTGCTGGTGTATGGACTACTCAGAAAGTTCATTGGAACACCTGATTCAAACTGCAATCCAGAAAAATCTGTCAGATTGCCACTGCCTGACCACTCCAACTAAAAATGCTTTGAGCCCAAATCCAGGAATCTCCTCACCTAACTGCCCTCTGGACTTTAGAAAAATGGACTACTCCAGACGCTAACCTTTGTTTTCTTTTGTTTCTATAGAAAAATATCTTATTAAATACATGTATGTTTCTATCATATAGGAACACACCATACACAGATCTAACCTTGATGGGAGCACATCTGCAATGCCACCTCCTGAAATGGGACACAACTGTTTAACTGAACTGATCTATTCCCAAGACTAAGAGACTTTTTCAAGAAAATATGGACCAGTGAACTTAAATGTGCTTTTTTACCTGCTTGTTCCAATCAGTATTTTCTCCCCCTTTGCCCATCTCTTGAAACTTCTAACCCAAATTGCTCAAGATCTATCAATTCTACTTTTATATGTGAAATTTTCTAAAAATAAAGTTTCAAATGGGAAACTAAAAGAAACCAAAAATATTTCACCCCAAAATATAATTCTTTGACATATTCTGAGATGGCTATTCAGAGGGCCACAGACAGGAATAGCCCTGAAAAGTGATACTGCCATGTTCCAAGCCTCCTCTTTCTGTGACCTCAGAGTGATATAAAAACCTCAACCATCTGATCCCCGCTTTGAGCCTCACACATGGCCAAATGTATGTTAATAAATTTGTATGCCTTTTTTATCTGTTAATCTGTCTATTATCAGTTTGTTTTATAGGCTCAAATTATTGAAACTTCAGGGGGAAAATTTAAACTTTTCTACAGGGCCAATGCAACACAAAGCCAAGGGCACATAGTAACACTCTTGGGAGAAAGGCTGCCTCAGGGGGACCTCCCAAGACAAATCTGGGAGGTAGCGACAAGCAGGCAAAGGGAATCAGAGTAGCAGTGAGGGCAAGAGACCTGGGTCGTGTTATGTCTCTGTCAAGAGGGCCGCTGGAAGGTGATCACCAGCCCAGGCTGGGACTGCAGGGTCATTGAGGAAAATGTATTCTGAACACGTCACTGGGCAGAGCAGCACTGGAGCTTCTCAGGCTCACACTGCTGGCCCACGGTGCAGCAGCTGGAAACAGCAGGGGGTCCCTTCATCCCGCTTAATATTGTGCTCACTGTGAGGGAGAAATGCTTAAAGATGTCTGTCAATTATTGCAGAGCTTGTGTTGAAGACTGAATTTGGAGCTGAAAGTCAATACATTGAAAACTGGCATGATTCCCTTAATCACTTTTTAGGTCATAGAATCTAATAATTTAAGAATTTTTGTATGTGATTTATACTAACCCATATTTTACACATGATCTGAGAATTAGATTTTAATTATGATATATTACTAAGTTTAACATGGAATGTTGTTATTCCATTTATGAAAGTGAAATATACTTAAAGAAACATTATAATAGGTTTAAAATACCTCATTATACCTACAAAATCAGAATGGGTGTGACACATGTATGCAATTCAGGGTGGAAATCCAGAGATGAAAGTATAACCCAGACATCACCTGGGAAAGGCTTTCGCCTACCCTCTTGTCATGATCAGAAATCATTTTGCATTGCTATAAAATCATTTTAGGTTATTACCTAAATTTACTATTTTAAACTTGCCATTAAAAACAAAAATTTCTGATACATGATGAGTAAATACAGTGTACTCTGAAGGAAATTTGAATGTGTGAATTCCCTTCTTGGCTCTTCCTGCTAAGGAGAGGATGTGCTCTTTAGTCTTGTCAGTTGCCAAGTATTTCCACATTAAAGGCTCCTGAAATGAGAGCCCTAATGAGAAAGTGATTGGTCAGAAATTCTTGCAACTATTTAATCTTTATGCCCTCCTTTGTTTCATAGTTTAATGTACTGTAATGGATTATACTATGTAGCTTCTGATTTAATGATTTTACAAAAATTTAGTCAAGAAATCAAGGGAAAATACAGTTATTTCTCCATTTTTTGAAGGATTGTTCCAACAGACATTCATCAAAAACAGTTAAAGTTTAAAATGAGGGCACCTACAAAATACTTTGGCATGATAATACTAATAAATAATTTGAATATAAGCTGGATATCTAAATTATTTTACTGGGGTAGAATTATATGGATATTATATATTTATTTTTGTTTTTGTGGCCCTGAATTTTCTATAATGTTCCAGTGTTTTAACAAAGACAGACAAAAAATGAGCACTAATATTCCAGCTTCTATTTTCTGAAGAAAATAGACCTGCCCTTTGCATACGTGTTTTATTTCCTAGTAAAATCAACTATTTGCTAAAGCTCTGTGATTTAAGGGATAGATCATTCTCCCTTAATCTTGGTAGATGGCAACTCTATCTGGGACTTTGGGGTCACCACTCTTCTTTCATACCCTACAACTAATCTGGAAAAAAATCTTGTTGGTTCTGTAACCCTTAACAAAACCTATCAAAAATCCTACCACTTACTAAGACCTCCACCATCACCGCTGTGATCAGAGCCATATTCTTCTCTTTCCTGGATCATTCTCATAGCCTCTGGAGGAGGACTGGTCCCTAGATGGCCTTGTCTGACCCAGCTTGCTCCTTCCCTCCTTCCCTCATTCTGGCTTGCAGGTTTCAGAATAACTGTAGAATGTGCCAAGAATGCAACATACTGAGGTAAGGAGAAGCTGTCTGGAACAGCCTGGGTTCTGTCCTCATTCCTTGTAGAACAGCATGTCCTGCGATGCTTTTGCTCAGGGATCCCCAAGGGCTGCCTGGAGATAACACTTAGTGGAATGCCTTCAGGGGCCCTCGGCTGCAGTGCAAAGTGGGGCCCGTGCAGATGAGTAAGGGAATTTATATGTGTGCTCTATACAAGACATAAGTATGATTTAATTCATTGAAAATAGTCATCCCTAATCTATACAATACTCACAGTTAAAAAAATAAATGCACTCTGTGTTAAACTTTTGAGCATTGAAAGCTGATCTATTTATTCAGAGAGCATATACTATAAAGAATATTACAGTAAAAATACCAAGAAAGATCACCTGATGAAAATTATTCATTTTTTACACTTCTTTATTCACTATATGACATCTTGATAAGGTTTTCTGAGGAATTAAATGCTTCTGGGGTTTTTAAAGTATATTTTCTCATGCAAGGAGTATTCCAATGAAGAAAGAAAAGCCCCCTGAATTTGCCAAGTGAGTTCTTGGCTTTGCACAGGAAAGAATTCAAGAGCAAGCCAACTAGTGACAGAAAGTTTATTGAGAGAGAAGACAGTAGATCCTACTCCACAGACAGAGTAGGGGTCCTTTCCAGAGCCGGAGGGGTATCCCTTATGGGGTAACACTAACATTTTTGTATGTTCAGAAACCCCGTTAGTAAACAGTCATGTGTGACCAGCATTGTCTTGTGGTCAGGCCATAAAGGTTGATCATAAACTTCTGTCACAGGAAGGTAAACACAAATAGCTTGTAAGGCATCTGGCTTAGTAATTCATCCATCCTTGGTTGAGTCTTGGGCCGGCGACTTCCTTGTTCAGGGAGGTCGGGGTTTGGTGTCAGTCAAAATGGCTGCACTCAGGCTCTCTCAACCTTCCTTTTCTGCCTTATCCATACGTTATTTCTACAAACAAATCATTGTGTTTTCTTAAAATGATCCATCAATTAAAGCAAGAATGGCATGTAGATGATATTAGTAGACACAATCCATGAAAACATTTTGTTTATTTCCACTCTAGAGTATGGTGAGCTTATTATTCAAAGTTACTAAATAAATGCAGAATTGATTTTTCACAGCTTCTATTTCTTCTCTCGAAACATTTAGAGAGAGGAAAAGACAAAAGAATGAAAAATGATGCCATTTAAATCAATATTACACATGCAGTAGGGAATATAACATTGCTAAATAAGAACCTATCATGATGTTAATTCTATAATAGCTTATTTTGACTCCTTTAATTAAATTTTGTGTAACTTTCCCTAATTTATTTGTTAGCTACTCAGTTACTAAGATTAGAATGTTTTTAGCCTTTAGACATAATATTTATACAAATTCTTCTTTTACTATACTTTTGTAGAATGTATATGAAAGCATTGAAATATCTTATTTACTTTCCATAAAGTTCTCATTTACTTGGAGCTATGCGAAGCGTCCAAATAAACACATGGCTATTTACCGCCAGGACTTGCTCCTCAGCATCTGCTGTGGATAAGATTCAATTGTACACACATTATCCCAAAGCCAGCACTCCAAGGGAAGGGGCAGTAGAAATGGGATGACAATGGTTAAGTCAATAAAAGATGCATTCCATTGTCCTTGATTTACAGACATTAATAGTGTTTGGCAACTGCCTAGAATCCACAATAAATGATCAACCAATTTGTTGCCTAAAAGATGTTGATTTAACCAACATATGTGTGCATCAGTTATATATTTAAAAGATGGACATTTTCCCTTGCACATCTGGTTGGAGAATTTTAGACAATATAGAAAGAAAGTCACCAGACAATTAATAATAGGGCTGTACAGAACCACTTAGAGCCTTAATAAACTAGCTCTGTCAATCAAGCCATAGGAATGACTTCTTCTCTTTTATATGTACCAGATCTCTGCAGGTGCACAGAGGAGAGATGAACTGCAATTTTAAAGCACAATTAACAAGCAATATCAATCCAGCTTATTACACACACACACCCATTTCCAAGCCAGATGATTGCTAAATATTCACAGCAAAGATTAGACTGTTAAATAATTACCCACTGAAAAAAGTAGCAGTTACTTCACCTTCTGAAAAAGTTTTCACTATTTTAAAAAGTTTGTCAATGACAAGATGAAAACTGGACTAGGTTAAAATTTTGATACATATACAGTGCAGATAACACAAAAGAGTATTTTATTCTTTACCATTCTTAAGCATCACCCCAAATGCCGAGGAATAATATGCTAAATTTCAAGGTTTTACATCAAGTACTGCATTCAGCTTTTAAAGTGAAGGGTGTAGTCACCCAAATACTATCCTAGTCCATGTAACATCTTGCCTGAATTCTCACTATTAAAATATTGTGCCAACCAGATCATTCTCCAGAGATATTTCGATATTCCTAGATCTCTCTCAACATACCTAATCAGCTCCCTCAATCCCACACAGGCCTCAGGTTAACTTCAATCACTCTTCTCTCATTCATTTTTCATCCACTTATTTGCAAATATGTATTTAGCATGAATTGTCTGCCAGCACTGTTAAAGACTGGGGAAATAAGACAGTACACAAGACAGGTCCTGGTTCTTGCATTCCCAATGAGGAAGGTAATTTTTTTTTAAAGGTAGATATTTAAAATTACTTCAAGAGACACAAAATAATATAACTGCAGAGACTGATAATTTCTGCAAAGAAAACAAAATGTGATTATGAAAAATAAATGAACTGGTTTACTGTAGTTTTTTCCATGTCCACTGCCACCATGTCACTACTCACCCAGACTTCAGTGATATATTAACTTGTTTTCTTTTGTCAATTGCATTGCCTTCATTATTTTTTTCTGCAATACAGCCAATCAATCAGGTTGGGTTCTCTAGAAGCAGAGCCTGTGATAGGGATTATTAACCAAGTGTTTTATTGAGAGAATAACCTCATGAGAAGGGGTAATTCAAGGGACAGACCCAAGCAAGGATGAGCTCAACATGAGTCTGGCTCAGCCTGACACTGGGAGCTTTGGAGCATGGGTTGTATCTCAGAGTTGGCCCAATCTTGAGGCAAGGGGAATGGTCATTTATACTACAAGTCAGTCAGTCACTGGCAATAGGCTGTCCCAGGTAAGTCAGCTCCCTTCAGCCTGGAGAGGTGCTCTGGAGAGTAGGACATTTGTGAGCCATTAGTTACCAACATTAATAGTATTTGAGGAATGTGTTCACTGGCCTAGCAGAGGGGCTCTGAGTAGAGCAGCACCCTTAAATCAAAACCAAGAGGAAAATGGATATTGGTTAGGAACACACAGTGTCTACTATAGTTAGAAAAACCATGAGTATGTGGTCTTTCTGTAAGAACCTGAGGAAATGTCAGTGAAACAAATCATACAATGACTGGCATGTGGGATCTCAGTCAATGGCAGCTGTTATGATTGAGACAGAGGTGAGATGTTTATAACTTCAATAACTGGCACTGGAATTCTTATTACAGAAGAATTTGCTGACTTCTTTTGCTGAATTTCTTGATAAACTCTGCTGTATGGAAAACCATGACTGAAGATAAGGCATTCTGGAGGTCCATGGATGGTAGTTTTGGCAGAAACATTGCATTCAGGGAAAGCAAATCCATACTTAGAAAAAGTGCCTTTTCCAGTAAGAACAAAATGCCATTCTTCCATGATGAAAACAGTCCAGTGTAATCCATCTGTCACCAGGTAGCTGACTGGTTTATGCTGCAGGCAAATTGGGCATTCAGCAGGGGTTGTAGCCAGATTGGCCTTGGTGAGGGGAAGCCCATTTTGCTGACCCCATGCATAACCTTGATCCCTGCCACCCTGCATACTTTGTTCCTGATCCCACTGGGTGATGGCAGAAGTGGCTGAGGGAAGAGGTTGACTAGGACCCACAGAACTGGTCATCCTGTCCACTTGATTATTAAAATCCTCCTCTGCTCAGGTCATCCTTTGGTGAGTATTCACATGGGACACAAATATCTTTGTGGGGTTTTTTGTTCAGTCAGAGAGGGCTACCCACATAGCTTTTCCCCAGATTTCTTTGTCACCAATCTTCTAATCATGTTTTTTCCAAGTCCTTGGCCACAGCCCGTGAATCTTCATATTCACAAGACTGGCCACTTCTCCTGCCAAGCAAAGTGAACAACCAGGTGCAACTACTGAAATTCTGCCAACTGGGAGGATTTCCCTTCACCACTATCTTTCAGGGGACTGCAGAGCTGCAGCTGTCCACTTTTGGGTGGTACTTGCCTAACCTACATACCCATTTGTAAACAAAGCCTGAGTCTTCTCTTCTTTTGTCAACTGATTGTAGGAAACTCCTCCATGAGGCCACAGGCACAGGCTGGGAGAGAGAAGGCAGCGTCATGGGAGAGAGGACCATGGACATTTGACCCACTTCTTCATGGAACTTGTGCCTTTGGGGTCTGCTCAGGCCTGATCATATTTGTACTGCTTTAATTTGAGGATGGAGTAATACTGTGTATGACCAACTTCATGGCCTGGTGAATCAGATAACACCTAGTTCATGGCGTGCACCTCAGGTAGCATGGTAACTTGGTAGCCCATGGTTAAGAGTTCTGTCTCTATTAAGGTCCAGCAGCAAGTCAAGAGTTATTTCTCAAAAGGAGGGTAGCCATCCACAGAAGATGGCAGGACTTTACTCCAAAATCCTAAGGGCCTATGCTATGATTCACCTATAGGGCTTTCCATGGCTCCAACAGCATCACTATCTGCCACTGACATTTCCAGCGCCATTGGATTTTCTGGATCATAAAGCTCAAGCAGCAGAGAAGCTTGCATAGCAGCCTGCGGAAGAGCCTTCTCTCGTTCTGGCCCTGCTCAAAAATAGCAGCTTTCCAAGTCTTTCGGTAAATGGGTCAAACTAACATACCCCAAAGAGAGATATGATACCTCTAAAATCCAAAGAGGTCCACGGGGTGTTGAGTCCCTTTTTTGGTTGTAGGAGAGACCAGATGCAACATCATCCAAAAAGAAATATCTTGACATGTCCAACACCATTGAAACCTCATAAATTTTACTGAGGTAGATGGCCCCTGAATTTTGGTTGGATTTATTTCCCACCCTATGACATGTAAATATCTTATCAATGAGCCTACAGTAGCTTCTACTTCTTGTTCTCTAGGTCCCATCATCATGTCATCGATCTAATGGACTCGTGATATCTTGTGGAAGTGAAAGGGAATGAAGGTCCCTGTGTATTACATCATGACATAGGCTTGGAGAGTAGAAATGTCTGTGAGGTAGGACAGTAAAGGTGGATTCCTGGCCTTGGAAGTTGAAAAAACTGCTTCTGGTAGGCTTTTTTGGACAGCTGTAGAGTAAAAGAAGTAGTTGCCATATCAATAGCTACATATCAGGTATCAGAGGATGTGTTAATTTGCTCAGTGAAACCACATCTGATACAGCAGCCAAAATTGGAGTCACCGTCTAGTTAAGCTTACAATAATCTGCTGTTATTCTCCAAAATCCATCTGTTTTCTGCACAGGCTGAATAGGTGAGTTCAATGGGGATGTGGTGGGAATCACCACCCCTGCATCTTTCAATTCCTTGAAGGTGGCACTTATCTTTGCACTCCCTCTGGGGTTGCACTAGTGATGTTGGTTTACTATTCCCTATGTAGAGGCAGTTCTAGGGGCTTCCACATAGCCTAACTCACCATAATAACGCTCCACAAATTAGAAAACCAATGTGGGGATTTTTCCAGTTTCTGAGTATATCTATTCCAATTATCATTCTGGAACGGAAAAATAACCACAGAATGGATTTGGGAACTCACTGGAGCTGTTGTGAGACAGATCTGAGCTAAAATTCCACTGGCCATCTGACCTCCATTGGCCCTTACTCTGGCTAGAGGACCACAATGGTGTTTTCGGTCTCCTGGAATTAGTGTCAGTTCAGAGCCAGTGTCCAGTAGTTTCTAAAAGGTCTGATTATTTCCTTTTCCCAAATGTATAGTTGCCCTACTAAAAGGTACCTTACTTTGGGGAAACTGTGTGAAAATTTAATAGTATAAATTTTTCCATGTACTGGGCTCCTTCCTCAAGGGTACTTGGCCTCCCCCCAACTCAAGGGCCAGAGTACTTTCAGCTGTGTATGTTCACGGTGAGTACTCAACAACCATTCTGTTCTTCACCTTCAGTATGGTATTCAATAAATTACATGAAATATATTCAATGCCTTATTTTAAAATAAGTTTTGTGTTAGATAATTTTGCTCAACTCTAGACTAAGGCAAATATTCTGAGCATGTTTAAAGGAGGCTAGGCTAAGCTATGATGTTTCGTAGGTGGTTAAGTGTATTAAATGCATTTTTGATTATAATATTTTCAACTTATGGTGTGTTTATTGGAATATAACCCTGTCATAAGTCAAGGAACATCTGCACATTAAACCAAGGCAGGACTGGCATTTCTAACTTTCTCATTGTGGGCCACCTTTTGGTCCAGGCTTCAGCCAACCAACCAAACAAACTGGTAAGAGCCCTTTCTGACTCCTGAGATGCAACATTAAATGCAGAATCTCTGCTTAGTGAACACACCTCAATAATTTCAGCCCAATCCAAACTTACAATCTTTTCACCATTATTTCACACCCTTACAATTCATTCTCACACATGTTCCCCAGATTTCTGTCTGTGTAATTTAAAAAACTCTAAGGATTCTTTTGGAGTATAGAAAATCCCCTCATGGGTCACACTTTGTACCTCACTTTCAGTGGCCTGCTGAGACTTGACTCTAGTCTAGAAGCAAAGAGGGGTGGTGGGAGTAGGTCCTGAGAAGATTCCACATTGTTCTTATGTCAGCATCATCAGGGGAGGCCATTAGAATTTTATCAAGTGAGGGGCTAATACCCTCAGATGGAGGTAGAGGGGCTGCTCCCACTGGGGGTAGCGAGAGACCTCTTCCATTGGAAAAGAAGACTGCTCACAATTTTAGCGGCTTAATGTCTCCAGCTTCATCAGGGTCTTCCCACACATTGTGTCTCCATTTCAACATTCAGATCCCATTGCTTCCCAATCAATACCCGCACTTTAACAGTGAATACTCTACAAGGCTGAGGGTTCAACTTGCATTGTAATTCAGCTAGTCATAGGATGAGATTCTGGGTTTTATTTTCAGTGATCTCAGACCAGCAGCTACAGGACATAAGAGTCTCCTTCAGGGCACAAATAGAAGATTTCCAATCATTTATGTAGCATTTTGACCTGAGAATTTTAATCATTAATTTCATCCTTCTCTTTCTCTATTTTGTCCAGCAACATAATAGGAACAACCAATCTTGTCATATTCAACAGTTTTCCAAAAATGTTTGAAAGTATCATATACACAGTCACCCATATCCTTGTTCCTTATAAGTAATTGATTAGGATTATCCAAGGGTGACATCTGTATATCTGTATTGCCAGATCATGCCATGTACTATCAGTGATCTCTTTATACTAGAAATAGAACCCTTAGCTTTTTTAATTCTAATAAGATTAGAGAGCCAATTCCAGAAACCTCAGAACAAGTTCAAAAAGTATATTCTTAAAATTTTGTTCCTCTAGAACAAGTCCCTAGTACCAAATCTGCACTAAC
>NW_012149397.1:1340296-1379591 GCF_000956105.1 Propithecus coquereli | reverse complement strand
GAACAAGTTCAAAAAGTATATTCTTAAAATTTTGTTCCTCTAGAACAAGTCCCTAGTACCAAATCTGCACTAACCTCAGTACTAATGTATCTTAGGGAACTATGTTTTATCAAAAAAAAAAAAAAAAAAAAGAAAGAAACAGAACCAACAGAGTGTGAAGGTAGGTAAATGAATAAATAGATAGGTAGACTGATTTTAAGAAATTGGTTCACGTGATTATGGAGACTGAGAAGTCCAAGATTTGCAGTTGGCAAACTAGAGACCCAGGATTCGATAATGTAGTTCCAGCCAAATCTGAAGGCCTGACAACTAGGAAAGCTGATGGTGTGAATTCCAGTCCCAGTTTGAGTTCAAAGGTAGGAGAAGACTGATGCACCCGCTCAAAGACAGACAGAGAGAAAAACTTCTTCCTTACTCAATCTTTTTTTATTCTATTCAGTCCTTTAAGGGAATGTATGAGGCCTACCTAAAATGGGGAGGGGAAACTGTTTTACTCAATCTACTGACTCAAATGTTAATCTCATCCAAACATGTCCTCACCAACACGCCTAGAAGTAATGTTTAACCAAATATCTGGGCACTCCATGGCCCAGTCAAATTGACACATGAAATTAACCATCACATCTCATCATGCTGGGAGAGTTCATGACTTTTGAGGAGGATGTTTAACTTCCTCCAGACATGGATTTGGCTTTTGATTAAATTTTATCCAACTCTCACAGGAAAAACAGGAACACTTCGCCTAACAGATGGTTTAAATTATTTTGTTATAATCATTATAAAAATTTGTGCATCTGTGGACAAATAGAAAAATAGAATGAGCCGAATACATACTGGAAATTCCCAAAAATGTCAGCTTTATATAAGTATATCTTAGTGATAAGCCTGGAAATAAAAAAAATGTTTTTTGAATAACCCTAAGAGTCACAGCAGTCTTACTGGTTCTTTCACTTATCTGAGGTTCTGTCATTTGAGACCATTATACAAATCCTGAAGCTCATGGGCCCTGCTGGTGAGGAAGTGTGCATTGTCCACATCAATTCCATGTCCTTATCAGATAATTTAGAATTCACCCTTTTCAAGCCAACTCCAGAAGATTCATCACACAGCAAGTTCTACCTTAAAAAATCCAGATAAGTCTATGTGAACATGTGTCTCAGTGTTGGAAATGAACAAATCTTTCTTGAGCTCAGTATGAAACCTTTCTAAACCATTTAGTGAGTCAATTCGCTGGTGAAAATAGTAATTTATTTATTTTTTGAGAATTGCAATTTATACCAAGGATGAGAAGTGCACTCCCTATAGGGTCTATTATAAATGACTAATATATGAATAATTGATGCAACTATTATATAAACAATGGTGCTACACATAGATCTGTTTCTATTGGCACGTGGACTAGAAAATATGTCAGTAAGATAACAGTTCTGAATGAAATCTCATATGATTAAATGTTTTATTTTCTCTGATAAAATGTAAACATTTATTCTTCTTTAGAAAATAACTTTGACTAGAGGTACTTCTGGGTATATTTGTTGTATTCCTTCATTGTTGATTTTACAAGCATTAGTTTCATTAGTTAAATATAACGTGGCCTTTGCTGAATGCAAAGCACTAGGCTGAAGCTGAATTGGTCACTTTTCAGTTTTGTTGTTGATGTATAGACAGACATGATGAAATTGTCTGGAGAATGGAGATAACTTTAGAGATTTATATATGAGGCACATGTTATTATATTTCCATTAGTGATATCATTACACATTGAAGAGAGATCCAGTATATTAGAACTAAAATGCATTCAAGGGACTTATATTAAATAAATGTCAGTTGTGGAAATGAATGTTAAATTGGAATATGTTGAAAGATAAATGGGAGATAAATGGAGATAGCAAATGGAGACATTCATTCATGGACAGGTAGAGAGACCTTCAGTGAAAGCTGAAAAGGTTATAATAGTCAAGAAAGGTGATTTACTTGTTTTGAGATAAGTGGCATTTAGATAACTCAAAATGTTGATAGGAAAGTGCCAGTAGAAAAGGCATGACTGAAAGGACCAGAGAGAGGTGACATAGGAAAATGGACCACAAAACTGGCGTCTGGTCTGAAGGCCAAGTGGGTTTTTGGCTTTGTACGGGAAAGAATTCAAGAGTGAGCTGACAGAGCAAAGCAAAAGCAAATTTATTAAAGTAATACAGAAACAGAAAGAAGGCTTGCTCCGTAGGCAGAGCAGTGGCTATCTCAGAGAGTAGCACTTTGTGAATTTTGGGAGTCTAATTTTATACCTTCTATTTAATTTTATGTTAAGTGGAGGGAAGATTATTCATAAAATTTCTAGGAAAGGGGTGGGGAGTTCCTGGAACCATGGGTCCCTCCTCTTTTTAAGCCATATAGTGTTACTTCTGGTAGTTTCCATGGCATTTGTAAACTGTCATGGTGCTGGTGGGAGTTTCTTTTGGTATGCTAATACATTATGACTAGTGTATAATGAGCAGTGGGGGTAACCTGAGGTCATTTTTTGTGGTCATCTTGGTTCTAGCTGGCTTTGGCCGGCTTCTCTTCTGCCTCCTGTTTTATCAGAGACCTTGGTTCTGGTCTTATGACTGTTCCTTGAGCAAGGCCTGCCGGATTCCTATCTCAAAGGGAAATAATTGATAGGAGGTGTCAGGAGGTGGATATAGAGTGCAAGTTGTCAGATTTTACTTTTCCCAGAGGGATTCCTCAACTGGATTGGAAGGGAAGGCAACAAAGAATGACTGGGACATAGTATGGTTTTAAAAGTAGGATACATCAAAATCTGGGGGTAATTGATACAAAGGGCTTTGTACAGTAAATATATAGAATATTCTCATCCTGTACAAATCCAAGTGTGCTGTTAAACCAGAGCACTCAGAAGAAATCTCCTTGATAGGAAAAGTACAAATTCTATGATCTGAACAATTTGAAAATAAGTGTCATTTGGTCTTTCTTTAGATACTACTCTGACTTGCAACTGCAAACAATGCTTAACAACTAGGTCAATAGCTGTATCTTGAGGCGAATTATAGGATTTTAAAATAAATCTACTCTTTACCTAATGTTTTAAAAACTTCTTCCTTTATTCTTGTCTTTTACAAATAGACAAGAAATAGATTATCTTAGTTTAGAAACCAAAAATTGGTTTCTTAAGGAGTTCATCTATTTGCAGTTCCTGTTTAAAAACACATTTCCTTTCGAACAATATAATCCCAACAACCAACCTGTAGACATGAAGGCTAAGAATAGATACCAGTAATGGTAGCTCAGAGGCTGAGGCTGGAACATAATGCCTCCGCCTCCTGAGAAGAGTGAAGGTCTAATATTCCATTAGACCACATGTAGCATCTTTATATTTGCTAAGGGATCGCTAGCACTTGCATTTCTCAAAACAGTCTTACATTATCACTATGCACTTTTAACTAGTTCAAAATTCAAGCTTAGTGGATTTTTCCACAGTAGTCATGCTAATGTAAATAGCACATTTGGAATTTAAATGCTCCAGTTTTATCCTTAAGGTGTTCTAGGGCAGTGCTTCTCAAACCTTAATGTGCATATGTGCGAGATCCTTGGGATCTGGTTAAATACAGATTCTAGGTCAATGCAGGTGGGAGTGGGGAGTCTGCATTTCTAACAGGCTTCCAAGTGAGAGTGATGCTTTGAAGAGTAAGGCTTAATTTGTAGTTAAATACCTGCTTACAAAGAGGAGGTGAATAGATAAGAATGAACACAAGCTAACCAATATGTTTACCTCAATAAATTGCTTTAAACAAACTTATTAGAATCAATTTAACATACAATATACATGATATATATACAACATCCCAGTCTTTAGGAAAAAAAAACTTGGTTAAATTTTTTGTCTACCATATTTGCTAAATAAATGGCAATCTAAAGATAATAAAATTATTGGTTAAAATCTTGTCCTAGCATCAAAACTAGTTTGAAGGGTATTTTCCTGAGAAATAAATCTCTATCTATCTATCTACATATATACCTACATAGATATATACATATTCTATATTCATATATAATTTTTAACATTAAATTTTTAACTTGCTGCTCAAGTAATATTTGCAAAAATCATGGTGTAAGATAGTTTCTAGGTACCAAATTTTCAAAATAGATATTCGTGATCAATACCTAGTTAAGATTAACATTTTGCATTATGACATTAAAGAGGGAACAGAACAGAGTGATACTATGAGATTCTTATTTGAGTTCTCCATTAGCTGAACGTTCAGTGCATTCTGTACCTTTCACATAAATTTTCTTGCATTGCATTAAGTTCTCCTTTTTTGTTTTTTTTTTAATTTCAGCATATTATAGGGGTACAGAGGTTTAGGTTACGTATGTTGCCCTTGCCCCTCCTCCCCCCTAAGTCCGAGTTTCAAATATGTCCATCCTTCGGGCGGTGCGCATTGCACTCTTTGTGTATGCATATACCCATCTCCTCTGCCCTCCTCCCCCTCCGCCCTCCCCCCTCCCTCCTGCCCAACATCCAACAGATGTTATTCTTATATGTGCACTTATGTGTTGATCAGTTAATACCAATTCGATGGTGAGTACACGTGGTGATTGTCTTTCCATTCTTGGGATACCTCACTTAGTAAAATGCGTTCCAGCTCTATCCAGGAGTATACAAGAGGTGCTATATCACCATTGTTTCTTAAAGCTGAATAGTACTCCATGGTATACATATACCACAGTTTATTAATCCACTCATGTATTAATACTTCCAGAGTTGGTCACATGCAGTAGAGAAAATGTCTTTTTCTCTTTCAAGTCATGAGAATGAAGGGGTCACAATGTTAATCAATATTCTGTTAGAAGATTTAGTGTGTACTTTAAGCCAGAATTCAATCTGTGAAATCCAAGAGCAAATTTTTTTTTTTTTAGCCAAAATTGGTAATTTTAAGAATTGAAGAATAGAAGCAAATATCCAAAACAAACATCCTTGACAAAGTAAGGGAAATTCTGTCTGGAAATCTAGTTGAGATAAAGACAGTAAGATACTAAATTTTTTATGATTTCTTTGAGGCTGGGATGTGCCCAGTAGACATTTTCTTGAAACTGTTGACACATGCAACAACTTGGAGGAATCTCATGGCATTATGGTGCATGAAAGAAGCCACTCAGAAAGTACATACTGTGTTGATTCCATTATACGACATTTTCAAAAGATAAAACTAGTGATGAAAAACAGATCTGTGGTTGCCAGTGTTTGTGGATAGGGATGGATTTGATAATAAAGAGGCAGAGTGAGGGAGTTGTTTGAGGGTGATAGAAGTGTGTCTTATTGTGGTGGTAGGTTATATACATGTCTTAGAATTTATAGAATTGTACACCAGAAAAAGATTGATTTTACAGTATGATAATTAAAAGAAAATAGAAAAAAGTGTGATTGAAAAAATATTAATTTAGCTCAGAAAGTAACTGAACTTTTCCCATTGTATGGAGCTGTGGATTTATGCAAATTGCTTTCTGCAATATGCAGTCAGGCATGAAGCAGCCTTCTGCCTCCCTTCCCTGGAAGAGTGCACAGGGGAAATGGTGGTAATGAAGACGCCACTCTCTCTCCCGGGTTTAGGTCCTGTTACTACTAGAGCATACAGGGCTTCATAGAGTCGAAGACAGAAACTATAATGGAAATATTATTTAACAATCTATCACTTTATACTTCTTGAAAATAATATCCTAAATAAGACTTTGGGATTTGTGTTTAACTATAGTAGGTAAATTTGATAATCAAATGCATGGTAGTCAAAGCTTAAATACCAAAACCTCTACATCTCTAAGTCCAGAAGTTGTATTTGTGGTAATACTTTAAAAGAAAAATTCTCACCAACAATACCTCAGGGCATTGTATCAAGTGCTTCTGATTCTTTCTATTAGGGTGATAATTGCTAATTGAAGCCTAATACATAGCTGGCTATAAGCACTTTTTTCCTCCATATTGGGGGAAAAAAAATGGTGTAAGGGAAAGCCTGGCGTAGAGTAAACTGGCTCTGCATAGACTGGCTCTCCACATTGCCTATGAGGAAGCTGGGGTTGAGAGGGTTGAAGGAATTTACCCACAATCCAAGCATTGGTCAAGAGAAGCCCCAGCCACCTGCTTTCATGAAGGACTGCCGTGCCCTTTAAGTTTCATATAGTTAGACACTCAAGTGCTCCCTACTCTCTCTGCTAAAGGAAGAAGCAGTTACCATCATTTAGTCATTCACTTACTCAACTAGTATGTATTAAACGGCGCCTTGGTGACAGATGCTGTTCCTGGCAGAGGGCTCTATTTTACATGCTGGGCCCATTCCTGGCATTAGAAACATATCAAGCCTTGTACACAAACAACTGTCTTCCTCCAAGTTTCCTTTGCACTTCTAGAGGAGGTTTAACTAAAATAAAAATGCTCTGGTCAGGTGAAAGCAGTTTTCTGCTCTGAATCTGCAAATAAGTATTGATTTTGAGAGTCGTTATTAGTTTAGAAAGTAAATCTTCCCTTTAGTTATGTATAAATCACTTCAAATCATAAGAAATTAAAATCAAGGAGAATCTGGAATTATTGAAAAATTTATTTGGAGTTTATTAGAGAATGAAATTATACACACATATATACACATATACTCAGAAATATTAATTCTTTAAATCATGCAAACAAAAAGCAATTCTGTTGTTTCTGTTTCTATAATACCTAGCCTTACTATTTAATTTTATGTTATATTTTGATTATTCTCATTTAAACACAACAATGAGGTTTTTGGTCATTGAAAGATCATGATGGTATTGTAACTAAATGTTATAAAATATTAAGTATTATTATTAATAAAACAGCCCTCGCTGGTCCCTGTGCCAGATCTTCATGTGGCTTCTGGTTATTCCAGTTGCCAGTTCAGATGTGGGAAGCTTATTTCTGAGGTGGTAGCACAAGCAGAGCATCGAAACAGTCTGTAAGTCAAAGTGCCTTCTAACTATCATAGATAAAAAGATCAGTCTGTGCTAAGGATCAAAATAAAATTATCATTAAATTTAATAATTGAGGCTATATTACTAGTGTTTTAACTATGTACCTCCCCAGAAGGTAAATAAAATTTCAAACACAATCTCATTTCATCATTTCCAGTAAGTAGCATGAGTTAAATAGATACCATGATTTAAGTGTATATGAATAATTGGAAGATGAGTATTTTTGTATTTAACAAAATACAATCAGTATGAATTTTATCCAATTTTTAAGTAATGCTAAAATTGCAAAATAAAATTAACCAGACCATGTCAACTCATTCGAACCTATGGTTTCTTATAAGGTAATGAAGGGCCAAGTAATAATAAGCTTCCAGATGCTTCCGTTGTAAAGTGTAAGGTGAGACCATCTCACCTCGCCTGTGAGGGCTCCATGGGCTCCCAGGGCTTCCCCTGGGGTCCCTGTGCTAAATTCTTCCCTTTCCCATCCTAGTCGTGCTTCTGGGAGCTCATGACTGCACCCATTCTGCTTATAACGGAAAATTAAATGGTAAAGCTAGGTGTTACAGAAACAGAAACGGAAACAATAGAATTACTTTTTGTTTGCATGATATAAAGAATTAGTATTTCTGAGTATATGTGTATACATATGTATTTAATTTCATTCTCTAATAAACTCCAAATAAATTTTTCAGTAATTCCAGATTTTCCTTGATTATAATTTCTGATGATTTCAAGTTATTTATACATAATTGAAGGGAAGATTTACTTTCTAAAATAATAACAATGATGCAGAGATTTTTTGTTTGTTTTAGAAAAGAGCAGAAGGTGTCTGCTCATTAGAGCAACATTAGGTTATCATGAGCTGTGGCTTGCTGTCTCACACACACCAGTGAAAGGGGAAAATAAGATTTCAAGAAAGATCAATGCTTCTATTCTCTAATATTTTAATCAAAACATTGGTTAGGTTAGCCCCATCCTCACCCAAACCCAAAAGGTATTCCCCCTCCCAAATACTGTACATTCTTTCAATACAGAAACTGCCCCATAAAGCATATTTTACATACTTGTTTGAGTAAGATAATTGGTCCAGTTAGTAAAAAATGAGTCTAATTCGTTTTCTCCTTGACACAGATAACTTCTTGCAATTGTAGAAATTGTGTAGCAGAATTTATTTTAGGTGCTTTTTGCATATCTCTGAAAACACCCTGCATAATGGTAGGCACGCCCCGGCTCTGCGGTTCTCAGCCCTGACATTGGCACGGCCTGGAGAGCTCTGAACATGCTGAGGCCTGATTTAATTGGACTGTGGTGAGCCCTGGGCATTGATGCTTCTGCTGATAGACAAGCAATTAATACTGGCTTATTAACTATACACGGTTATTTGATTTGAGTGAATTCTTCCTTGGTTTCCATTTCACCTGGGTAAATGTCTTTAAAAATGGAAGCAGGATGGGGAGGGGAGGTCATGCCTGGAAAGAGTTATGAAAAAAACACAAAATATGCAACGGTACACACCACTCCTGAGATGGGTGCAGGGGAAGGGGGTGACTGTGGGCCCCCAAGAAGCCCCTGCTGGTCTTGGGTTCCTGAGATTGTACAGGAAAGGGAGTCACGGCCTTTTCTATGCACTGTGCATTCGAATTTTTTCACAATATGAAAAAATCATTCTAATGTAGCATCTTTACTTTCTTTGTTATTAGAAACCTAAAAAAAAAATCTGTCTTCTTTTGGAGTTTGTCAAATGTAACAATGCTTTGATTATTACTAGAGAAATTTGATGAGTTACAACACTGATTAAACGCCAGAGCTAAAGGGCATTGCAGAGTGATTAGAATAACATTAGTGCATAGTTATAAATATTGTCCCTAATGAGGAAGTCGTTTTGTTAATTCAGATATGAACCAAGACAAAATCCTAATTCCTCCCAAAGTAGTTCACAGATGTGCCCACACATCATCAATGTGATCATGACTATGGTCCATTCAGAACATTTATGTGGAGCCCGCTTACCATGTACAGGCACTTAAGTCTCCCAACAGCCATAGGTTCCATTATGACCCCAAATTTACAGATGGAATATGGGAACTGCAGATATTAAATTTCTTGCTTAAGGTTACATCGCTAGTAAGACAGTGAGATTCAGAGACAGACTTTTAAATGCACAATGCCATATGGTATGGAGTCTAAAGGAGAAAGCAAGCCACTTTAACCCATCCCAATGAAAGGGAAAAAAAGAGAGATGTGGAGGAGGGAGGAAGCGAAGAAGCAAGGAAGGAAATAAGGAAAAAAGGAAGGAAGGAAAGGAAGAGCTCTTCAGTTAATCTGAGTATTCATGGAAGACATTCTAGACCAGATGAATACCACTTTTCAATGTCTATATAATACTCTATAAAACACTTTTTCCTTTTTCTTTTTGCACAGAACCTTTCATAATGTCACAGTGGTAAAACGTACAGCAAAATACAGACATTTATAACTAGAAGATGTAAAATTATTTAGAAAGGCTTGAGTCAAAAACTGAAGAAGTTTCAGGGATACCCTCCCTTATTCATCTGACTTACGTCTCTGTGTGTAGACATGGAGTAGCATGCACAGCCCGGGCTGGGAGGGCTGGCCTTGACCCCTTTCTGTAGCAGGAGTGAAGGAGGAGAAGCTTGGTGTAAAAGAAAATAAATTTTAGGTTTACATGTGCAAATTTTGAGATGTTCTTACGGGCTATCTCTTATGACTCTGAGGGGCAAGAAAGAAACCTGGGAAGGGGGCTGGAAAGGGAAGCCGGGCTGAGATCGTGAAGGGCCTTGTCAGCCGTGTCAAGGAATGAAGGTATTTCCCAAAGAAATCAAAGAACCATTAAAAATATTCAATCATGGTCACATTTGTAATTTTAAGACCACTGAGCCCGTGTGTGGAGAAAGTCCTGGACAGGATAGAGACTGGAGGGCAAGACACCAGAGACAGGCTCTGCCCTGCCCTGCGCTGGGGAGACACAAGGGGGTCTGGGCTGGGTGAGCAGTGCTGGGTGTGGGGAGGAAAGAACAGACCCCATGGTAGTCAGGAAATGACATTCACAAGATTTAACGATTAGTGCAACCTCTGTGGAAAAGAATTTGGAGATACCTCAGAGAGCTAAAAATAGAAATACCATTCGATCCAGCAATAGCACTATTAGGCATCTACCCAAAAGAGCACAAAACATTCTACGATAAAGACATCTGCACCCAAATGTTTATGGCAGCACAATTCACTATTGCAAGAATGTGGAAACAACCCAAGTGCCCGTCAATCCATGAGTGGATTATCAAAATTTGGTATATGTTTACAATGGAATATTACTCAATCATAAGAAACGACAGTGATCTAGCACCTCTTATACTTTCCTGTATTAAACTTAAGCCCATTATCCAAACTGGGGCACCACAAGAGAAGAAGAACGGGATCCATTTGTACTCACCATCAAATTGGTACTAACTGATCAACACTAGGTTGATCACATGGCAGAAATACTCTCTAGGGATTAGGGGGATGGGGGGCAAATCTACAACTAAAGGACACGGGGAGCACTAAAGGGAGGGAAGGGCATGCCTTTAACCCGCATTTGGGTGAGGCAAAGACATAAAGTGTAACTATAATGTTTGTACCCTCACAAAACCCTGGAATAATAAATAAATAAATAAATAAAAAAGAATATATATAAAAAAATGATTAATTGTGTGGAGGGAGGAGAGGGGAGGATCAGGATAGATTTCGAAGTCAAAGAACTGAATCGATGGGGATGAGAATCATAGTGAGAGGAATCGATGTGCAGGAAAATCAACATCAGGTTTAGGACGTGTTGAACATGAAGCACCTGGGAAGGATGGGCTAATAGGAAAACCCCAGTAAGGAGCACGTCTGATTTTGAGATCTATTTTTTTAAACTAATAAAGGGGAAAAATATCAACTCCACTGTTGATTCTCCATTGATCCTGAGGGAGTCAGTACTGCTGATGAAGTATAAAAATAAAAAGCAGCAAGACTGAAGTTCTCCAAGACTCCTCTATGATATTTGGCATCTGCATGTGAATTTACTGTTATTTTCCCTAAATTATTCAAGATGCTTTCCATTTGGAACCTCAAGACAAATAGTTGAATGGGCTTGTTCTCTTTATCTATTTCCACAGAACAACCACCAAAATTTAGTGGCTTAAAAAATGATCACACTATTTTGTTCACAAATCTGCAATTGTGCAGGGCACAGCAGGGGCAAGTTGATATCATCTGAGGATGGCTCAGAGACCAGGGGCTGGAATCATTTGCAGCCTCATTCCCTCACACGTCTAGTGGCTGATGCTAGCTGCTGGAGTTCCACATAGCTATTCAGCTTCCTCTCAGCATGGTGGGTGGATCCGATGGTCAGCAGCACAGCAGAGCAGAAAAGAGCCAGGCAGCTATAGCGCCTTTCCTAACCGAGCCAAGGAAGTCAGACAGTGTCATTTCTGCCACATTTATGGTCATTAGAATGAGTCACTAAATCTGGCCCATATTTGAAGGGAGGGGAAATTAGACTCCGTTTTTCTGATTAAGTGTCAAAGAATTCAAGGACATATTTTCAAACCACTAGAGGGATCTCACAAGGCTCTGCCACCTACAACCAACTATTTCTTCAAGTTTCAACATAATTTTTAAAATAAACCATAGCTGAAGCTGAGGTTATATTTAGTGGTTATCACAGTGAAAGAAATAAGGTACATATAAATTTGATATTTCAGTGCATTTTTTCCTTTCTTCAAGACATTTTAAATTTCAAATGTGGTTTTGGCTGTTTTGTAAGACATATTATGTAAATTGAGAGCAGGAGATGAGTTTTGGGGTCAATCTTAAAAATTCGTTTTGGAGAAGCACAGCGTTTGCACAGATCCCTCTGATTTCATGCTATTTACGGAAAAGAGCTATGCTTTCCCAAAAGCAGAAATTACATTATTGGAAAAATGTAGGATTTTTAGGGTAAATGACAACACAAAGAACGTAAATGCCTTTTCATTTGAAATAACCTTTGTGGAAATGCTATTATTTTCAACATATTGTAGAAAAGGTAACTCCGAAAGGTGTTTAAAAATATCTGTCTGTGACATGTCATAAGGCTAAATGTTGAATTAGCATTTGGCTGAAAGAGGCATCATAGCCAGAAGGAAAGAACTCAACTTTGGAATCCACAGCCTGGATTCTGAATCTTGATTTGACTCTTCCTTGCTGAGGGACCTTCAAAGCTTGTTATGAGGATTAGGGACACCATCCTTGGTGTCTGCTCCCTGACCGAAACTCAGAAACTTGAACTTATTTAGTAAGATACTGATGGTGAGATGATGATGATGAGACATTGGTTGGGTATCTCAGGAATAGTAGAAATTATTACAATATTGAATTATACCCATCTGACCATCTGGCTGTGATGCAGGCCCTCCCCTTGAAGTGCATGATTTTTTATTGTTGAAGAAATTATTAAAAAAGCTTGAAACAAAGCACATACAGTTAAAGTTTTAAATTGTACCCAAAAGATAGTACCATAGGGTTTATGTGATTTTGCTAGAAAGTTTGACATTAAAATGGGCAACTCATTGAAATAAGAATTATTGTAAGAGTCCAATTTATTGCATCTTTTGATTCATGTGAATTTCCCTTGACAATGTTAATATAATTATCAGGGGAAGTGAATAAATCAGCCTTGCATATTAAAATGCAGAAATATGTACATATTGTTTTTTACCTTTAGAACTTTGATAGTGAAATATTATATTTTAACATAAGGTTGCCATAAAATATCATAACAGATACCAGTGATATAATTACAAATTGTTCTTTCAAAATACAAGGGACATAATTCACCATTTCAAAATACTTAGCATAACTCACAGATTATAAGTCTAAAATCTCTTTGAGACCAATTATTAGAATATATAACTAATTAACTACTGTCATTAATACCTTTTAAGAATGCTACATTTTCCACCACAAGTTTATTGATAACCTAAAATATTGCAGCAGCCTTTTAACAATGTTGTTAAAATATCAAATTTCAAATATAATGGCAAATGCTGGCTGCTTTATCAATGGGAATTATATATTAATAATAAAAAGTAAAACTGAGAATATTTTCCTAGAATAGATGTACTTCATATTGGCTTGGTTGGCACATCTAGTTAAAGGTTCAAAATGAGATACAGTGTTCCCATTAAACTGAAGGTTTTCAGTGGAAAATTAGCTGACCTGCACTTTGGAATGTAAATCGCGTGTAAACACACCAGCTGCATCGCTATTAGAATCTTATCTTGCTCACAAGCAAATGAGTACTATAAATCAGATACAATGGTTAATTCCATGGTTTATCAAGTCTGTACACTTTTCTGTTTTGTAGGTTGTAAAATAATGATCCAGGGATTGCTGCTTATGATCAATCATTTTCCTTACTGAAATTTAAGCAAGTAGACCTACACATCCAACTCTTAGAGTATAAATCAGTTTATTAGCGTGCACACTAGCAGCGTTATTAATTAAGCAAACATGTACAGTATGGAGTGCTTACTCTGCCCCAGGGCGCCTGGTGCTAGGTTCGCATGCATCAAGGAAACGGAGCCCTTGCCGTTAGGAAGCTTACAGGCTGCCAGTCTGAATGAGTCTGATTCCTTTTTAAGCCTATAAAGAAGCAGCCACTTTGTAAATCGGTGTTACAAATACAGCTGCCTCAGAGATCGGGTGATTGAGGTGAGTGGGTGAAGCAGGCTGGATGTGAGGCAGTAAGGAGTGGTTTAAACTATGGTTCCCTGGAGAATCACTGCCTGATTAAAGGTAGTTACTTCCAGAAGTGTCAAAGCAAAATGTGTCTTTTGTCCCAAATCCTTTAGAAATCTTGCTTTGTCACCTCTGCTTTTAAGGAGTCCTGGTTGGTCTGCAAAAGGAAGCTTTTCCTAAAGAGCAGTGTAATGCAAAGTAAGACGGGACAAGAAGCCAACTCCTGAGCTGTTCAGCCACCTGCCCAGCTCAGGTAAACACTGAGCCAGGTGATCTTCAAGAGTCATTCCAGGTCTGATGTTCTACAGTTTTGCCAGATTAATGGGAGAAAGTTTTGACACCGAAGAGCCCCAAAACTAGGAGAAGCACTTCAAACTGAGTTCTGAGATGTTTTAAAGTTGATGCAGAGCTGCCTTGAGGAAGGTAAGTCAGGCTGGCCTTTGCCCCCCACCCACAACTGGCACATCTACCCTTTCACCTCAGCTAAGCAACCCATTTGACATGTTTGATACATTAAGCTTTTACCAAAGATGTTGCTTAATGAAAAGCATCTTGCTGTTTAGAAAACGATGGAAAATAATAACTAGCCTCTTGAGTACACAGTCCTGTAGATTTGAGCACGTGAATATTTTAGATAAGGAAAAGGAATAGAAAAATGATTATGACAGAGGATTCTAACCTTACTTTGCCTGCTGTTGGGATGTTGGCATCACTGTCAGATTTCATAAGGCCACATGTGTGAAATCCCAGATCCACTACTTTCTAGCTGTATGCTCTTAGGTAGTTAATTAATCTTTCTAGGACTCAATTTCCTATTTGTCAAATGGGAGACTTACCACATAGAGCTTCTGAGAAGGTTAAACAAGTCAATACAAGCCAAGGACTTAGCACTTAACCTGGTTCATGTTAGACGTTGATGGTACCTTGGAGATGGTACCTTGGGGGAAAATGGCGCTCACATCTCTGATGTTAAAATTTTTACCTAAGTAAAATATGGTTGAAATGGTACTGAAATTTAAGCTTCAGGGCATGATATTTCTTAGAAAGACGGCCTAAGCTTAATGGAGAAGGAGAGTTATAGGTGAGGCATTGGGGCAGGGGACTGAGTTCACTGGGGATTACTTTTGCAAAAAGGATAAATGTGGAAATAATTTTTTTTTGCTTTTCTGGTATATGATTTTATCTCTGTTTGTCTAGAAGCATCTATTCTTAAACTCAATACTCTACTTTTGTCTTCCAAAATAATGTTTCTGAGTCCGGAACAAAAGACTTGCAAGATAGACTTTGTGGAAATAGAAATGTGTGCCAAACTGCGTAACTTTACATATCCAGCTTCACATGCAAAGCTCTTTGCACATCCAGGACTATGCCAGGCTGACTCAGAGCAGGCAGCTTTTCTCCAAGCTATAAAGGAGAAGAGATAGGAGATAGCTATGAAGATGAGGAAAATGCTTTCTGCAGGAGTAAGAAAGGGCAGACTTAAGGGGGCATAACTAGTTTGTGTACCTGGCCCAGACCTTAAGGAGGACCCAAACCCTCATGCTACATCATCCTGAGAGAGGCATTGCTGTGGATACTCGTCACTTGGGACTCAGAGTGATGAATCTGCAATACCTAAAAACGATCTCAAAATATGTGTAGCTAGGAGTCAAAGTGCCATTCACTGGCTTATTGATCCTCAAATGGTAGCTTAGGGTTACACTTTATTTTCCATATCATGGAGTAACTCCTACATTATATTCATTCAGGGAGAGTAGACTGTGCCAATTCCTATGTCCATCTTTTTCCTGGGTGATTATTCATTAAGGAATAAGAACTTGTATGTTTATTAACTTGTCTCCTTGTCACTCTTCTGATGACTATTTTGTAATCAACACAGAATTTAAAAACTCATAGACACTAAACCATTCTAGGCTTTTAGTAGTGGTTTCTAATATTTTGGGAGAAGTTTCATTTTTCCTTGAAAATGAACGTGTGAAGATTTTAAACTCCTTGAGTAAAACATTTGGGCTTCATGGAAAGTTTAGAGCTGTAAGGCACTTCAGAGAGGATGTAGACCAGGTCCCTCATTTTATAGATAAGGAAACTGAGGCCCAGAGAAGCTAAGTGGCTTGCAGAAGATCCCCCAGTGAGTGGCAGAGCCCGGACTCACGCAGCACTGCTAACTCTGACAGCAAAGTCCCAGTGACCACACCATGTCCCCACCTTCATTACACCACACAAATCATGGGAAGGAGCACATCTGTGGGGTCTGGCTGTAAAACTTTTAGGTCCACTGGGAGAGTCCAGCGCTGCGCTTGGAGACACACATTAAAGGATAATGATCAGCAGGGCACGGTGACTCATGCCTGTAATCCCAGCTCTTTGGGAGGCCCAGGAGGGAGGATTACTTAGCCCAGGAATTTGAGTTTGAGCCCAGTGAGCTATGATAGGGTCACTGCACTCCAGCCTGGGTTACAGAGTGAGGAAAAAAAAAAAATGACCAGAAGGAATAGAGCACAGTCACCAGGCTATTGAAGAAGGTGAATTCCAACCCAAATCATATACATTAGCATCCACGTTCGTTACCTTTGCTGAATAATTCTCTCAACTCAACTCTCTGAAGAAACCTCCAGAAATTATCAGAGATTTAAGTAGAGATGTCATGTGTTTGATCCTCGTGAAAGTGGTAGAAATGAAACATGGTTACAGTTCTGTGCCAAAGGGAGAGAATGATTCCGTTCATTGGCACAAAACATGACTGCGGCTGAGCATTAAGACTTGGTCTTTATTAGAGAAGCAAAAGTGCTTCCAATTGAGGTTCCCTGGGCTTTAATTGTTTTTCAGGAAAATTAGATGTCATCAAAGCAGAAGGTTAATGTCTGTCACAGTCTGGATTTTTTGGAATGATTTTCTTCACAGCATGTGTGTTTTAAGCATAAAAAGGGCTTTTTGGTTTGTATGTTCTTAGTGGGATTACAGTTGTTTCACTAGATGCTTACAACAAATATTTAAGAAATCCATAAGGTGTACTGTTTATGAGAAGACTAGATATTCAAATTTAAGATATACTGACCATTTTGGCAAAGCAGATTTTTTAAACAAAGTCTCATGAACTGACAAAACCCAACATCATTTTAAAAAATTAAACATGGCTAAAACATATCTTACGAGATTTATACTGTAGACCAAATTTGTAACTTTGACCCCTTGCTGTGGGTACTGCTTATAAACAAAAACCTTTGCTATAACGTGATGTGCTCAGGTACACCCAAAAATTTATTGAAGACCTATCGGGTACCAAATTCAGTGGTAGAAGATTCTTTATACATTATTTTGCTTAACCTTTGGGGCATTCCTGTTATATTCCCATTTTCAGAATAGTTGATTAGTTAACAAATTTAACAAGTGAGTGTGTGAGGAGGGCCTGGAATAGTTGAAAAGAATAAACAAAATGTCTTTGAATCAGAAACACAAAATTGATAATGATTTCACTTACTTGCACTTTATTTCATGTAACACAATTATAGGTATCCAAAAATAATCTATGACAAAAAGTATGCCATCTGGAAAAGTCAAAATAATAGCGAGCTGGTATTATATCACAGTGGCCCCTGGAATATGGAATATCTCTCCCATGTTAACAAATACCTCTTTGTTAGAGCAGACCTTGTTATGAGACTAACTCTGGGCTCTAGACATGAATTTGGAACTGCCATCGTCTCTGCCTGAACTATGCTGAGACCATGAAAATGGTTCTTTACACACTTTAGATAAAGAGCCATTTTGGGAATCTGATGATAGCTGTTCATTCCTTCTTCCAGAGAAAAAATACAATTGCAATAAAAATTTTTAATCAGTTTCAGTTTATTTATTGCTGATCTTCTATTTTTGTTTTAATCGAATATGGCAATTCACTTTCTGTGGCCAAAAAGGCAATTTTAAGGACTCTAACAACTCAAATTTTGGAAGAATATCTTTGGAAATCTTAGGATCCAAATCTAAAATAAATCTCAAGATTCCTTCTTCCCAGATTACATTGATGTTCCAAGTACCTTTTGTAGTACCCAGTGCTTCCACAGAGAGGCTTTTCAGTGAAAGCATCACATCATATATTCACAATAGCATTGAGAATAAGAGGGCCGAGTGCCCAGGAATAAAGATTGGCTAGCATTCTCTCTCCCCCACCTCATACAAGCAGCTTTAGTGCAGAGATTTTGTTTGGTTCACTAATGCAAGCACCTAGAACTATGCTTGAACATTTTAATATAAGACAATGTACAATTCAGGATGAAATAATAAAATTAATAAATAAAAGTAATTAGTAAGATATTTTTACCAATATAAAATTAGGTACAAAATTTTTAAAAACATTCATGGAGTTTAAATTTAAGAAAAAAACTACAGAAAAACAAGTAAAAATGAACAAAAGTAGATTGTAAAGTTTAATTCTTTGAATGTTTCAGTGGGAGCTAGAAATTCTTTGATATACATTTTATCTTTTTAAGTTGGAATACTCCACTTCTCTTCTGTGCCTAATGTATGCTACAAGAAAGAAATTAATTTCTCTCCTGAATTTTCTAATGATTTGGGGAGTATCTACTTGCAAATAATTGTAAAAGGTGATATAAATTGGTGTATCAAGCGAACTATGTGGTTTTACACGATTAGCTAAATATTGTTTCATATAGCCAATGAGGATTTACAAAAAAAATAAGATTCACTTAAAGAAGAGATATTTAAGACAAGCAAACAAAGACACATCAGATTCTCTCAAATAATTTTAATCTAGAAACTTTGATCTTTGATTTTTATAATGATAAATTGAAAGAGATAGTGCAAGAAAAATATTTTGAATCAGAATATTTTCCAACATTCACACAACAGTGAATTATATTTTTACTTGCCACTACGTTGTTAATAATACTAATTAAATTTTGCTTAATAATAAGTAAGTGCTGGTCCAAGATGATGGACTGATCACTCTTCCAGAGGTCCAGTTTCAATAACTGCAAAGGGGAAAATGATGTGAATCAGCAACAATGCTAATGAAAGCCAGTTTCTCTAGTGTGCACATCCCTTGAAGAAACAAGTATCTATCACTGTGAGTGAGAATAAGACATTTGGAAAAGTTCTCATATGTATCAAGAAGCCATAAAATTTCTATCATATATCATATGAAATAATTTTTAAATGTGTGAGTGCCAACTTCCCTTTGTTAAGGTACATTTCTTTTTCTTTTTTCTTTTTTAATTTCAAAAACTTTACAGGGTACAAGTGCTTTTTTGTTACATGGCTGAATTGCACCATGCTGAAGTCAGGGCTTTCGGCGTATCCATCACCAGAATAGTGTACATTGTATCTGATAGGGAACACTTAGCCTTGAGTGATGCATGTGACCTCTGAGCCCAACTATCCCAGCCTCTAAGATGTAGATAAAAACAAGAATCTTTATTTAGCTCTAGATTAATCAAATGGCATTAAGTGCCCATGGTGATAAAGAATATATTTTTGGTAGTCGTAATAGCTTGTGCTGTGAAGACCATCAAAACATAAACCATGGCCTTGACAATCTAGCCAAGAAGACAAGACTAATGTATTTGAGACACAAGAAACACATACAAGAGAACATAAATATACTTATTATTAAATTCTGTAATACAGCCTATGAATGTTATAAGGGTTAATTTGAATTAGGAAGTCATGATGTAATTAAGATAGTCTTCCTATCATGTAGATGTATTTAAATAGGCAGAAATGATAAAGATGGACATTTAAGACATGAGCAAATGCCTAGACACTGGAAATAACATGGCAAGTCTGTATAGAAGGGAAAGACACATCTAGGGGCATGAACCAGCGTGTGATAAGCAGCTCATCTGTACAGTCTGGAGGAATCAGAGGGCAGAGGGCAACCGAAACCTGGCAGAGTAAAGCAAGCAGATAATCACCTAAGATACTCATCAGGTATAAGAAGGAGTAGAAAATTTTCAGAATAGAAGCAATGGTAGACATCACAAAGAAATAATTTTAAAATGTATAACATTTAAAGTAAATATAATTCTATAATGTAAATAAATAGAAAAAATAATGGGTTTGAAACTATTTTCATCAAATTTGAACATCATAGGTTACCATATTTAAATTTTATACATCTTAAAATGATTAAATTTTTAAACTTGTTTTGAAATTTATGTGCAGTATATTTGATATAGAAGAAAACCAAGCTGTTTTTCCTGCTCTCACACATTCACCACTCAATACATTACTTCACCTTTGGTCACCAAAATATGTTTGGATTTTTCCCCAAACACCAAGAAATTCTCTAGCAGATGCCACCTTGGTGTCTTATAATTCAATGCAATTCTGATACTGTCTACTTGGAGATACTGTCAGATCCCATGGGTTAATGGCTCAGTCCCACAGACTGCCCTCCACTTCAGATGCCAACAGCGAGTCCCAGGTTGTGAACTGTACTTCTGACCAACTGGCTATAAATTGGAGGTCTGGTTACCCTCTGCTTGGGTTAGATTAATTTGTAAGATGGCTCACAGAACTTAGGAAAACTTCATTTACACTTACTCATTTATTATAAAAGATACTACGGAGGATACTGATGAATAGTCAGATGGAAGCAATGCGTGGGGTAAGGTATGTGGGAAGGGGTATGCACCTTCTATGCCCTATCTGGGTGTGCCAGCCTCAGGCACCTCCACATATTCAGCAACCCAGAAGCATTCCAAACCCTGTCCTTTTGGGTTTTCACAGCCATGTCGTTATGTAAAAATGATTGATCACATCATTGCCATTGGTGATCAACTAAACCTTCAGTTCCTCTTTTCTTTCTGAAGAATAAAGGGATGGGGCTAAAAGTTCTACCCCTCTAATTACATGGCTGGTCCTCCCGGCAATCACTTCCCACCCTGAGGTTATCCAGGAGCCCACAAAGAGTTACCTCATTAGAACAAAAGATACTCCTATTACCCAGGAAATTCCCAGGGATTTAGGTGCTCTGTGTTAGACACTCCTACTACTTAGGAAATTGCAAAGTTTTTAGAAACTCTGTGTCAGGAGCTAGGGTCAAAAACCAAATATTAGAACAAAAAATTGTCCTAGCATCTCTATCTACACGGGATTTAGGAGCTCCGGCTCAGGAACCAGGGACAGACACCAAATATATGTTTCTTAGTATATCACAATATCACACAGCATAATTCACTTTTCTGTTGGTGTACAGGTCAGTAAGTTTTAACAAATGCATAAAGTAATATAACCACCACCATAATCAGTATACACAGAATAGTTCCATAGCCAGAAAACAATTCTCTCTGGATGCCGCTTTGTAGTAACTCTCCACCAACACCTAACCTCTGGAAACCACTGCCTTGTTTTATGCCCCTATAATCTAGTGTACTCAAGACCATCATAAAAATGTGATCACAGGAAACGAAGAACAAAGAAGCTATAAAACCTATGGAAAATAAATAACAAAATGACAATAGTAAATTCTTCCTATTAGTAATTACTTTAAATGTAACTAAATTAAACTCCCAATCAAAAGATCTAGATTGGTAGACTAGATTAAAAATACACAGGATCCAACTATATTATATCTACAATAAACTTACTTTAGACCTAAGGACATGCATAGGTTGATAGTGGAAATATAGCAAAAGATATTCTATGTAAATAGTAAGCAAAAGAGAGCAGGAGTGCCTATGCTAATATCAGTCAAAATAAATTTTAAGTCAAAATCTGATTATAAGAGACAAAGAAGGGCATTATATAATGATAAAAGAATCAATTCACCAAGAAGACATAACAATTATAAACATATATGCACCAAACAGCAGAGCTTCAAAATATATATTTTCCTAAACCAAAGTCATGGGTATTTTCTCCTAGGTTATCTCGTAAAGTTTTATAATTTTATATTTATGTCTATGATACATTTTAAGCTAATTTTTTTATAAAGTGGGAGGCATAAGTAGAGGTTCATTTTTTACATAGGATGTCTTATTATTCTGGCATCATTTGTTGAAAAGACAATTCTGTCCTTTCTCTGACCTTTATCAAAGATCAATTGACCATATACGTATGCATCAATTTCTGCATTCTCTATTCTGTCACATTGATTTACATGATTATCTTGATTACTGTGACTTAAGCCTTAACATCAGATATTGTTATTCCTCAGAAAATAGCATATTCTCACCTGTAAACAGAAGCTAAGCTATGGGTATGCATGATCATATAGAGTGGAATAATGGACATTGGAGACTCCCTGGAAGAAGGGTAGGGAGTGAGGAATTAAAAATTACCTGTTGGACACAATGTACACTAAAAGCCCAGACTTCACCACTATACAATATATCCATGTGTCAAAACTCCACTTGTACCGCCTAAACCTATTGAAATAAAGATTAATTATTTATCTGAAAAATAGGTAGTGTGATTCCTCTATCTTCATCTTTTTTCAAAATTGTTTTAGATATTCATGTTCCTTTACTTTTCCAAATACATTTTAGAATCAGTTTGTGTTTTATCAGGATAACAAAGTTTCCCTTATTTGTACTTTGCTGAGAGTTTTCATCATAAATGGATATTAAATTTTGCCAAATGCTTTTTATGCAGCTAGTGGTATGATCATATGGCATTTCCTCTTTATTCTGTTAATATTGTGTATTACATTCATTTTCCAAGCTATTGAACCATCTTGCAATCTCAGGCTAAACTCCACTTGATTATGATTTTATATGCTTCTTGATTCAATTTCCTAATATTTTGTTGAGGATTTTTATATCTATGTTCATAAGAAATATTGATTTGTTGTTTTCTTTTCTCCTAATCTCTTTATCTGATTTGAATATCAGGCTAATACTGGTCTCATGAAATGAGTTGGGAAGTGCTTCCTCCTCCTTTATTTTCTAGAATAAATTGTATAGAATTGGTCTTATTTATTCCTTAGTGTTTGGAAGAATATGCCAGTGAAAGCATCAAGACCTTGAGATTTTTTTTTTTTTTTTGGGTGGGGGATTCTACTACTGTTCAGCAGAGACAGGAAACATGACCACCACTCTCAGTGTTCTTCTGTTAAAGAACCCCAGCCTCTTGAGTTGATACAACAGCCTATTTCTATCAATATTTTATTTTAGAGAAGCACTATTAGGAATTAAGAAATAATCATACACATTGTTCTAATCTATATATGAGTCATCTTTCTTCTATCCACATTCTTTATTGATAGACCTAAAAAATATTTTCTCTCTTTCATTTCTACTTATAGTATCTATTAACAAGGTCCTTAAGGTCATCCTACATTTTCCAGAATTGCTTTCTATGTTATAAAGTTTCTAAACACCTCGTACTTACCACTAGTCTCTTACTCTTATTGTGTCCAGAGTATATATAATTAAACTTGATGCAATTTTAAAATCAATTCCTCATTCAGAATCAATCATGTGACTATTACAGATTCTCAAAGCATTGTAAGAAAATTGCTGTGAGTAGTACAGAGGAGCAGCCTCTTCTCACTTCCACATCAGCCGTATATTTTGGCTGAAATTTTCCATCTTGCCAAGATGTGTTCATAGGATTTGTCTATTCTACCCCACTTACTTATTTAAGCAATTATTTATTTATATAAGTATAGAATCATGATTTTGGGGGAATACAATTCAATACTACTTCATTTATTTTGTTGCACATATTGTTCCAGTTTTGGTAACTGGGAGTTCCTTCAGTTGGCTCCTATATCCCTTTGATATAACTCCATTATTGAGGGTTTTTTAAAGTGCAGTTTATTATTAATGGAATTAAAATAGCTTATTCATAGCATCTGAGATTACTTCAGCTATCATATTATGTGAGCATTAAGATACCATCAGGGATTAGACTGGCAAATGAGAGTCTCAGAATCAGAAAGCTGACTCAATATCAAGTTTTATAGAGAAAGAGTTCTGGGACCCCAATGTGACTCCTTCAGGTCCTTTCTTCTTGCATTAGATGTGCTGTGGCCTAGACCTGGCACAGAAGAAGGCACTTAGGTCATGCATTACTCAGCTACATAGTTTATGTGACATTTTCCACAGAGCCATATGCTCCATAAACCTATAGATTCCAAGTTTATTTACCATGGGCTATTCTAGACAGGCAGGTGCATTTTACTAAATGTATTTCCCAAATACAGTCTTTTCTGTTAGCCAAAACCACTTAGTTTGTTTGCCAGGAGATCTACCATTGTTATGTTTGCAAGCAATTAGACCAGCTGTTAATAACATACTTTCTTTCTTTCTTTAGTTCTTTCTTTGAGGCATTGCCCCAATTCCACCATGGGAGAGGAGGGCATGCAGACCTATTACTTAAGCCCTTTCTCCTAGATATTCTAGCACAGTATTTTAATGTATTTTGTGATACAGATATTTGAGTATTTAATGTATTTTAATGCATCATGTTTAAAATGAGCTCAATAAACAACTACCATTTTGAATACTTTTGATAGTAATTGTACACAGTGCAAATTCATGGAGAAAATGTTCAGAACCATTAATGTTGTTAATTGTGGGCCATTTAAATCTTTTCAGATCAATGGAATAATAGATTTGTTAGCCCCTACAGAGTGCAAGCATATTACAGATGCATATTATAGTATAAATGGTTAAATTAAAACCAAAATTGTAATCTTTATGTGTTTAGTAAAACACTATTTATGTAGTACTTTGAAATGACCCTGTTCTGGAACACTGTGTATAAGTGAGTTTTGAATTGCAGGCAGTGGAGCAAGTCTGTCAAAAATCAATTCAATTGATTTCCATTTATGTAGAAGCAATGAGTTTTACAGTGGTTGAAGCTCTTTTAAACGGATTGGATTCAGGAAGCAGGCCAATTGCCCACATTCCATATCCTACACCACTGCTCTAAAAGTTGGTTAAAAAAAAACTTTCCTTAGCAAATAATATGAAGATCATGCCAACTTTATGTTAACTAACTAGTTATAAAATCTAAAATCCTTGGAGTTACATTTCAAAAATGAAATGACCTAAAAAGTTGAAACTCAAATTCTAACAGAAATAGGAAAAAATGCAGAATGTTTATGAAACATAAATTAGGGGCTCTTTATGTTAACAATTAAGGACTGTAGCAATTTCAAATATGAGCTTCTTCAGGCCACACAGCTAGGAAGCGCACACAGGCTCATGCTCTGCTGGCTCCATTGACCCTTCAAATATCACTCAGTGTTCACATAAGATATGCCAGACGATGTTAGGCACATTACATACACTCATCAATAGGTTCTTGGAGACTGTGACTTCAAGTGAAATGATGTTCTATATGCTGTAGGAACTTAACTCCTGTTTATATCAATTAGTCAATGGTGAAACTGGTTTTGTTATATAGTTCATTTTTTTTTTTTTTTTTGCTTAAAGTTTCAGTTTCCAAGAACCTATTGACGACATTAAGTGAGGACTTACTGTACTCCTGTGAGATAGATACTAATATCTCTATTTGAGAAAGGAAAAATTTCAGCCTCAGAGGATTTAAGCAAAATAACCAAGGTTACATATTTCTGTATAGTTGAGGTGGAACTTGAACACCGGTCTTTCTGGCTCCAAACACCATTTTCCTTCCAATTTGCCTTCTGCCAATTATCTATCTTTAATTAATACCTGTGATCATAATTAATACACGTGATCATGATCATGTGATATAAACTGAGTTATCTCTGCATGTTAAGATCTAGACAAAATGCTCTTAACACTACATCTGGTGGAAAATTCCAGCAACCACTCCAGGATTTATGCAAACTTCAGGTTTTCTGACTTTGAGTTCACAAGTTCCCTAAATTCTTTTTTCTCTTTACAGCATCTAGCAGCTTCTTACTGCCACATGAGGAATGCAGTGCCATTTCTTGATTTTCCACATGACAACAAAAGAAAATAGCAAAAATAATACTCACACAAAACCTTTCTTACATGGAAAATTTATTGCCTGTTTTAGAAAAAGTCAGGGATATTGTTACACACAGCAAATAAAACAACAGAGGTTAATCAGTGTTACTACCAGCTTGCTCTTATATACACTTGTTTCTATTTCTGCTACTTCTTCCTCTCAAGCACAAAAAAATAAACATCAAACTTCTGTAAATCTTATATAGGGCTCCCAGCTCTCTGCAGCTCTGCCCTTCTTTAGTTTGTAACCCATACTTTCCAAGTCTACCTAAGCGAATTCATAGACAAGGCCTTCCCCTTCCCTGGCCTCTGGCTGTGGGTAGAGGGTAAAAAGTGGGAGGTGGGTTTTGTGCTTCTAGTTGGGCAAATCATAGGCACTTTTATGTAGGGTATGTTTTATTACTGAAGGTTAAATGAGGATTCATACTTTGGTCTGTCTGATCACAAATCAGACTAGACTCAGCTTTGAACTTCTCTGAAACTGTTTCCTTAAATGTAAAGTGAGAATCATGTTACCTAATTCACTGGCTGAATCCAGCTCATTTCTCACTTGTTTTTCATTGGTGATTAGGAAATGTAGCTCTCCCTCTCTTGGTTCTATCTTTTGAACATGAAGCTCCTGTCCCCGTACCCCAGACAGAGAGGACTGAACCGAGTATGGACATCTGACCTACAGGATCCAAGGCGTCGTGTATGCTTGGCTCTTCACATCTTTTCTATTGGAGACACTGCAACTGAATTACACTGGACTCCTAAGATTCAGGCTGCCCCCCTGGTAGAGATTAAAGTAAACAGGTAAGTAAACAGAAAGAATGTTTAACAAAGGAATAAAGAGAATGGAGCAGCCATGTGGAGAAAAGCAGAGATGACACATTAGGAGGCCACAAATGAACAAAGAGCAAATCTTCAGCTCCTGTACCTCAAACCTTGATTCCAGCATTTAGGAGGTCAGCTAGACCACTTCCTCCTTGGTCTGTCAGGCGTCCTATTTCCTTCTACTAGACCCCCCCGCCCTTTTGTTTTGTTTCGTTTATGCTAATTTGAATGGTTGGCAGCTGTCTCTTGCAATGAAGTGATCCTAAGATAAAGCTCATTGCAAAGTTCAAGTGAAACTAGACAAGAAAACGTGTAAATGTGCTTAGCACATGTCTAGAAAATGATGGTTATTAAAGAGTAGCTGTTTGGTTACTATTATTTCAATCTTATCATAATTAAGAATTCCCTGAGTTCAGCCTACTTGTTTCAGGATAAGGATCATAATATTCTACAATATTTAAATTAGTCATACATTTTTAATTTTAAAACTACAAAAGATGTTAAAATGCATTGTAAGTACAAATTATAGTACATTTATTGAATGAGTTCATTTTCAGAATACATTTAAAATTTTTTGTATCAGTGCTTGTCCGACATAGTACAATTGAAATGATCACATTGGGATCATCAAATTTTTTAATTACTAATAATATGCTCTTTCATTTCACCAGCTTTTTTGAAATGAAAAATGAATATGGAAAGAGAATATTCAAGTATCTACAGCTTAGTTTATGTCTAATTACTGAAGGAATAAAGAATACTAATTTAAAGTTGGATTTTGGTTTGTATAAATATATCAGTCAAAGGACTATTATAGACAGGGAGGAACAATGACTTTAGTGTAAAGATACACAGACTGAATCTTAAAAGTCACCATGAGGAAAGGCTGCACTGTGGCCATTTAAATGTAAATATATTTAAATTACATAAAACTAAAAATCCAGTTCCTTAGTTATACGAGCCACATTTCAAGCGTTGAATATGTTGCTACCATATTGGATAGACACAGAGTATTTCCACCACCCAGGAAGTTCCGTTGGACAGCACTGTAGAGGAACAGTGCTCCCTCCAAGTCTGTCTTTCTGTTCTTAGGTATTCTGCTCCCTAAGATCTTCTGCCTTCATCTCACCCACAGGCAGAATATTCACTACAATGGCCATTTAGCTTTTTGTTAAAGTCAGAGAGAGAAGGTAGTAGCACTCTGTTATTTTTCTATACAACAACCTCTTTAAATTGTGAAATTGTTGCCTCTGACAACAAGCATGAGGTATTGACCGGGACTGATTGACTAGGGTCCTTACATTCCTGTTTTAGTTGTTGGTCCAAGGGGTATGCATGTGATCAAATTAGAACCATACACCCTCCATGAGATTATAATATTCCAGTATTGGTGCAAGATAGGTCTCTCTTGTTTTCACTTGGATCGAGTGATCCATGGAGCTGGCAGAGGCCATCTTGGTACCATAGGGAAAAAGCCTATTGAGAATGAGGCTAAGTGGATGCAAACAATGCCGACAAATATAGGGCATTGTCCCTGAAGCTCAATGTTTGAAAAAACCTATTCCTTTAGTTTCAGTGCAGTTTACTGTTGTTTGCAATGAAAGTATTTCTAGTTAACATATGGTATGTGTACATTTTATGGCATCATGCATTGAAAGATATATATTTAGAATATTAATATCATTTAAATCTCTAAGTAGATTTCTATAGAGTATAATACTAATGTCATATGTTTTGTCTTTTAGATTTCTTATTGTCAGTTTTATTCAATTTAATTTATTTCCTTCATACTTTATGTGTGACACTCTCATATTCAACAAAAGTTCTCATAATGAAATAAATTGAGAAATTAAGAATGTATCAAAGAATATGTGTTCTATCTTAATCACAGTTATTTTTTTCTTTTTTCAGACAGAGTCTGGCTTTGCTGCCCTGGCTAGAGTGCCATGGCATCAGCCTAGCTCACAGCAACCTCGAACTCCTGGGCTCAAGTGATCCTCCTACCTCATCCTCCCAAGTAGCTGGGACTACAGGCATGCGCCACCATGCCCGGCTAATTTTTTCTATATATATATATATTTTTAGTTGTCCAGATAATTTCTTTCTATTTTTAGTAGAGACGGGGTCTCGCTCTTGCTCAGGGTGGTCTCAAACTCCTGACCTTGAGCGATCCACCCGCCTTGGCCTCCCAGAGTGCTAGGATTACAGGCGTGAGCCACCGCACCCGGCCTCACAGTTATTTTTTAATGCAAACTAGCTATGAGAGTTGTCTGTCTCAAATATTTAAGACTATAATTTTATGATCCTACTACTCATGGTTCCAGCGCTCAATAAAGACAACCAATATTATATTTCTATTAGTCTGTCATATGTGCAATTAGAAAAAATGATTAAAATACTCTGATAATAAATCTCCCAGATGAGTTTAGTAAGCCAACATTCTTGATTTTTAACTGGCATGCTCCCTTTCCTTTTATGTTTATTTCTTTTAATGATGAATATAGAGGCTATAAATAATACTTATCTTTATGTAGAATTAGATAACAATTAATTGATGGATTTAGGAAGGGCCCTAAAAATTTATTATTATAATCTTGTAGCTTAAAAACATTAAAGTAACAGGGTTATAAACCCCAAATATGCAAGTAAATCTAAAGCTCGACTTCAAAATAAAATTATCCTTGAAGATAAGGAAAACACCTCCGTGGTTAAGATGATGAAACAGTATGAAATTTATGAGAAGTTTTACAGAAAAATCCTTTTACTTCAAAAATAGAAGAAATGAGTACTACAAGTAGATCCCCACGTATAGGCTCCTGATTATCCATACATGAATTTGTCAGAAGGCAAGTGATGGCGGTAATATTGCTTTTAATGAAAGTCTGCTTTTATGAGTTTTCAGATGCCATTCCAAAGCTGACATTGTATACTATTGTACCCTGGGGAGCTCCATACTCAGAATGAACTCATATGTGCTATGACCTTGGGCCAAATAATATCTTAAAGAAGTAATCAGTATAACATTTCAGAAATTGAGGTGACCAAAGTCTGCCTGGGAGAGTCTCCCAGGATTTGATATGCTGAGTGTAGGGAAATTCATTTTCCATTCAAAGAAAAGGTCATAGAAAGTATTCATGTGCCTCCATTTCAGAAAGTGACATAGAAAAAGGAAGATTGGGCTTACACAGAATTCTTAAAAATTTGTCTTCATTTTATCAGCTATGACTCTTTATATCTAAAAAGGCTATTACAGTAGAGAGGCCCTGACACAGACTATTTAGACCAATCATTTGAACAAATGTCCTAACAACAGCAGAAAACAGGCCAGTGTTTTGTAGAATCCTGACTTGTAATCAAGTAAATGGTCTTTAAGAGGCAAGGTTAGGTCATGGAAACATGCTGGAGCCAAGAATCAAAATTCCAGTTTTGTTCCACCACTGATTTGTTCAGAAATGAGTGATGTTTTCAGACAGATTTCTTTAGGGTAGGAAACAACAATGTTTTGTGACTTGGAAAGGCTTGATGAAGGTTACTGAGTAACTCGACTGTTTGATGGTCACTATTGAACAGTGGATCAAATTATTGAATAAAAATTAGGATAGAAATATCTAAATATAAAACTATAACAAAATGTAGTCATCTAGAATTCACTGGTGGTTATGCGGCTATTAAAATTATAGATATTGCATGTTAGAATATATACATGTGGAATTTCTCAAAATGATGCCATTTTATACAAAGATGTTTAGGCAGTTGCCAGTTTGGCAAAATTTTACATTTTATGTAATGAGTGAATACAAATTATTTGGTCTGAAATTACTATTTTAAGGAACATATTATTTGAATATTAAAACATCAATTCTATTTGGAGCCAGCCAACAAAGTTCCAGTTTATTTTCAGCAGTACAGCCCATCGTACAGAAAAGCAGGAAGGAAATAAGGACAAAAAGAAAAAAAAATATTTCTGCGTGCTCCTCCACATTCTGCTTAAATTTCCTTTAGCCTGAAAGAATAGAAGAGTTTCAGCCTTTGAAGATCCAGAAGTTTGGGCAAGTTTGCCAAATATTCATCAGGATTAGTAAACTGTCACATTTCCAAATTGAAAAATATTGTTTTTGTCCTGCATGGACTAATATTAGGGAAAACATTAAATTGAAAAAGTTAGCATCTAAGAATCATATCCAGAGCATCATATTTAATTGGCTTTATACTTGTACATAAAATATTCAATTATCACTGTTTTTGAGCAAAAATAAGGCAACAGGCAACACTCTGAAAATCAATCTAGGACTATAAAAGACACATGCCTTCTACCCTACTGGAGTAAATGAGTCAGTGGTAAAGGAGAATGCATAGGCCTCCTCCTGGTGCACACGATTTAAATCATTGCCATGTATTGCTGCACATACATCAACCCTTGAGACAGAAAAGAAGATGTATTCATAAGAACCAACATGCCAATGACCATGCCAGGAATGTCAAAACATCTGCTCATAAATTCAAATATACTTCATTATGGCATGGTAAGAGTAAAGTAAGATTAAATGTAGCATTGACAAGAATTCAGTGAACATAGAAAAATAATGTTAACAACCATCATTCCATTATTAATTAATAAGCTTTTATCGTATACTTTCTCTGTCATACACACACACACAAACTCACATATCCATATATATTTATATAAAATTATCATACAACTCCAGCAGCCACATAAGAGTTTGAGAGCATTTTTCTCTTTTTCTCTCTTTGAAGAAACGGAGAAACACAGGCACAAACAAGTGCAGAAACTTTCCAGGTTCAAGTAGCTGAGGCACGATGGAGCCTGAATGAAAGTGCTTCCTCAGGTAGAAGGGGCTTCGTTCTTCTCTCTAGGACTGTAGTGAAGGTCCCAGAAACTGTGACAAATACTCCATCTAGACCCAGGCTCCCTCCTCCTCGAGGGGTCTGAGTCCTCTTTCCTACCCCTAGACCTGTAAATTAGCTCTAAGAAAGTCTTTGGCCACTGTCTCTCACATGCCTCCCAGCTTTCCCGTCCTTACTCTCCCCTCAAAATGTAAGCTGCTCTGTCCTTCCTTTCTCCTAAGCCACCCTCTCTCCTACATGTTTCCACCATGCTCTCTCTAGAACACCATTCCATCCTGATCAGCTCCCTGCACATCCACTACTTCGCAGCGCCTTGACTTAATTGAACCTTCCACAAAGACACTGTCCAACTCCAGCAGCTTCAAAGGGAGGCCGCTCAGGGTTGGAGGCTTCTTGGTGCGGGAGGAGAAGCCAGTGTCCTTCATTCTCAGTGCAGGTCCAGCCCATTCCTGCTTCTACGTAACAGCCCCTGTCCCTTGAAACTCATAACTTCCAGCCATACGACTCTGTGCTTCTTTCTTGCACTCCCTGGCTTTTACTGGAGTCTTTGAAGCTTTTTGTCTACACTAAAGTTCCACCATCATATTGAATGATGTTTATTTCTAGCACATAGTGGTTGTTAAGTTATATTATTAATCAGTTCACAGTGATTATTCTTAGTAAATTATGTGTGATACACTCACAGTTCATGGTGAGAAAACCATGTATCTTGAGACCAGAATTGAGAAGGACAACGAGGACATCCTTCCAATACTATGGCTTCTCAGTTGCTGATCTTGCCAGTCTCAGGACTGTCAGCCATGCACCTCCACAGCCAAGTCCCAGATGTGCTGGAACTCTGGAACATTCAAATACAATGTCGCATACATACACACTTATTCCAAACCGTGCTCCTCTAGGTATCACTCACCACCCCCACTCTGCATTTCTTGATTGCATGGTAATGAATGAATCGACTTATTGTGACAATCGCCCTTCCTCAATATCCCCAATTCATTACTACTTTGTCTTTCTACTGTACCTTCTGGGGAAAAAACTCCACATCACAATCCAACAGACTGTGCTCTGCTCTCCTCCTACACAAACAACTCTCTTAAAGATGGAGAAACTCAACTGCATTAAAAGTTCATTTCAAAGGCATAGTTGCCAAACTCAATTGAACCACCATCTGGTATTTCTAATTTTCCTGAGCAACTTTCTCTTTCATTTCCCACAGAGCATATTTCAAAACTTTTCTCTTATGCTTTAATTTCCTTCATAACATCACTATCTGAAAATATAATTCATTTATTCTGTAATTATTTATTAGACATCTGTTATGTGCCAGGAAAAGAACACTCACCTATCTCTGTACCCATCTTGCCTCAGAGGAAGAGGGTAGCATAGATGACTAGAAGGAGAGATGGCTCTCTGTTTCCTTCACTGGAAGGCAGCATTGCTGTTCAGATTTGCACTAACTGAAGTGTTTTACTAGGGGAAGGAGAAGATAACAGAGCCTACTTTTAATAGCTTCATTCAGATACAGCTCATATACCATATAATTTGCCTACATAAAATTTATAATTCAGTATTTTTTAGTATATTTACAGCTATGTGCAATCATCACTACTGTTAATTTTAGAACATTTTCATAACCTCAAAAATAAAAGCCATATGCTTCAGTCATCACCCACCCCCATCTTCCTAAGCAACCACTAGTCTACTTTATATCTGTGTGTAGATTGCCCTATTCTGAACATTTCATATAAATGGAATCAATAATATGTGGTCTTTTGTGACTGACTTCTTTCAGTTAGCCTAATGTTTTCAAAGTTCATCCATTTTTTATTATGTATCAGTTCTTCATTCCTTTTTTTGTGGTTAAAAAAAGCATAACAGTTTGGCTGTTGTTGGCGTATATGAATGCTACTGATTTGTGTACATTGATTTTGTAACCTGAGACTTTGCTCAATTTATTTATCAATTCTAGTAGTCTCTTGGCAGAATCTTTGAGGTTTTCTAGATATAAGATCATATCATCAGCAACGAGCAATAGTTTGACCTCTTGTTCCCCCATTGGGATGCCCTTGATTTACTTCTCTTGTCTGACTGCTGTGGCTAGGACTTCCAGCAGTATGTTGAATAGAAGTGGTGATAGAGGGCAACCTTGTCTGGTTCCAGTTCTAATCGGGAATGCTCTCAATTTTTCCCCATTCAGTACGATGTTGTCTGTGGGTTTGTTGTATATGGCTTTTTATCATTTTGAAGTAAGTTCCATCTATGCCTATTTTGTTAAGCGTTCTTATCATAAAAAGGTGAATTGTGTCAAATGTGTTTTCTGTGTCTATTGAGAGGATCATATGGTCTTTGTTTTTACTTCTATTTATGTGGTGAACTACATTTATAGATTTGCGTATGTTGAACCCTCCCTGCATCTCTGGGATGAAGCCCACTCGGTTGTGATAGATTATTTTTTGATGAGCAGCTGAATTTGATTGCTAGGATTTTATTGAGAATTTTTCATCTATTAAATATTCGTAAGTCTATAGTTTTTTTTCTTGTTGAGTCCTTTCCTGGCTTTGGTATCAGGATGATGTTGGCTTTGTAAAACATGTTGGGGAGGATTCCTTTCTTCTTGATGTTGTGAAATAATTTCTGCAGGACAGGCACCAGTTCTCCTTTGTAGGTCTGGAAAAATTTGGGTGTGAAACCATCTGGTCTGGGACTTTTTTTTTTTTAGAAAGGCTTTTTATTGCTGCTTCAATTTTGGTACTTGATATTGGTCTGTTCGGGAATCTATTTCTTCCTGGTTGAGCCTAGGGAGGCTGTGTGTTTCTAAGAATTTGTCCCTTTCCTCCACATTTTCAAGTTTATGTGAATAGAGATATTTATAGTATTCAGAGATGATATTTTGTATTTCCATGGCATCAGTTGTAATTTCTCCATTTTCATTCCTGATTTCTGCTTCTGGTTAATCTACCAAGAGGCATGTAAATTTTGTTTATCTTTTTGAAGAACCAACTTTTTGTTTCATTAATCTTTGATATAGTTCTTTTGTTATCAATTTCATTTAGTTCTGCAATTGTTCAACAAAGAAAATAAAATATCTAGGAATATATTTAACTAAGGAAGTGAAAAACGTCTACAGGGAGAACTATGAAACACTGAGGGAGGAAATAGCAGAGGACATAAAGAGATGGAAAACCATACCATGTTCATGGATCAGCAGAATCCACATTGTTAAAATGTCTACACTACCCAAAGTAATCTACAGATTCAATGTAATCCCTATAAAAATATCAACATCATTTTTTGCAAATATAGAAAAATTAATTTTATGCTTTTATGGAACCAGAAAAGACCCTATTTAGCCAAAGAACCTTAAGCAAAAAGAACAAATTGGGAGACATCAATGTACCAGACTTCAATCTATAGCACAAGGCTATAGTAACCAAAATAGCATGGTACTGGCAGAAGAACAGAGACATAGACCAATGGAACAGGACTGAGAACCCAGATATAAAACCACCCTCATATAGCCATCTGATCTTTGACAAAGCAGACAGAAACATACACTGGGGGAAAAGAATCCTTATTCAATAAACAGTGCTGGGAAAATTGGATAGCCACATGTAGAAGACTGAAACAGGATCTGCACTTTCACCTTTCACAAAAATCAACTCACAATGGATAACAGACTTAAACTTAAGGTGTGACACCATAAGAATTCTAGAAGAAAATATTGGAAAAACTCTTATAGACATTGGCCTAGGAAAGAAATTTATGAAGAAGATCCCAAAGGCAATCGCGGCAACAACAAAAATAAATAAATGGGACCTGATCAAATTTAAAAGCTTCTGCATAGCAAGGAAACTATCATTAGAGCAAACAGACAACCTACAGAATAGGAGAAAATATTTTCATGCTATACATCCAATAAAGGGCTGATAACTAGAATCTATATAGAATTCAAGAAAATCAGCAAGAAAAAAATCAAACAACCCCATTAAAAGTGGGCAAAGGACATGAATAGGAACTTTTCAAAAGAAGACAGATTAATGGCCAAAAAACATATGGAAAAATGCTCATCATCTGTAATCATCAGAGAAATGCAAATAAAAATCACAATGAGATACTGTTTAACTCCAGGGAGAATGGCTTTTATCAAAAAGTCCCAAACAACAAATGGTGTGGATGTGGAGAGATAGGAACACTCATACACTGCTGGTGGGACTGCAAACTAGTACAAACTCTGTGGAAAGTAGTTTGGAGATACCTCATAGAACTAAAAGCAGAACTACCATTTGATTCAGCAATCCCACTGCTGGGTGTCTACCCAAAGGAAAAAAAGACATTCTATAAAAAAGACATCTGCACTAGAATGTTTATATCAGCACAATTCACAGTTGCAAAGATGTGGAAACAACCCAAGTGCCCATCAATCCAAGAGTGGATTAATAAAATGTGGTATATGTATATCATGGATACTGCTCAGCCACAAAAAACAATGGTGAACTAAGACCTCTTGTATTATCTTGGAAGGAGCTGGAGCCCATTCTCCTCAGTGAAGTATCAAAAAAATGGAAAAAAAAAACACCACATGTACTCACCATTAAATTGATATTAATCAATCAAAATTTATGTGCACATATGGAAGTAACATTCATTGGGTATTGGGAACGTGGAAGGGGGAGGAGGGGAAGGGTAAACTCACACCTAATGGGTGCGGTGTATGCTGTCTGGGGGATGGGCATGCTTGTAGCTTTGACTCAGGTGGTACGAAGGCAATTTATGTAACCAAAGCATTTGTAACCCCGTAATGCTCTGAAATAATAATAATAAAATTTAACATCTTAACCATTTTTAAGTGTACAGTACAGTAGTGTTAACTATATGCATATTGTTGTGCAACAGATCCCTGTAACTTTTTCATCCTGTAAAAGTGAAGCTCTATATCCATTGAACAACTCCCCATTTCCCCAGCCCTGGTAATCACATGCTACTTTCTGTTCTATGAGTTTGACTACTTTAGATACCTCATACAGGTGGAATCATGCAGCATTCTTCTTTTAATTACTAGCTTATTTCATAATTTCATAGCATAATGTCAGTACTTACCCATGTTGTAGCATATGATAGGATTTCCTTATTTCTTAGGGCTGAATAACTTTCCACTGGATACACACACACACACACACACACACACACACAACACATTTGGTTTATGTGTTAATTTGCCAATGGACTCTTAGGGTTCTTCAGGCTGTTGTGAGTAATGCTGCAGTGAACACGGGTGTGCAAATATCTCTTCAAGATCCTGCTCTTAATTTTTTTGGATATGTACCCAGACATGGCATTGCTGGATTATATGATAGTTCTATTTTTAATTTTTTGAAGAACCTTCATTCTATTTTCCATAGTGGCTGCACCATTTTACATTGTCACCAACAGTGTACAAGGATTCCAATTTCTTCACATCCTTGCCAACACTTCTTATTTTCTGCTTTTGTTTTTGTTTTTGATAGTGGTCATCCTAAGAGATATGAGGTAATGTCTCATTGTGGATTTGATTTGCCATTCTCTGATGATTAGTGATGTTGAACATTTTTTCATATGTTTGTTGGCCATTTTTATGTCATCTTCAGAGAAATGCTTATTCAATTCCTTTTCTCATTTTTAATAGGTTTACTTGTTTTTTATCTGTTTTTAGAGTTGTGTTGTATTAATAGGAATTCTTTATATATTTTGAATATTAACCCCTATTATAAACGTGGTTTGCAAATAATTTCTCTTATTTCATAAGTTGCCTTTTCACTTTCTTGATTATTTCCTTCACTGCACAGAAGTTCTGAAGCTTGCTTTAGTCCTGTTCATATATTTCCATTTTTGTTTTCTGTGCTTTGGTGTCATATTCAAGAAATCATCGCCAAATCCAATGCCATGAAGCTTCTCCCCTGATTTTCATCTGATAACTTTGTAATTTCAGGTCTTACATTTAGGTCTTAAATCTATTTTGAATTAATTTTTGTATATAGTTGAAGTAGGGTAAGTATCTAACTTCATTAGTTTACATGTGAATATCAAATTTTCCCAGCACCATTTGTAGAAGAGACTATCCTTTCCCCATTGTGTAGTCTTGATGCCCTTATGGAAGAGAATTTGATCATATATGTGAGAGTTTATTTCTGGGCTTTCTATTCTGGTCCATTGGTCTACATATGTGTCTTTATGCCAGTATCATACTGTTTTTAATTATTGTAGTTTTATAATGTGTTTTGAACTCAGGAAGCGTGATGTCTCCAGTTTTGTTTTTCTTTCTAATAATTGTTTTGCTTATTTTGGAGATTCCCAATGAATTTTAGGATTTTTTTTCTATTTCTGAAAAAAAAAAAAGCCTATGAGATTTTTATAGGGATTCCATTGAATCTGTAGATTTTTAGGGGGTAGTATGGACACTTTAACAATATTGTCTTCCAATCCAGAAACATGGGATGTCTGTCTATTTATTTGTGTCTTCATTAATTACTTTTGGCAACATTGGTAGTTTCTAGAGTACAGGTCTTTTGCCTCCTTAGTTAGGTTTATTCCTGAGTATTTTATTCTTTTTGATGCTATTGCAAATGGGATTTTAAAAGAAAATTTCCTTTTCAGATTGTTCATTCTTAGTGTATAGAAATGCAATTGATTTTTGTATGTTGATTTTGTATCTTGCAATTTTGTTGAATTAGTTTATTAGTTCTAACAGCTGTGTGTGTGTGTGTGTGTGTGTGTGTGTGTGTGTGTGTGTAATCTTTCAAGTTTCCTACAAATGTGATTACATCATCTGCAAACAGATAATTTTATTTCTTCCTTTTGAAACTGAATGCTTTTTATTCCTTTTTCTTGTTGAATTGTTCTGGATAGGACTTCCAGTAATACTAATATGTTGAATAGAAATGGCAAGAGTGGGCATCTTTCTCTTATTTCTGACCGCAGAAGAAAAGCTTTCAGTTTTTCACCATTGAGTATAATGCTAGTTGTGGGCTTTTAATACAGAAATTTTATTATGTTGAGGTAATTTTCTTCTAAATTCCTACTTTGTTGAATTTTGTTTTTATCCTGAAAAGGTGTTGAATTTTGTCAAATGCTTTTTCTGCATCGAGGTAATCATGTTATTTTTACTCTTCCTTCTGTTAATATTGTGTATTGCATTGATTGATTTTTGTATATTGAACCATCTTTATATCCCACGGATAAATACCACATGGCCATTATGTATAAGTCTTTTAATGTACTGCTGAATTATGTTTATAATATTTTGTTGAGGATTTTTGCATCACTATTCAGCAGCTGTATTGGTGTGTATTTTTTTCTTGTAGTGTCCTTGTCTGGCTTTGGTATTAAGGTAATGTTGACCTCATAAAATGAGTTAGGAAGTGTTTCCACCTTTTCAATTTTTTGGAAGAGTTTGAGAAGGATTTATGTTAATCAATTTTTAAATGGTTGGTAGAATTCTCCATTGAGAAGTTTATGATTACTAACTCAGTCTCCTTACAGTTATTGGTCTGTTCAGATTTTTGATTTCTTCACAATCCAGTCTTGGTAGGTAACATTTTTTAAGAATTTGTCTATTTCTTCTAAGTTATACAATTTGCTAATGTATAAATATAGTAGTCTCTTATAAACCTTTTTACTTTTGTGGCATCTTATAATGTCTCTTATTTCTGACTTTTGTTGAGTCTTCTTTCTTTTTTGTCTTAGTGAAGCTGAGAGTTTGTCAATCAGTTGATATTTTTAAAACTCTTATTTCATTGATTTTTCCATTGTTTTATTCCCTATTTCAGTTAGGTCTTCTGTAATCTTTACTTCCTTCCTTTTGCTCAATTTTTATTTAGTTTGTTCTTCTTTTTGTAGTTCTTTGAGGTATAAAAGTAGGTCGTTGATTGAGATCTTTCTTTTTTTTTTTTTTTTTTTTTTTGAGACAGAGTCTC
>NW_012149397.1:1312999-1340217 GCF_000956105.1 Propithecus coquereli | reverse complement strand
GCTCTTGCTCAGGCTGGTTTCGAACTCCTGAGCTCAAACAATCTGCCTGCCTCGGCCTCCCAGAGTGCTAGGATTACAGGCATGAGCCACCGCGCCCGGCCTTTCTTTCTTTTTAAATAAACATTTACTGCTATAAATTTTGGTAAGTTGTGTTTTAATTTTCATTTGTCTTAAGATAATTTTTAATTTCCCTTGTTATTTCTTCTTTAATCAATCAATTGTTCAAGAGTATGTTGCTTAATTTCCATATCTTTGTGAATTTTCCAGTTGAGAATTTTTCAGTCCATATTTCTAGTTTAGTTTCATAGTAATCAGAAAAGATAGTTGGTATTTTTTCAATTTTCTTAAATTTTTTAAAACTTGTTTTGTGGCCTAGCATATGGTCTATCTTGGAGAATGTTCCATGTTCACCTGAGAAGAATGTGTATACATTGTTGTGGGGTGGAATATTCTTTATATATCTGTTAGATCAAATTGGTCTATAGTGTTGTTTAAGTTCTTTGTTTCCTTATTGCTTTTCTTTCCAGTTGATCCTATTGAAATAAGAGTATTGGAATTGAAAGAAGAGTATTGGAATTTCCTACTGTTATGTAGGAAATTATTACTCCAGTTTTGTCAATATTTGTTTCATGTATTTGGCTGTTCCACTTTCGGTGTATATATATTTGTTATAGCTGGTAAATTGACACTTTTATCATTATAAAATGTCTTTTTTTCTTTGTGACAGTTTTTGACTTAATATCTATTTTGTCTGATCTATGTATGGGCACCCCTGCTATTTTGGTTACATTTTGCATGTAATATCCTTTTCCATCCCTTCACTTTCAGCCTACGTAGATCTTTAAGGCAAAAATGAATCTCTTGTAGATAGGATGAAATTAGATCTTTTTTTATTATTCATTCAGTCACTCTATGTCTTTCGATTGGGGAGTTTAATCCATTTATATTTAAAGTAATTACAGATAGAAAAGGACTTACTATTGAAATTTTGTTGTTTTCTATATATCTTGTAGTTGTTTATTCATCTTTTCCTCTCTTGTTGCCTTCCTTCATGTTTCATTGATTTTGTTTTTATAGTGACATACATTGACTCATTTCTTATTTTCTTGAGTGTTTCTTATATAGATATTTTCTCTGTAGTTACCATGGGGATTACATAAAACATCCTGTAGTTATAACAATCTATTTTAAACTAGCAATTTAACTCAAATTTCATACAAAAATCTACTATTTTACATCTCTTCCCCTACTCCACTTTATGTTATCAATGTCACAAATTATACTTTTTATATTTTGTATCCATTAACTTAATTGTATAGTTATTTTTATGCTTTTTTTATACCTGAACTAAAAGTAATTTATGCACCACTATTATAGTGTGACAAGATTCTACGTGTGTGTGTGTGTGTATGCACACACCTTTTATAGAGCTTTATATTTTTGTATGCTTTCATGTTGTTGTCTAGCTTTCTTTTATTCAATCTTGAAGAACTACCTTTAGCAATTATCATAAGGGAGGTTTAGTGGTGATAAACTCCCTCAGTTTTTGTTTATCTGGGAAGGTCTTTATTTTTCCTTTATTTTTGAAGGGAAGTTTTGCTGGATATGGTATTCTTGGTTGGCAATTTTTTTTTTTCTTTTAGCTCTTTAAATATATCACCCCACCCCTCTCTGATCTGTAATGCTTCTGTTGATGAGTCTTCTAATAATCTTATGGAAGCTACCTTATAAATGACAAGTCACTTTTCCCTTGTTACTTTCAAGATTTTCTTTGTCTTTGACTTTTGACTGTTGGATTATAATGTATCATGATATGAGATCTTTGGGTTCATGCTAGCTAGAGCACTTTATGTTTCTAGAATTTGGATGTCCACTTTATTCTTCATATCTGCAAAGGTTTCAGCCATTATTTCTTCAGATAAGCTCTTTGTTCCAGGCTACCCTTCCTTGTGCAATCTGTTGTCATCTACTACCACTATCTAGTCATCTACCACCATTGTCTAGTTATCTTTTGACTGCCGTGTAGGGACTCCCAAAAATCTCCAAAATAAATTGTTCTTGGTATAGGAAGAACTGGAAATTTTGGTTTCTGTCTAGGCTGTTCTGTGGTCCAGAAGGGAGTCCATGTGATTTTGTTTGACATCAGTAGCCCAACTCAAACCATTCAGGAAGAAATCAAGTTTATATACATGGAGACATCTGCCATCTCTTTGATGTAGAGAAAGCCTTCTAGGATGTAGATGTCACTTTTGTGCTCCATATTGTCTCTTGTGTTATGTCAAGGTGGGAGCAATTGAATAAAAATCTGATTGAAGAAGTCAATGTGGGGGGCACAGACAATGTCCTCCTGCAAACCTGGACAGAAGTAATAAGATTAGTTTACACTAGTACTTTTAATGCCATATTTAGAGGCCAAATGATTAGAAATGGAGATGAATCTCTGTGTTACTTACCTCTTCACCTCTATACTGATCACTACTCTCAGATAAAATCAGTTGTGGATAAGGAGACAGAAGTAAATGGTATTTTTCCTCCCTTACATCTCCAACATCCTTAATCCCTTCTCTACAAATCTGTGACCACTGGGATACGTGACTACTACTTTGCTCCACTGTGCTTTCTCATTTTACATGGTTTGTATCATAAAAAGGGTAATTTTTTTCCAGATATCTGGATTAAATACCATTTGTCTTATTTTTTGTGAAGCATTAGAAAAATTGAAATAAAAAGTACAAACAAAGAAAGAGAGTTTCTGAAGTTGACATTTTATAGAAACCAAGAATTAGTATCTGGAAAAATAAACTGTAATATTTAAAATTAGTTTATATAAATAGCTAATTATGTTTCTTGCTAAAAATCCTATTACTCTGCTGATATTAACTTTGAAATAAGCATTAGAATTTTTACATGTCTGAATACAAAATTTTACAAATTTGCCTAAAGATAACATAATTAGGGTTCGCTACTTTTGTCAGTCAAATTGTTTTGGACTTAGTCAATTCAGACAATTGTATCTAACTGCTGATCTGAGTAAATGGCAAGTGATTCAGGACACTTTTCTGCCACGCTTAAACACAGAATCTAAATCTCCCAGGGGATGCTAATGATCCCTCCTGATAATAGTGACATAACAATATTTGTGAAAATAGTTAATATAGTTTAAAAATTACAGTGCCTTGTCATGAGGATGTTATGTAATTAGATCATGAGAGTGGAGCCCTCATGAATGAGACTAGCGTCCTTGTAAGAAGAGTCCAGAGAACTAACTTGTTCTTTTTCCACCATGTGTGAATACAATAAGAAATCAATAGCCTTCAATCAGCATTCACAGGAAGTTGACCATACTGACACCTTGATCTTGGACTTCTCAGCTTCAGAACTGTGAGAAATAAATGTTCATTGTTTAAGCCACCCGGTCTACAGTAATTTGTTATATCAGCCTGAACTAAGATAAAAGTGCAAAAAACAGAAGGACCATGTAGTAAAATTCCAGAACTAGATCTTGAGTTTTAGATCTAGACAACAAAGATCTAGAATACAGAAGCTCCTCATGGATTGATTATAGCACCCGCAAGAGGAATGAGGATGTGAGCCAGATTGGAAGGCAGAGGGTGTTGCCCTCAGATCTCCTTTGTGGTATTTGCCATGAGTGTGCAGCCCAGAATGCAGGTTGGATGGAGTGATTGGAGCCACAGGTGCTCATGACTCATGATGGGGGAAAGAGATGAGAATCAGGGAATCATACTTGTTCTTATGAATGGTACTTATGGACCAAACAGGTACATTGGATACAGAACATACCAATTTTTTCCCTAAGTCTGTCAACCTGTGTATCTTTTGCAAGCCAGGTATGTGAAGAGTCTACGTTTAAGGGGCATCTTAAAAAGCACACAATACATATTCCGTATGCAATTTTAGAATTCATAACAGAGTATACTCAGGGTACCCCATTTTCTCTAGTGTATTTTTACATTATAGTTCCACAATGTAACAGCTTCTCACTATCAATGTCAGCTTACTTTTAAATGATATTCACATTTTGTGTCAATTGGTGTTTAGACTTTATATTACTTGATACGATTTTTTTAAAGTACATAATCACTTTCTTACATTTTCTGTTTATATATTTGTGGGTAAAATGACATAATATAAATTATATTAGAGATGGAATAATTAATATACCCTAAAATACCAAATAACTTACTAATATTCCAGTATTTAAATATATAGTTGGCAGCTCAAAGCAATTTATCATTGTTTCTTTGCAATCATATTGATGTCACAGGTTGTTTAAGGCTTAATGATGATTGAGAATATTTAGTGAATTCATGCACACTTTAATAAACTGACTTAACATTTTAGCTGCCTATGTGCAAAACCCCATAAAGTTATCAATTTGAATGACTTAAGAATTAAAATATAATAATTTACTCTTATAGCATTAATTTTCCTCTAATTGATTATTGGTCAGGCTACCAAATGCTTTAACCAAAAAAATTATAAATTTTATATATTTATACATGAGATTGTGGAGGATGGCTGTATAGGGGGTAGATTTTTAGATTTTTTATTGGGGATCCCTATTTAAGAAGAAAAGATAAAATTTTTCCTGGTTATGATTGGCATTTTTGCAAGCTACCATTTATTTTAGCTAAAGTAGCATTTATTTAATTCACGTAACATTTTATTTGTTAATGTATAATAATTAATAGCTACAACATCATGAAGGATCTGTGCCAAGAATCACATGACATCACATAACCATCACTACCTATGACAATGCTACATTTTAATCCTCATTTTTTAAAGAGAAAATTGAGGCTCAGAGATGTTAAGTAACTTTCCCAAGAATACACAGCTAGTAGACTCAGATTTGTAAGACTATAAAACTTGTGTTCCCAGTTATTACTCTGCTCAATGAAACTTGTGAAAGCAAATTCTATTCAATTTATAGTTCTTCTTCCCATGAAGATCTTAGCTCAAAGAAAGGAGACCTCCATTGGGTAGCATTCAGATTTTGTCATTTATGCTTGACTTCTGGGGCACTTGATGTTTGAATGCAGCTGCTTTTAGGATGGTAAAATCATTAGCGCTTCCATGTAACATCTTGTGTTTCTCAGAGCATGAGTCATGTCCACACAACCATCTGCAACATAAGGTAATTTTTCAATTCATAAGCCAATGGAATTATTATTGCTACAGATGTCACCATAACATTTGGCAAGTAGTTCTTATTGGAATAACATGGGACGGGAGGAGTATTGTAACAACTTTTTTCCATGATTAACAAAATAAACAGATAATCATTTACAATACCAACCCTTGCTATGATTCTTTGTAAAATGTTCCTGGCAACTTAAAGTACCATTAAATTAAAAATTAGACTTTTTTCAGCATTCAGAAGATGCTATTATAGGAAAATATAAAATTATCTTATATTGTGATTTTGTGTGTATCATAACACACCACCATAATCAGCATGGTCTAATAAAATAATAAATTGTTTCTCAATAAATAACTTTCCCAAAATATGGAAACCTTGGCAATGTTTTATGGTAAGTAACTTAGACTTTGTAAACTCTCAAATTACTTACAGAACAATTTTTATATGAAAGCATAGGATTCCTTTTATTAGAAATAACATTCAGTAATATGAAAAAACATAATTCTCATCTATTTTTTTTTACTTTCAATTTAATTTAAGGTGAATTTTGGAGGGAATCTTGTGTTTATTTGATGTAACCTCATTTGCTTTTAGGTGAATTCAAAATTCTGTTATTACCCCTGCCACAAGCAAAGGGTAACATGACTCTGAATCCTTTTGTGAAGCCAGGTATACTGCAAATGACGTCCCTGGTGTGAGAAAGATTTATTGGAGTTTCCAAAACGATGTGAGAAAATGAAGATCTATATGACCCAACTTCTCACGGAGCAGCCGTGGGACCATAATAACGCTGCTAAAGAGAATTCTAACAGTTAACAGAAGCATTGTTTTTTGCCTAAGTCTGTCCTAATATTCAGCATAACCTTTCAAGAAACATTTACGATTCTCCCCTTAAAGCAATGAAATGTTTATGTTCTGAGTGGGGAAAACAACGAGCCTTCCCAATGGGTCCGTGACCCAGCACGGTGAGGAAGGTGAGCCCCTGAGAGGAGCTCTCATCCTAGATCCCAGCCTCTCATGGGTCAGGAAAACAGAGCTGTCACTTTCCTGCTGACCTTGGCTTGCATCCTGCTTAGAGAGTGGAATTGGAGACACATGAATTCAGACCAGAAAGAAATTTTAAGTCACTCTTCTACAGAATTTTAATTTCCATTATTGTTTTAGGAATTTGTGAATGTAATGGCATGTTTTGTCTTAACTGCTAAGCAAGGTGTCCTTTTTCAAAAAGAGAAGTGTTTATGTGATAATAATAGTAATAACTTCACAGGCGGTGCATACTCTATTCCAAGTACTCTGCATATATTAACTGATTCATTCCTCACAGTAACCCTTGGAAGATGATGCCATCCTGATTTTACAGTTGAGGCCAAGAGACAGAGAGGTAACACGGCTAATACGTGGCAGAGCCAGGACTTGAACCTAGGCATCTGGCTCTTAATTCACTCTCTTAACTATTGGCCAGACGTGTGTAATTGGCTATCAAATGTGGTTCTAACACAAAATTCTACAACTAAATTGCAGACTCCATTTTACATTTCTGCTAACCTGAAGGGAAAAAAACTTCCTTCTTTACTTTAACATGACCAGGGACCTGGTTTTTGAAAAATATCACCAGTGCAGTCCTGACAGCTGCATCTTCACATTTAACGGCTTTGGATCCTGCATATTATGAAGCACCTGGGAGGAAATCGTTGAGAAGTGATTTGTTATGAAATGATGAAATCAACTCTGCCCTTGCTGATGAATCAGGAATAATTACCAACACTGAGTCCAGTCTCATGGCTATGTTCTTGACTTATTGAGTTTACATCCTAATTTGTAGTTTAAAATTCTGGCAAGATATTGGACAGCTGCACCAATAATTTTGTTCACAAATACGGATGCAAATATACTCTATGCTAGGTTAAAGCTATTCTAAAAAACATACTTTAAAACTGCTGTTTATTTCTTTGTGTCTAAATTTCCCATTTTGCATTTGCTTCCATTTAAATTGTTTTAGATTAAACTTATCTGTTTACACAGACTCCTGGGCTCGTGTAATCCAAAATAATTATTACAATGCATACACATCTAATTTTACGACTTTTGTTGTCTCAATATTACAGTTCTTTTAGCATACTTAAATTTAGTCTGCATAATGGATGCATTTTTAAATGAAAAAAAAACCCTAGGTATTTGATTACATGCTTTTTTAAATAAAAAGAGAAAAAAGAGACAGGAAAATTAAGAACTGTGTTTATTGGCTGCCAAACAACAAAGAGTTTTTTTGTTGGGGGAGGGGGCAAGGAAATCCCACTGTTTCCCTGAATCCGTTAATTCTTTCAACTCAGTCCTAAGAGTTGCTGCTTACTGAGCACCGGGCCTGGGGATTAATTGAGGGCCTCACATCTCATTCAAGCTTCACAAAGCAATGGAAGGCTTAATCTTTTCTTCATTTTATAAAGAGTAAATTGAGACTAAGAATGGTTGATTAACTTGCCCAAGTTCTCAAGAGCAGTAAAATTTTGAGCCATTAATTTAAAACAGACTATTGGAGGTAGACTAGAGCTGAGAATGATCTCAGTTAAAGGAATCTGTCGCTTTGTAAAGAAGAAGTAAGATAGGAACCAATTTATTGAGTATTAAACAAAGGCTGTTTCTCTAAAACACCTTTCAATATAATATTATTAATCCATTCTTTAAACAATGATTATCAAAGTTTTACTACCCTTAATGTAAAAACGGATCAGACACAAATCCTTTCTTAAAGAAATCTAGATGTTAGTAGGGACACTATGATATTCATGACATAATTTAAATCTACCTAGAAATGATACAGAAAGGTAAAGATATCTCTGTGGAAGAATATACAAAAGCAAATATTTTGCTCATAGTAAACTTGAAGGTTATTCCTCACTGGGGCCTTACCAGAGTCCTCATGTGGAGATCTGTAGTCTTGTTTGCAGTTGGTTTGTGCACGCACATGTGACAGGGAAGGCCATGGTGGGCCTGATCGAAAAATGAGGCTGTAAACGGGTACACTTTAAAGAAAAAAAAAATATGATCCTGTTTGCCTAGAGGTCTGCAAGGGACCAATGGAAGCAGTGACTAGAAAGTCCAGACCCTTTGGAGCCAATTTGGAGATGGGCTTGAAAACAAGGGGAAGTATAGGATTTTCTCCAAAGGAAAATAGAAAATCTCTAAAGGATTTTAGCTGGGAAGGGGCAGGATAGTAAAGAAATCTTTCAGAATGAAATAAGCACTTTCCTCACTGCTGTTCACCTTGTCTTGAGGGCTTCCCCTTCATGGCATGGGCCTCTGCTCCTGGCCCTCTCAGTCTCCAGGGCAGAGTCTTCTCCTAGCATCTGTCAAGTGCGACCACCAACCGGGCTGACTCATCCATCTCTTATCAGTGATTGGGTAGTCCTAATGCTTAGCCTAACACTGAGGACCCACAACTAAATCAGTGTAAGACCCAAGGATCTGAAACACCCAAGGATAAGACCCAAGGATCTGATATCACCCTTGAGAATAAAGAATGTTCTCAAATACCTGTGGGAGATGTCAAGATTTATGCAAGAAGAAGAAGAAGAATATGAAGTGGTGAAGAAAAACTGGGAGTAAGGAAAGTAAGAGAAGTGAAAATGTTAAAAAAGGATAGCGATAATGTCCATTAAATAATGAAAATGAAAATAGAGTTAGCAGTCAGTATTTCACAGGGGCAGTGGGCCACAGGTTGTCTACACATACCCAAGAAGGACTGGACTGCATGGCTACATCCCTCTGTTTGTAAAAGCTCACGTGTATTGGCCAGTAATGTTCTGGTAATCAACAGAGGACATCCATCAGTTAGATACATGAAATATATCTGTACATGTTTTCTCTAAAATATCTAAAATTCTGCCTAATATCTCTGATTTCAAGGATACAGTCAAGGGAACTGGGGCCAGTCTTGAGGCAAATCCCCAGTGTGTCCCAGGTCAGAGTCAAGAGACGGGCAGCTACGCCATCTACGACATGACTTTCTAGAACAGCTCTTTTGTTGTGCTACTTTGGGTGGATCTAAAGGACAGAGGTGAACTTATGCCTGTGCTTTGATTTTTGCAAAATTCTTCAACTATAAAAGATGTAGTGTGACTAGGAGGCTAACTCTCATTGCCTCAGTCCTAGGCTTGGTGTATTTGGCACAACAGTGAGAAAAAGAATCATGATAAAGATTTCAGGAGTGATATATCGGCTCCAGATTTTTGAAAGAAAGTGTTCTCAGGCTCTGTGCTAAAAATTCTACCCACTGATATTCCAAAAGTGTGTCATTAGGAGACAATCTTTTATATTGAAAACTAGATTTCTCTGAATGTGAAATAACTTTTGGGTCCTTTACTTTCCACATTCAGGTCTTATTTCATTTCTTTGATATTTCCTTTATTTATGGAGTTCTTTAAGCATAGACATATATTTTCATAATTTTTATGCCTAAAAATTTTTCTTTGTAATGTTGGACTCTAGCAAAGGTATAGGTTTTTGCTTCATTTATAACATGGACTTAAGAAAATCCTCCATTGTAATCTATGGCTTTCATTACTAATTCTGTTTGTGGATGGGATATAAAGATAATATAAAAATCAAAAAGTTTTAAACAGAAAAATATTTTTTAAAATTAGATTTTTCTCTTCCATTTAAATATTTTACTCTTTTAAGGGGTGAGGGAAAGGGGAAAGAAAGGGAAAGAATAAAATGGCGGTAAATGAAATGTGCAGAGCTTAACTTTTTCCCATAGAATGGGTAATAAACTTCACTAGTATGATGATCAGTTACAGTTTTAAAGAGGTAGCAAATATTCAATTACAATGAAAAATTTTAACATATCTATTTCTAGTTTGCTGGAATTGAAAACTTTAGAAATGATTGCTTATTTCAGTATTTTTCAAACATCACCTTTGCTGTACCAAAACCGAGTTGACCAGTTTTGGAAAGATGTATGAGTGGCTGTGCCTCTTCTGGGACTAGACAACTGTCGGCAACCACTGGACATGGAAGTAGTTGCTCTCTGATGCACTAAAGTAGTCACCTCATTTCCTGTGCTCTGTGGTTCAGATGAGGAGCCCTGGCAGAGAAAGGCTGCTCTAGATTTTTGTGAGAAGGTAGCGAGACACCACACTGTGTCCTTCGCGGCAACTGTATCTCTTTAAGGAAGGGCATAACTGCAGTTGAAGATCACCAGATACCAAGCACAGGGTGAACATCCTGTAGCTCCCCAAATGAGTGGTAAGGTGGTTGCACAAAGTTGGTGCCCGCCATACCTGTCTTCAGGCCTGGCTGTACAGCCAGTTCTAGCATGCTCCTCCTGTCACTGTGGCCACTCCAGGGACCAGCCCCAGCTACACATTCTCTGCCAGGAGAGAGTTCTTCTCATGCTTCTTTTACGTACTTCAAGTAGACCCAGAGTTTTCCTTTTGTAAAAAAAGGTTAAAGTAAAATAAAAGGTTTGCTTTGGACAGCTTGCTCCAAAGCACTTTAGATGTTCTCTTCTCTCCAACGGAAGCAAGTCTCTGTAGAGACATGGGGAGCCTGCTGCTGGCTCAACTGTCACAAAACTGGTCATGATGCTTTCATCTGGTTTTCCCCAGGGGTATTTTAAATTTATGCTTCAAAATTCTCTTATTGTGCTGTTAATAAATAAGACATTTGTGCTGATGGAATATGTGAGACAGGCTTGAAGAAAAAAAGTCTCAAAGTGAAAGTCCACTATTAATACTTTCTATAAATAAGATATTACGGGCAGTCATGTATTAAAAGGCTATTAAAAGTAGCCTTTTTGGTTTGAAGATTATTATGTTCAATAAATGCACTATAAAACAGGCCACATACACAAAATATTGTTGAAGTGGCCATCTGGAGTCCTGGGTTCTAGTAAGGACTCCACTTCAATTAGCTGTATAATCCAGGGATGGTCACATAACTTCTCCAGGATATAGGGTCCTAATCTCCAAAGTTAGGCCTTTGAACAAAATGAGCACGAAGCTCACTCAGCTATCAATATGAATGCCCTGTTGCTGTGGTACTGAGAAGGTTCCCTCATTACGGCATTGCAAGGAAGATAATTCCAGGGATCTGAAAGACTGATCCTGCCTCCCTGAGTACTTATGCTAAGAATGATAGTCTCACGAATACACAATTCTTAAAAGAGATTGAAAGTTTTGGTCAATTCCAGCTATTGAAATTCAGAGCATCTTGGTTTCTGTATTTTCTGTCTGAATATTCATCAAAAAAAAATGATAGTCACACAAAATTAACAAGAAACAAAATTAGCATATTTAACAGAGTACTTTTTCTAATACCAACTGGTAGGTACCTCAACTACAGAAGAGATGTCCAATCCATAAATCCTGTCATCTTTTTTCTTTTCTTTCCTTTATTTATTTATTTATTTATTTATTATTCCAGGTTTTTGTGAGGGTACAAACATTGTAGTTACACTTTATGTCTTTGCCTCGCCCAAAGGCATGCCCTTCCCTCCCTTTAGTGCTCCCCGTGTCCTTTAGTTGTAGATTTGTCCCCCCATTCCCCTAATCCCTAGAGAGTATTTCTGCCATGTGATCAACCTAGTGTTGATCAGTTAGTACCAATTTGATGGTCAGTACAAATGGATCCATGAGTGGATTATCAAAATTTGGTATATGTTTACAATGGAATATTACTCAATCATAAGAAACGACAGTGATCTAGCACCTCTTATTCTTTCCTTCTTTTGTCTCGTTTATCCAGACTAAATTCCATAGTCAAGCATTATCATCATTCCATTATGTAAACTTCATTCCTTGACCCCTCTCATGCCCTATTTTTTGCTTGTCAAAACCACAACTCTGATAAAACCAATTCTTCACCTGTTCGGTCCCTGCACCTACACAGCTAAGTGTGAATGGAGAAAAACACACAGCCAGTCCATGGGTCTTACTTCATATTCGTGACCGCAGACGTTAAAGGTGCCCTTAACCTGCCAAGCATCACGTAGCATTTCCCGTCCATCCACCCTCTCATTTTCATCCCTTTTTTTTCTTTTCTCTCTCCTCAAACTCCCATAATCTCCTCTCTCAATCTCATTCTCCACTTCCTACTTCACCTGAAAACTGAAGCAATCAAAAAAGAATGTCCATGAGTTCCCAACATCACATTGACTTACTGCTGTGGTCCGAATGTGTCCCTCCAAAATTCAGGTGTTGAAACTCTATGGCCAATGTGACAATATTAAAATATGGGCCTTTAAGAAGTGACCAAGGGGGGGAGGGGGAGGCAAGGGCAACATACATAACCTAAACATCTGTACTCCCATAATATGCTGAAAAAAAAAAAAAGAAGTGACCAAGCCATGAGGGCTTCTCCCTTGTGAAAGGGATTAAAGCCTTTATAAAAGAGGCTTCATACAGCATCCAGCCCTCCCCTTGTCATTCTACCTTCCGCTAGGTGAGAATGCAGCAAAAGCCCTCGCCAGACACCAAATGCTGGTGCCTTATTCTTGGACATCCCAGACTCTAGAACTCTGAGAAAATAAATTTATTTTCCTTACAAATTACCCAGTCTGTGGTATTCTGTTATAGCAGCACAAATAGACTAAGACCAAAATTGGTAGCAGGAAGAGTGGGGTGTTGCTACCACAAATAGCTGAAAATGCGGAAGCAGCTTTGGAACTGGGTAATGGATAGAGGCTGGGCCCGTTTTGAAGCAAATGCTGTGAAATGCCTGTATTGCCATGAATGGAGCATTGAGGGTGATTCTGGTGAGAGCCCAGAAGAGGAAAGCTGTAGGGAAAACTGGAATCTTCTTAGTGATTGTTTAAGTAGTTGTAACCAGAATATTGGTAGAAATATGGACAGTAAAGGTCATTCTGATGGTGTCTTACACAGAAACCAGAAATATCTCAGTGGAAACTCGAGGAAAGGCCACCCTTGTTACAAAGTGGCTAAGAACTTGGCTGAATTATATCCTTGACCCAGTGTTTTGGGGAAGGCAGAACTTAAGAGGGATATTTGGTGGAAGAAATCTCTAAGCAACAAAATATTGAAGGAGTTGTATGGCTTCTCTTAACTGCTTATAGTAACATACAAGAAGAAATAAATGATTTAAAGATGGAATTTATAATCAGAAGGGGAGCAGAACATAAAGATTTGGGAAATTCTAGTCTTGCCACATAAAGAATAAAAAATTGTGTTTAGGAGAGAAAACCAAGGGTGCAGTCAAGCCACAGTTTGATAAGGAGATGAGTATGGATAGAAGGAAGCCAGTGGCTATTCATCAAGAGAATGGATATTTATTTATTTGTTTGTTTTTCCACCAGTTAACAGCTAACATCATATCATCAAGACAATGGGAAGATGACCCCAAAGGCATTTCAGAGATCTTCGAGGCCACCACACCCATCACAGGCCCAGAGTGCCAGGGCCTTGAGGGTAAAACATGTTTTGGGTTTGTTTTTGTTTTTGTTTTTTTGAGACTGGGTTTCACTTTGTCACCCAGGCTGGAGTGCAGTGGCATGATCATAGCTCATTGCAGCCTTAATCTCCTAGGTTCAAATGATCCTTGTACCTCAGCCTCCTGAGTAGTTGGGATTACAGCCGTGTGCTACCATGCCTGGCTAATTGTTCTGATATTTTTTTTTAGAGATTGGTTCTTGTTATGTTGCCCAAGCTGGTCTCAAACTTCTGGGCTCAAACAATTCTCCTGCCTCATCCTTCTGAATCACTGGGATTATAGGCATGAACCACCACGCCTGGCATAGGCAGAACAGTTTTAAAGGAAGGGCTCAGGCTATCCATGGAACTCGGAGCTCACTGCCCAGGACCACCTCAAGTCTCTGCTCCCTACATTCTAACACAGCACTCCTCAGCTGCCCCAGCTGTGGCTCAAGCAGGCAGGCCTAGGTATGACTTGGGCTGCTGTTCCAGAGGGTGTAGGCCATTAGGCCATACTCTTGGTGGCACTTATGTGGTGCTAACACTGCAGGTGTTCAAAGTGCAAGAGCTCTGGAGGCATGGCTGCCTCCTCCTAGATTTCAAAGGATGCCACTGTGAGCCTCCACCAAGGCAATGCCCGCCAACGATGTGGGGTCAGAGTCACTGCAGAGAATCCCTACCAGGACAATGCATCATGGAGCTGTGGGAGTGAGGACCCCACTAAGGCAAAGACTAGTGGAATCCTGGGGGCAGAGACACCTAGGAGACCCCAGAACTGCAGAGTCACCAGCATGCATTGCCAGCCTGGGAGAGCTGCAGGCACGTCCATTTCACCAGCTGCTCCTTCTCAGTTCCCTTCCCTTATTTCCCCTCTTCTCTCTGATCTGTTAACATTGGACTGTCCCAGAGTTCAGCTCTTGATCTGCTTTTCCTTTCTATTTCACTCCTTTGGTTACCTCATTCAGTCTTATGACATTAGTTTCATCCTATGGCTATGATTCCCAAATGTGGCTCTGTAGGCAACATCTCTCTCCTAAATTGCAGACTAAAATTCCACATAGCTTCTATGACTTCTTTCTAGATGTCTTAGAGATATCTCAGACTTATCAATGTCCAAATTTGAACTCCTAATCTTTACATTCAAAACTTGTCTTACCTGTAACCTTCCTAATTGCAATTGGTGGAAACTCCATTCTCACAGTTGCTTAGGCCAAATATTTAAGAGTCAAATAACCCAGACTTCTCTCTTTCTCTCATACCCTTCATCCAAATTCATCAGTAAATATTCTGCTGATAGTCTTGGCTTAGCTGGAAAGTTCATTTGATGGTCTCCTTTGGGCTCACAGATGCAGTTTCACTACTATAGGAGCTCAGCCAGGGCTAGAACTTCCAATGTGGCTTCAATCATATGGCTGGCAGTTGTGCTGACTACTGGCTGAGACATCTCTGTTCTCCACCATCAGTCTAGCTTGGCTTCCTTACACCATGGCAATTGGGTTCCAAGATATAAAAAATGAAAGCTGCAAGGATTCTTCAAATTTTGCCTTTGAAGTTACACATTGTCATTCCTACAACATGATATTGGTCATAGCAAATCACAGGGTCAGTCTAGATTCAAGGGTAGGTAAAATAGATCCTGTCTCTTGATGGGAAAAGTCATATTTCAAAAGGGCATACATGCCCTTTGTAGGATAGAATGGATTGTTGCAGACATCTTTGGAAACAATCTCCCAAACAGGATATCTTCAAATTATAAAACAAGATATTTGACCTAGAATATGCCCTCTTTCCCCTTCTGTCACAAGCAGGTGAACCAGCTGTGATTGGGCAAATGTGGACCACACCCTAGGGCAAGGCAGAGCAACAAATGGAAGGAACCTGGGCTCTGATGAGCATGTGGAGTTGAGTTGCTCATTTCAAGGCTGTAAGGCAAAGACAATAAACTTCCTTCCTTTCATGTCCCTTGCTAGCCCTTCCCCTCCCACCCCTGGTCCTGGTGAGTCTATTTCATCCCTTTGGCATCTTTGATGTTCCTTGAACTGACCAGGCACTCTCTCTAGCCTTAATCCTTTTAATTGTTCTATTTACCTGAAATGTTCTTTCCACAGATATCTATAGAGTGCACTCCTTCACTTCATGCAAGATTTTACTTAAATATCACCTTCTTGGTAAAGTATTTCCGGATCATGCTTCTTAAAATTGCAATCTATGAATAATGAGGATAGACACAAATCTCAGTCCATTGAACAGTACATACATAAATGTCTACAGAATGAAAGAATAAATACTGAGTTTGCCATTTGTCATTACTGCTCAAAGATTACTTTCTCATTGGAAAATAGGGATAACAATGATTGTGTCATGAGGTCATTGTGAGAATTAGATGGCAGCGTGTTTGAAAAGAGCAGTCTCTGGCATGCAGTGAATTCTCCCTACGAGTCCTCCCTACACGCTGTCATGATTGCTCTTCACCTGGGTCCAGGTTCCTGCTCCTTGGCACTCCCTTTGTGGAGACAGACAGGCTTTCTGGAGCTGACTAACTCCTCACTACTCAACCAGCATCTGGCTGCAGAGGAAAGAGCAGGTTTGCCACAGGTTTGCTGGTTGTACCATGCCCACAAGGATGTAGTATTCACAGTCTTCTTGAGAAGAGCCTAGAGCCCCCCCAGAACTCTGACTTCCTCCCACTTGCATTATAAAACCAGTGTCCTCACTTAGCAGCAGCATGCCTGCAGACTGGCATCTTCCTTCTCCCCTGATTGATGCTACATCAGATGCTTAGCCTTTTCCTCCTCAGGTTTATTGAGGTATAATCGACAAATGAAAATTGTATAAATTTAAAGTATACAATGTGGTATTTTGATATACATGTATGTGGTGAAATGATTACCATAATCAAGCTAATTAACATATCTATCACCTCACATATTTACCTTTCTTTTTTTATTCTAGCAAGAACACTTAAGATCTACCTTCTTAGCAAATTTCAAGTATACGATACAGTATTATTCACTATAGTCACCATGTTGTATGTTAGATTCCCAGAACTTATTTACCCTGCACAACTGAATTTGTACCTTTTGATCAACATCTCCCAATTTCCCCTACCTCCAACCCCTGGCAACCACCATTTTACTCTCTGTTTTTATGAATTTGACTTTTTAAGATTCCATATATAAGTGAAATTATGCACTATTTCTTTTTGTGCATCTGGCTTATTTCACTTAGCATAATGCCCTTCAGGTTCATCCATGTTGTAGTGAATGGCAGGATTTTCTTCTTTCTTTAAGGATAAATTATACTCAGTCATATCTATATACTTATCATATCAATCTATATATCTATATAGCTCACATTTTCTTTATTCATTTATCGATTGTAGAACACTTAGATTGTTTTCATATCTTGGCTAATGTGAATAATGCTTCAGTGAACATGGACATTCAGATATCTCTTCAAGATGCTGATTTCATTTCCTTTGGATATAGACCCAGAAATGGAATTGCTAGATCATACGATAGTTTTATTTTTAAATTTGTGGAAACCTTTATACTATTTTCCATAATAGGTGTACCAATTTGCACACCCACCAACAGTGTACAAGAGTTCCCTTTTCTCTATATCCAGCCAACACTTGTTTTATCTTGTCTTTTAGATAGTAGACATTCTAGCAGCTGAGGTGATATCTCATCATGGTTTTGATTTTCACCTCCCTGATGATTAGTGATGTTGAGCACCTTTTCATATACCTATTGCCCATTAGTATGACTTCTTCGGAACAATGTTTATTTAGGTCCTTTGCCCATTGTTTTAAATGGGGTTATTTGTTTTTGAGCTATTGGGTTGAGTTCCTTATATATTTTGGATATTAACTCTTTATCAGACATATAGTTTGCAAATATTTTCTTCCATTCTGTAGGTTGTCTCTTTACTCTATTGATGGTTTCTGTTGTTGAGAAGAGGCTTTTTAGTTTGATGCAACCCCACTTGTCTATTTTTGCTTTTGTTGGCTGTGCTTTAGGAATCATATCCAAAATAATTACACCTAGATCAGTGTCAAGAAGCTTTCCCCCTGTTTATTTCAGTAATTTTACAGTTTCAGGTCTTACATATAAGACTTAAATCCATTTGAAGTGGATTTTTGTATATGGGCGTAAGATAAGTGTTCAGTGTCATTACTTTGCATATGGGTGTACAGTTTTGCCAACACCATTTATTGAAGAAACTATCCTTTCTCCATTTGGTGTTTTTGGCAAAAAAAAAAACTTATAAAACTTTAAAAACTTGTAAAATATAAGTTGACCATAAATGTGTGGATTTACTTCTGGGTTCTCTATTCTGATCCATTGGTCTATATGTCTGTTTCTATGCCAGTACTATATTAACTTGATTGCTCTAGTTGTATAATAAATTTTGAAATCAGGAAATATGATGCATTCAGTTTTAATCTTCTTCCTCAAGGTTGCTTTGGCTATTCAAGAGTCTTTTGTGGATTCATACGGATTTTAGGATTATTTTTCTATTTCCGTGAAAAATGTCAATGAAATGTTGAAAAGGACTGTATTGAATCTGTAAATCACTTTGGGTAGTGTGAATATTTTTAATAATATTAATTCTTTCAATTCATGAACATGGAATATCTTTCCATTTATCTGTGTTGTCTTCAATTTCTTACATCAGTGATTTATGGTCTTTACAGGATTTTCACCTCCTTGATTAAATTTAGAACACTTTTTTTTTTTTTACTTTGTTCCTATTGTAGATGGAATTGTTTTCTTAATTTCTTTTTAGGATAGCTCATTATTAATACATAGAAATGTCACTGACATTTGAACATGGATCTTGTATCCTGCAAGCTTACTGAATTTGTTTATAAATGCTAACAGTTTTTCGGTTGAGTCTTTAGGGTTTTCTATTTATAAGATTATGTCATCAGCAAGTAGAGAAAATTTCACTTCTTTCTTTCCTATTTGGATGCATTTTTATTCCTTTCTCTTGCCTAATTCCTCTGTCTAGGACTTTCAGTAAGATGTTAAATAAAAGTGATCAGAGTGAGCATCCTTGTCTTACTACTTGTCTTAGAAGGAAAGCTTTCAAATTTTCACTATTGAGTATGATGTTAGCTGTGGGCTTGTCATATATGCCCTTTGTTATGTTGACATACAATCCTTCTGTATCTAATTTCTTGATAGTTTTTATCATGAAAATATGTTAAATTTTGTCAAATGCTTTTTCTGCATCTGTTGAGATGATTATATAACTTTTATCCTTCATTCGGTTAATGTGTTGTATCACTTTTATTGATTTGTGTATGTTGAAACATCCTTGCATGACAGGGATGAATACCAATTGATCATAGGATGTGATTGTTTTAATGTGATGTTGAATACAGTATGCTAGTATTTTGATGAAGACTGTTACAGCTATGTTTGCCAGGAATATTGACCTGTAAAGTTCTTTCCTTGTAGTGTCTTTGTCTGGCTTTGGGAGCAGGGTAACACTGGCCTCATAAAATGAGTTTGAAAGTGTTCCCTTCTCTCCAAATTTTGGAAGACTTCGAGAAGGACTGGCATTAATTTTTCTTTGTTTGGTAGATTTTGCTTATAAGCTCATCTGGTCCTAGGCTTTTCTTTGTTAGCAGGTTTTGATTATTAATTTCATCTTCTTACTTTCTGTCAAGATGTTTAAATTTTTTCTAGATTCAGTCTTGATAGGTGCATGTTTCCAGGAATTTATCCATTTTTTCTAGGTTATCCAATTTGTTGGCATATAATTGTTTACAGTAGTCTCTTATAATTGTTTGTATTTCTCTGGTATCAGTTATAACATCTCCTCTTTCATTTATAATTTTATTTATCTAGGTCTTCTCTATTTTTTGTTATTCTAGCTAATCGTTTGTCTATTTTGTTTATCTTTTCAAAAGCCAACTCATAGTTTCATTGATCATTTATATTGTTTTTTTAATCTCTATTTCATTTATTTCTGTTGCAATATGTATTATTTACTTTCTTCTGGTAACTTTCTTCTAAAATAAAAATGTTTATTCTTTACGTGTAAAATTAGGTATTTTTATTTGAGACATTTCTTTCCTGAGTAGCGATGTTGAGCATTTTGTTATATACCTGCTGGCCATTTGTACATTTTCTTTTGAAAAATGTCTATTCAGGTCTCCTGCTTATTTTTAAACCAAAGGAAGAAGGTAGTAATAAGGTATATTGCTCAAATAAAGCTTTCAAATCAATTCTAAATCTTATTAGTTTATGAAATAAGGCCAGAATGTCTTAGAATTAACTTCATAGGTGCATGAATTTTTATAGCTTAGATGAATTTCCTGAAAAATTGTTATTTCTCTGCAAAGTATAGGAAGAGGAAAAGTCAACCCTCTGGTCACCTTAAATATCTAATGCTTACCCAGGAAGAGAGCTACAACTCACAGGCTATTAATGTTGATGTGAAATAGTGGAAGTGTTAGGGAAATTCAATGAATCTCTCTGACAAAGAACCCCCTCCATATCAATGTGGAAGAGGAAAGAATATAATATTAATATTGAATAAGTATTGTCAGAGTTGCATCCAAGAAACTCAGAGTTGTAGCATGCAAGTAAATACTTACAGATCCAAGGGTCAGAAGAACCACAAATGTACATTGAAACATCAAAAGGTTGGACTTTTTTTTATCAAGCCTGTGTGCTCTTAAGGAGATGCCCCAAAGAAGGAAAGGTGGGTAGGCACCTTCCCTTCTCAAAAAAAAAAAAAAAAAATCATCGTTTTACCCTTAGGACATACAAAACTCTATCCCAGATCAGCTATTTATTTCAGGTGCCTGGAGGAGAGTTTATTTCAGCAGCGACCAGAAACTGCCAAAAAACTCTTGCGATTGTAGATTCTGACCTAAAGGATGGATCATTTATCATTTAAAAAAAATCCTTCAAGTTTAACTGCAAGGAATAATTTAACAATAATATAGACACAACTCCAGGTAAAAAAAATAAATGGAGGAGTAAAGCCACTTTCTTCCCCATCTTCCTTCAAACACTACTAGAAACAAACAAACGATAAAACAAAAATAAAAAAAAAAACAAAAACAAAAAATAGAAGGGGAAAGGTCCACCTTTTATCAAAACAGAAAAGCAGCCGCAATCCCAACTTAACAATTATATAATAGAAGCACAACTCCAAAATAATATGAAATTTGGATTGAAACAAAACAGAAAGCTGAGAGCTGATAGAAATTTCTCTAGACTTCTAGAATGAAGGAGATGTGCTCCAAAGAAAGTGTTATAGTCCTGAATGGCCTATTCAGTGGTATTCAGCTTAGAGAGGCAGGACCCAGAGGATTTTGGAAACAACTCTGTAGGGATCTAGGCTGACACCAAAGAACAGCAGAGGACACCACCATCCTGAGTGTCTGTAGCCTTCTTCCACCATGGCCCCACCTGGAAGGGAGGAGTGATGCAATCCTCCGATTCTGCCCAGAGTCTATGATTCAGTGGGTTCTGCTGAGCACTGCATTCATCCCTTTAATGTCAAATATTGAAGGAAACCTTCTTCCAAGAAAAAGAAAGTAACAACTTTTCTGTGAGGGTATCTGGACAGAGAAGAATCAAATTACAGACTGCCCTAGCTAGATTCTCTGGCTGGGCCTATCACAAAGGAACAAGCATGGGGCTAGCAGAGGGTGGAATGGGGGAGAATAGAGGTGTTTAAGAAAGAGGAAGGAGGGGATCCTAGGAAAATTCAGGTGGAGGTATGAATAAACCAAAGAAATTACCCAAAGGAATACACATAAAGTTCACATAAATAGTTCTCCATAGTCTCAAAAATTAAAAATATTCACAGTCATGAACTCCTTTGAAAAAGAACTCAAAGATGTTCAAAGTAGTCCAAATGTCGAGTTAGCAGAGGTAAAACAAATGAATAAATGAAAAAGGAGAAATAAAATATAAAGATGAAAGCCGATGTTGTAAAAGAGAGTAACGTGAATGAAAACAGAGTCTGACACATGGAGGAAGATGAGTCCAAAGGAATCAAGGAGAATAAAGTGGAAAAAAATTAACCATGCAAATATGTGGGGGAAGGTGATAGATACAGAAAACAGGCAGAGGAATTCATCTTACACATTTGGTTGAAACTCCTGAAGACATGAACAACACAAAGGGAAGAGACAGAAATATTCAAATGCATAATAGAAAGAAACTCCCCCCCCCCTTTTTTAACTACAGAAAGACTTGCTCCATAGAAGAGGAAGGAGCATCAAGGAGATGAGGCAAGATGGCCAGCTAGAGACACTGCCTGTCAGACCGTCCCAGCTGGAATGTAGAATACTGGACTGGGGAGGGCGGAGAAGAGTCATAGCTCAGGTGTAGATCGCAGAAATAGACAATAGAGACGTCTGGGGACCCCACAGAGAAAAACTGCAAAGCTGAGAAAGAAGAAGATAGGAGAGGACAGTGGCACGGATCAAACCCAGAGAGGCTTGGAGCCGAGTGAAAGGGTAAGGGGGTTTCCCCTCCCCCACTAGGTGCCTTTGGTGAACAGCGGGACACACAGTATATCGAAGGCACTACCACTGTCTATGAATCCAGGCACAGTAGCTAAATAGGAATAGTGGGGTGAACCAGTGAAGCCCAGGTGTTTGGGTGTCCATAAAGGACACCCCATAGGAAAGAGCCACAAGAGACTGGAGTGCCGGCTTTCTTACACCTAGACACTTCCTCCGCTGTACACCTCCATTCATGGCATCAGAGAAAGTGATGTGAGCTCAGGCTGTCTGGTCGCGGGGGCCCCTACCCTACCCATTACAACCGCAAGAGTATTCTGAATCAACAAGCTCACGAATGGCTGCTTCTCTAGGGCGGGTGCCCACTCCCAGCTGAGCTCACCATGGAGAGGATGGCTGCCACAATTTGGGAGCTTCCTGCCCACCAGCGTTTCAGGGATTGCACACTGGTAGCTCAGACAGGCAGGCCAGTCCTGGTATCCCCCAGATACAAGAGCAGTGCAGGGAGATGCAGGGGAGAGGTTGTAGTCCTGGACCTGGGTGGCAAGGAAGTCCTCACAGATGTATCTGACGGGTGAATGTGGAGGGGTACTGAAGAACGGAAATCTGTGAACCCGCCCACCCCTCACCCCCACTGGAGAACGGCCATATTGGATAGGGGTGTGGCACTCAGAGAGAAATAACCTAGCCCCTGGTTTCCATGGCAACCAAATGCCTCAGGAGTGCTGGCTGAATGGTAGCAGCGGTCCTTCGCCCCACTCATTACAATAGGGAATGCAGCTTCAGCCAAGAAACTCACGAGCGACCACTTCTGTTTGGCAGGAGTGTGCCCCTGGCTGAGGCCCCTGTGGATAGACAGGCCTACTACCCTCCCCTTTGGGGTCTTGTGGTGGAATAGGGTTGCACAACTGGGGAACCCCATACCCACCAGGACTTCATAGAGATGCAATGCTGGTTGGTCAGACACACAGACTTGGGGAAGTTTGAGAGCTGGTCTCAGGTGGTGAGGAAACTCACATGGACTGATCTGATGGGAGTATGCTGTGGGGTTCCAGGGAGTGGCAATTAGGAAGGCCACTCACCCCTCCCCACAGAGAAACTACACTCTGGACAAGGGTGGACAAGAGCGGAAAGAGCCCAGACCAGGGAACAGCCTTCCTGGTTTGGAGAGCTTGCCCTGAACCTTATATGAGTGGCTCCCCTTAGTGGCTGGAAAAGCAACTTCTGAGCCCTGTTGAGGCTTTGCAAAGCCATTCAGGCTCTGGCAATCCAGCAATGACTGACATGCCTCTCCCCCCACTTCAGTGGGAGTAGAGATCAAATAACACCCTGGGAGCTACAGGGTCCCTCCTAAAGTTTGGGGCATTTGTGTACCCCACCTGAGGAACCAGAGCTTACCACTGGCACAAGAGAACATCTCAGCAGCTGGTTCTTCCACACAAACATCAACTAATGACAGGGGAACGACTCTGTAGCTAAGCATAGTGCCTTCCAACTCAAGCAAATAGGGAGCAGCTGATTTGTGCTCACAAGTACCACCTGCCATCTCAGAGATTCAGCTGGGGGACCTAATTCATTTCACACTGTTGGGAAGAGGTGAAGAGAACAGGTCAGAGGTAAACTGAGAGCTTCATCAAATCTGCTAGAACACCCTATAGGCAACTCAGGACCAGCACTTCTCTCCCTGGCATGGTCAGGGATCGATCGTCAGGGACAAGGAAACAGGCCCACAAATCAGGCCTAGCACCCCCAGGTCTCAATCGAGAGGCCAGATGAGAAGGACTCAGTAAAGAACTCCAGAAATATGAAAAATCAGAGCAAAAGGGTGCCCCCAGAAGAAAACAATAACTCCTTATCAATGGAAACCAACCAAAACAAAAACATTGAATGACTGATAAAGAATTTTGAATATGAATTATAAGAATTTTGAATATGACTTATCAATGAAACACAAGAGAAAATTGAAACCCAACACAAAGAAACCACAAAAATAATGTAGGAAATGAATGAAAAATTCACTAAATTGAATTATTAAAAAAAAATCAAACAGAACTTCTGGGAAATGAAAAATTCATTCAAGGAAATACAAAACACAGTGAAAGCCTTAAGAGTAGGCTAGATCAGACAGAAGAAAGAATCACAGAGCTTGACGATAACACCTTTGAATTAAACAAGTCAGTCAGAAACAAAGAACAGAGAAATAAGAGGAACAAACAAAGCCTACAAGAAATACGGCATTATGTAAAGAGGCCTAACATAAGAATCATAGGCATCCCTGAGGGTGAAGAAGAGAATACACAAGGGTTAGAAAACCTATTTGTGGGAATAATTGAGGAAAATTTCCCCGTTCTTGCTAGAAATTTAGATACCTAGGTACAAGAAGCTTAAAGGACTCTTGGGAGATTCATATCAAATAGGCAATCACCACAACACACAGTCATCAGACTGGTCAAAGTTAACACAAAGGAAGAACTGGTGCAAGCTGTAAGGTGAAAACGTCAGGTAACTTACAAAGGAAAACCCATCAGACTAACTGCAGATTTCTCAACTGAGACCTTACAAGCCAGAAGGGATTAGGGCCACATATTCAGTCTTCTCAAACAGAATAATGGCCAGCCTAGAATTTTGTATCCTGCAAAACTAATTTCTTATATGAAGGAGAAATAAAGAAATTCTCAGATACACAAACACTGAGGGAATTTGTCAAGACCAGATCTGCCTTGCAAGAAGTATTCAGATCTACATCATACATTGATCAAGACAATAGACACCCACCAGTGTAAAATCACCCAAAAGCTAAAGCTCAGAGCCCATATACCATAATGACTCAATAGTAAAACACAACCATAAAGTTCTGTTCAACAGGATGAACAGAAATCCACCCGACTTATCAATTCTTTCAATAAATGCGAACAGGTTGAATTCCCCAGTCAAGAGACATAGGCTGGATGAATGGATAAAAAAATACAAGCCAAGTTTCTGCTGTCTCCAGGAAACACATCTAACCCACAAGGACTCATTTAGACTCAAGGTGAAGGGATGGATGAAAATATTCCATGGAAGTGGAAACCGGAAGAAAGCTGGTGTAGCCATTCTCATATCAGATAACCCAGACTTCAAATCAACAATAGAAAAGAAAGACAAAGATGGCCATTATGTAATGGTAAAGGGAACAATTCAACAAGAAGACATAACAATTCTAATCTGCTCTCCATCTCTATAATTTTGTCTTTTGAAGACAAACCAAAATAAATGAAATCATACAATATGTAACCTTTTGAAAGTAACTTTTTAAAAGGCAGAATAATTTCCTTGAGGTCTATCAAAGTTGTTGTATGTATCAATAGTTCATTCCACTTCATTGCTGAGCAGTATTCTGTGGTATAGACGTTCCCAGTGTGTTCAACTATTCACCAGTTGCAGGACATCTGAATTATTTAGGTTTTGGCCATTAAGAATAAAGCTGCTATAAACATATATGTAGAAGTTTTTGTATAAACATAAGTTTTCATTTCTCTGGGCTAACTGTCCATGTATACATCTGTGGGCACATATGGTAAATGCATATTTTGTTTGTGAAAAACTGCTGTATTATTTTCCCAAGTACCTGTTCAATTTTATATTCTCAACAGCAATGTATGAGTAATTCAGTTTATTCACATCCTGGGAAGCATTTGATGTTAACACCTTTTTAAAAAATTTTTAGCCATTCCTGTAGGTGTGTAGTGATATCCCATTGTGCTTTCAATTTGTATTTCCCTAATGGCTAATGATGTTGAACACACTTTATATAGATACTTATTTTCCACTAGTATATCCTCTTCAATTAATTATCTGTTCATGGTTTTTTCTCATTGTCTAATTGGATTGTTTGGGGTTTTTTTACTGTTTTATCTTTAGAATTGTTTATATACAGGCATGCCTCATTTTATTCTACACAGATACTGAATTTTTTAAAATTGAAGGTTTTTATTGAAAGCCTTATAAAATTGAAGAGCAAATCTATCAGCACCATCTTTCCAATAGCATGTGCTCACTTTGTGTGTCTGTGTCAGGTTTTTTTATTTTGGCAATAAAATATTTTTAAGTTATAGTATGTATAGTTTTTTAGACATAATGCTATTGCACACTTAATAGACTACAGTATAGTATGAACTTTCATATGCACTGGGAAACCAAAAAACTTGTGTGACTCACTTTATTGCAACATTTGCTTTATTGCAGTGATCTGGAACTGAGCCCACAATATTTTCAAGGTACGCTTGTATTCTAGATACAAGTTATTTGCCAGATACATAGTTTACAAATACTTTCTGCAAGTCTGTAGTTAGTCTTTTCATACTGTTAACAAGGAGTTACACAGAGCAAAAGTTTTAAATTCTATTGTGGTATCATTTATTAATTCTTCCTTTTATGAACAGTGCAAATGATGTCAAGCTTAAGAATTCCTTGTTTTGCCAGGGTTCTTGAGATTTTTCTCCTACATTTTTTTCTAAAAGTTTTATAGTTTTACATTTTAGGTTTAAGTCTATAATCCATTTTGAGTTAACTTTTTATAAAGTATGAATTTACATCAAGTATTTTTTTCTATAGATATCCAATTGCTCTAGCATCATGTATTAAAAAGACTATTCTTCCTCCATTAAATTGCTTTCACAATTTTATCAAAAATTTGTTGGACATAATTGTGTGGATCGATTTTGGGTTCCCCGCTCAGTACCACTGATTATGTGTCTATCCATCTGCCAATACCACACTGTCTTAATTATTGTACCTATATACTAAGACTTAACCATTAAGTAGAGTGATTCCTTCCACTTATTTTCCAAAATTATTTTAGATATTTTAGTTCCTTTTCTTTTCCACATAAATTTTAGAATAAGATGGTCTATTTCTAATTTAAAAATAATTTGCTGGTATTTTGATAGGAATTGCATTAAACCTGTATGTCAATTTGGGAAGAATTAACATCTTTACTGTTTTGAGACTGCTGACCCACGCATATGGTACGCTTCTCCATTTTTTTATTTTAGGTCTTCTTTGATGTCTTTCATCAGCACTTTGTAACTTTCAAGAAAAGATATAGTATCTACAAAAAACTAAAAAATAAAAAAAAATTTTAAAAAGG
>NW_012149397.1:1302779-1303344 GCF_000956105.1 Propithecus coquereli | reverse complement strand
ATTTTACCATAATGATTATAATTAATTATATCAGTGGGATAGGATAGAGAGTTTAGACATATACTCATGAAGATGTCCCTTTCATTCAAGGAATAAAAGAGTGATCTTTTGAATAAGTAGTACTAGGTCAAGTAGGTATTTGTAGTGTGATGGTTAATTTTATCTTTCAACTTGGCTGGGCCACAAGGGCCTAGATATTTGGTCAAACATTATTCTGGATGTTTTCGTCAGGGTTTTTTTTTTTTTTTCCAATAAGATTAGGATTTAAACCAGTGAGCTTAGTAGACTGCCCTCCACAATATGGGTGGGCCGAATCCAATCAGTTGAAAGGTTTAACAGAACAAAGACTGAACTTTTGGAAGCAATAAGGATTTCTGCTAGCACACTGCCTTTGGACTCAAACTGTAACTCTTCCCTGGGTCTCTAGCCTGCTGGACTATCCTGTGAATTTTGGATACACCAAACCTCGACAATTGTGTGAACCAATTCCTTAAAATAAGTCTTTCAAGGGCCGGGAGCGGTGGCTCACGCCTGTAATCCTAGCACTCTGGGAGGCCGAGGCGGG
>NW_012149397.1:1298544-1302729 GCF_000956105.1 Propithecus coquereli | reverse complement strand
GATTGTGAATGATATTGTGTTCTTAATTTTGATTTTAACATGTCCATTGTTAACATATAGAAATGCAATTGATTGCTTTTGTATTAATCTTGTACCCCAAACTCATTCTTAGTTCTAGGTAGTATTGTGTGTATGGGGGGAGGTGTATGTAAATTCCTTGGACTTGTATTATAATATACATAGACAATAATGTCATCTGCAAATAGAAAGCATTTTATTTTTTTCTTTCTGATCTATATGCTTTTCATTTTTTTTTCTTGCTTTATTGTGCTAGCTAGAACTTCCAGTACTATATTGACTAGGAGAAGTGAAAGCAGACTGCCTTGTCCTATTTCCAGTCTTACGGGGAAAAGCATTCAGTCTTTCACCATTAAGTGTGATGTTAGTTGTGGGTTTTGGGAGATGCTTTTTATCAAGTTGAAGATGTTCCCCCTTTTACTCATAGTTTGCTGAGAGATTTTTTTTTTTTTTTTAAATAATGAATGAGTGGAATTTGTCAAATGCTTTTTCTACATTTATTTTTTGTCTCAGTTGACCATACGATTTTTCTTTTCTAGCCTTTTAGAGTGGTAAATCATACTGATTTTCAAATATTAAACCATCTTTGCATAATTACAATAAATCCCACTTGGTTGTGATATATAATTCATTTTATACATTAATGAATTCAACTAATATTTTGTTAAAATTTTTTTCTTCCAAGATCATGGAGATATTGATCTGTAGTTTTCCTTTTTGTACTATCATTGTCTGGTTTTAATATCAAGGTAAAACTAACCTAAAATATATATTAGAAAGAATTCCTCTTCTCTCTATTAAATTTTTTCTTGGTGATATTATGCAATATTTTAAATTTTTCTGTAAGTGTTTGGAAGAATTCTCCTGTGAAGTCATATAAGCCTAATCATTTCTTTTTCAAGAGCTATTTGATTATGGAGTCAATTACTTTAAAGGTTCAAGCAGTATTCAGATTATCTATTTAATCTTGATTGAAATTTTATAGTTTATGCTGTTTGTGGAATTGGTCCATTTCTTCAAAATTGTTAAATTTTTTAGCATAAAGTGTTTCAGAGTAGTCTCTTATAATCCTTTTAATGGCTACAAGGTTTGTAATAGTATCTCCTGTTTCATTCGTGATATTAGTGACTTATGTTGTCTCTCTTATCTTTGTCAGTCTTACTAGAGTTTTATAAATTTACTGATTTTTTCAAAAAAGTGCCTTTTTGTATCACTGATTTCCTTATTGCTTTATTGCTCTAAATTTTATTTATTTGTGCTTTTTTAAAAATTAGAGACTTTATTTTTTTATTTTTTTAATTTTTTTATTTCAGCATATAACAGGGGTACAAATGTTTGCGTTACATATATTGCCTTTAGAGACTTTATTTTTTAGAGCAGTTTTAGGTCCACAGCAAAATTGAGAAGGTACAGAGATTTTCCTAGATACTCTGTGCCCCTACATATGCATAGCCTCTTCCATTATCAACACCCCCACCGGAGTAGTACATTTGTTAAGACCGATGAACCTACATCAACACATCATGATCTCCCAAAGTCCATAGTTTACATCAGAGTTCATTTTTGTGCTCTATATTCTATGAGTTTGTATAAATGTATAAAGACATGTATCCACCATTAGAGTATCACACAGAGCTGTTTCACCACCCTATAATGTTGTGTTCCACCTGTTCATCTCCTCCCCCAACCACAGGCAACCCACTGATCTTTTTACCATCTCCATAGTTTTGCCTTTTCCAGAATGTTATATAGTTGGAATCATATAGTACACGACCTTTTCAGATTGGCTTCTTTCACTTAGTAATATGCATTTAAGATTCTCCCATGTCTTTGTATAGCTTGATAACTCATTTTTCTCTAGTGCTGAATAATATTTTATCGGCACAGTTTATTTATCTATTCACCTCCTGAAGGATAGCTTGCTTTCTTCTAAGATTTAGCAGTTATGAATAAATCTGCTATAAACACCTATGTGCACAATGCATTTTGCATGGACATAAAGTTTTCAACTCCTTTAGGTAAATACCAAGGATTGTGATTACTGGATCATATAGTAAGAGTATGTTTAGTTTTGTAGGAAACTACCAAACTGCCTTACAAAGTGACTGTACCATTTTGCATTCCCGTCAGCAGTAAAAGAGAGTTCTTATTGCTCCACATCCTCACCAGCACTTGGTGTTGTCAGTGTTCTGGATTGGGGCCATTCTAATAGATGTATAATGGTATCTCATTGTTGTTTTAATTTACATTTCCCTGATGACATAAGACATGAAGCATCTTTTCATATGTTTATCTGCCATCTCTATATCTTCTTTAGTGTGCCTGATTAGGTCTTTAACTCATGCTTTAATTGGATGTTTTCTTACTGTTCAGTTTTAAGAGTTCTTTGTATATTTTGGATAGCAGTCCTTTATCAGATATATTTTTTGTAAATATTTTCTCCCAGTCGGTAGCTTGTCTTCTCATTCTCTTAACAATGTCTTTCACATGGCAAAAGTTTTCAAATTCAATCAAGTCCAGCTTATCAATGATTTCTTTCAAGGATCATATCTTTGAGGTTGTGTCTAAAAAGCCATCGCCATACTCAAAGTCATGTAGGTTTTCTTCTATGTTATCTTATAGGAATTTTATAGTTTTCTGTTTAACATTTAGGCTTATCATCCATTTTGAGGTAATTTTTGTGTAAAGTCTAAGGACTGTGTTTAGGTTCATTTTCTTTTCTTTTCTTTATTTTTCTTTTTCCTTTTCCTTCCTTCCTTCCTTTCCTTTCTTTCTTTCCTTTTCTTTCCTTTTTTTCAGCTTGTAGATATCCAATTGTGCCAGCACCATTTGTTGAAAACACTATCTTTGCTCTACTGTATTGCCTTTGCTCCTTTGTCAAAGATTAGTTGACTATATGTATGTAGGCTTATTTGTGGGCTCTTTATTCTGTTTCATTGATCTATCTGTCTATTTTTTTATCAATACCACTCTGTCTTGACAACTATAACTTTATAATAGGTCTTGAAGTTGGGTAATGTCAGTCCTTCAACTTATTCTTCTCCTTCAATATTATGTAGGCTGTCTGGACATTTTGTCTCTCTATATAAACTTTGGAATGCACAAAATAATTTGCTGTGATAATGATTGGAATTTCATTGGCTTTAGATCAAGTTAAAAAAAAAGCTGACATCTTGATAATATTGAGACATCCTACCCATGTACATGGAATATCTCTCCATTTACTTAGTTCTTTGATTTTTTTAATCAGTTTTTTAGTTTTCTCATACAGATCTTGTACAGATATTTTGTTAGATTTATACCTAAGTTTTTAATTTTTAGAAGTGCTAATGTAAATCGTGTTGTTTTTAATTTCAAACAAGATCGGGTACGTTCAGAGTGGTATGGCCATAGATAGTGTGTTTTTTATTTTTGCTGGTATACAGAAAAGTGATTGATTTTTGAAGATTACTTGTACTCTTATTTTTATTATTTCTCTCTTTCTGCTTGCTTTATATTTATTTTGTTCTTCTTTACTAGTTTCTTGAGGAAAGAACTTAAAGAGTATTGACTTGAAGACACAAAAGTCCCTGAATAGCCAAAACAATCTTGAGCAAAAAAAAACATAGCTAGAGGCATCATTCTTCCTGATTTCAAAACATATTATGAAGTTATTGTAATCAATATAGCATGGCACTGGCATCAAAACAGACATATCAATCAATGGAATAGGATAGAAAACCCAGAAATAAACTCAAACATTTACAGTCAATTGCTTTTAGACAAAGGTTCCAAGAACACACCATGGGAAAAGGACAGATTCTTCAGCAAATTATTTGGGGAAAACTGAATATCCACATGCAGAAAAGCAAAATTAGATTCTGTTTCACATCATATACAAAACTTAACACAAAATTGATTAAAGACTTAAGTATAAAGACCTGAAAATGTAAAACTATTAGATGAAAACCTAGAGGAAAAGCTCCAAGGCACTGGTTTGATCGACAATTTTTTGGTTATGACCCTGAAAGCATAGGCAACACAGGCAAAAATAGACAAATGAGATGGAATCAAGATTTTCACTCTCTTAATTGTATCATTTGATGAATAGAGCCATTAATTTATAGAAGTTCAATTTAATAAACTTTTAAAATATTTGGTGCTTGTTTTAGTCCTGTTTAAGAAATC
>NW_012149397.1:1286898-1288806 GCF_000956105.1 Propithecus coquereli | reverse complement strand
GGGACCTCTCTCCTTCCAGTTCTCCTCCGCAATGTCTTCCCGTGGAGTCTCCTGTAGTTTCAGGGACCCTTCCTTCCGACCCTCACCCGATCTATGTTTCTCTGCTCGTTTATTTTTTCTCTCTTTCTTCTAAAATTCGTCTTTTTTGCAGAGACCTTCTGACTGGCGGCTTGTCTCATCTGCCATCTTGGCTCCTCGTCTATATTTTTAAAATTTCATTATTTTATTTATTTTTCACTTCAATAGATTTAGGGGGTACAAGTATTTTTGTTTTTTGTTATATAGATGAATTGTATAATGCTGAAGTCAGGGCTTTTAGTGTACCCATCACCAGAATAGTGAACATTGTGTCTAACAGGTAGATTTTTATCCCTCACCCACCTCCCATCCCCTCTTCTTAGTTTTCAATGTCCATTACTCCACTTTATAACCATATATATCCCTCATTTAGCTCCCAATTTTGAGTGAGAATATGGTGTTTATTTTTCCATTCTTTTTTTTAAATTGTAAACAATCTTTACTAAAACAATCAAATTGATTACCTTAATCTTATAAAATGAAAATATCTTGTACAGCAGGCTACTGACAAAATATACTTTGCTAAAAACAAATGCTGTTCTCTCTACCATATACATCATGCAAAATAATTTGTTAAAGCAAAATAATCATTTTCTATTTTTCAATACGCAAGGAAAAAATGCATGCCTCCATTACACAAGAACTATATAGCCAAACAGTGATTATCTGAAACTTCAGTGTGTGTGTGTGGGGAGGGGAGACGATGATGCAAAATGATGAGCCTTACCTATCCTTGACAAGAAACATATGGGTAAATCCATTCTTTGTGCCTGTGCCTCAGCTAACCTCATCTGCAGTCATTTGGGTAAGGCAGCCACCGGTTTCAACAAGAACGGAAGTCAATGAAATATCTACTCAAATTTCATTTAGGTTATTTTGTCTGACACCAAGTTTTAAACCTAGAATATGAGAGTAACTACTCATGTATTAATATAAAGACTCCTTTCCAACAGGCAGTTTCTACTTTATGTTTACCACCTAAAGAGATTTAAACTTGTAAAAAGCTTAGGGGGATCCTTTATACACTGTGATTCCCTACCATGCTGTTACCACGTGACAGTTAAACCAAATCCACAGAGCTAATCGATAAACTAAGAAAAGAAAAACAAAACGCTGAAAATAGGAAATCATGACCGAATAGAATAAAATCCCATGGGATAAAAAGTACGCTGAAATGAAAACCTGTGAGAATTCATTCTGCATACGCACAATACTCAAATAGCCAAGACTCTCAAACAATTGAGATGTTGGCTTAGTGAGACAGACAACTGGGGACGTTTTGTATTGATATTGTAACATGCTGGCATACTTTGGGGAAATAGGGACAAGGGAACGCTATAATGGCAAAAGTAAACTGTTAGGATTTCATTTTCAGTTATTTTAACTCTTTACACTGGAAGCCCCTACCAAATTCTTCTACTCCGGGATACCCCTTCCGTTTCCCAGCCCGGATTCCGCAGTAATGCATCTGTTTCCTCCCAAAGGAAACCAACAAAAAACACCTCCCTCCAAACATACGGGGTAACTGATATAAAGAAACTAGTCACTTTTCCACCTGTCTCCCCGTTCCGTTTCATATTTTAAATCTTACTTTAAAGCACGGAACTCTCACCTTTTCTTCCGCAACAGAGGGGCTAAGGCGCCGCCCAATTTCCCAGGCCGCAAAAATATTACAACCCACCACATTTCAAGGTTTTCTACTTTTCTTCCTTGGATCCTAACCCTCAATCCGGTACCCACTTCCTCCTCAGACACTAAAGATTTGTTGGCCCAAAACCCTAACACAAAGGTGAATTCCTAGGATTCCCGCGACGACGCACCCCCAGCGGG
>NW_012149397.1:1276751-1286848 GCF_000956105.1 Propithecus coquereli | reverse complement strand
GGGGCGGAGGCGCCCGCAGCCCAGCCTGCGGCCCAGGGAGGGGGAGGGGAGGGGTCACCCGGGGTCACCCCACATCCCGCCGCTGCCTTCCGCGACTCCCGTCCCCTCCCCGAGCTCGGCCTGCTGCTCGCGAGCTCCCCACTGTCCTGCAGGCGCTCGGCTTCTTCACACTGGCTCGGCCAGGGCCGCACTAGCACCCCAGAGCAAGGTAAGAAAAAGCAGGAGGTGTCGGGCGTGTTGTTTCAAAACACAACGGAGCCGGTCCCGAGACCGTCAAACTGCGGGTGGACCGGGGAGAAGCGGGGAACCCAGCCGGCCCCCGCTCTGGCCTGACCGGCCTCTTCGACCCCAGACCTCACTCTCTGGGGCCACCAACCCTCTCTCAAGCCTGCTCTAGGCCCCAGAAGACCCGACAAAGTGGCAAAAGGGTCAGTAGCTTGTAGAAAGCCCCGTTGGAGCAGCGAACCCACGTTGGAACCGCAAAGGCCCTGTTTTTCCATTCTTGAGATACTTTTAGGATAATGGTCTCCAGTTCCATCCAAGTTGCTGGGAAAGACATTATTTCGTTCTTTTTTATGAATGAGTAGTGCTTCATGGTGTGTGTGTGTGTGTGTGTGTGTGTATACACCGCATTATCTTCATCCACTCATTAGTTGATGGGCACTTAGGTTGATTCCAAAAATTTCATTTTCATATTAACTTTTTAATTTTATCTTTATTTTTTTCTCTCCTCTATGAAACAGCAGTATATTTGAAAGCAGGGAGAATGTTCCCAACATAATGCCTAGCGACACATTTCCAGTGGCTACCAATGTCAGGATCTGTGATAAGCACTTTACTTTCTAAAGCGCTCAGAATAACCCTGCTATGTAGGTATGATTATTATCACCAAATCACAGATAAGAAAATAGGGATTAGAGAAAAATTAAGCCCAACTGATTCTAAATGCAGAGAGGTTGTACACTAGGTTTCCCCACGTGATTCCCAAGTGACTTAATCGAGAAATAAGAAAAAAAATAGGCTTCAAGTTTCGTGAAACATCAGTCACATGAGAATAATGGAAAGGAAAAAGGAATGTAAAAGAAACATAATGACGGAGGGAAAAGGGAGAAAATATATGGGAGAATCAGAAAATAGAGAAGATTGTTGAGAAAAGAGAATGTATTACTGTATTTATTTATTAAGTATATTGTTAAGCTTCTAGGTTCTGAGATGAAAGATTTATATATTATCTATGCAGATAATATATAAATAATAGATAATATATTTATATTATTATCATATAATGATAGACAAATTATTTAGATATAGTTAACCATGAAGGTGGCACATTCATACCTGACATGACAGATAGAAACAGAAAGCGACGTAAGAGGTGAGAGAAACACAAGGACACCGTAGAATGGACTGGTTGTGGAGAGATCTTAACAGCCTGGAGAAGTTACGGGACTTCCCGAAGCAAAGATGTGGGAGTCGTACAGATCAGGAAAATGGGGCTGGGCATAGTTGAGTGCCTGGAGAAAGGCTGAGGGGACTCTAAGTTGAACTTCTAGGGTGAGGAGTTGGGTGGAAGTTAATTCCAAAGGAGGCACTCAGGAGGGTCTGATCATGCAAAGTCTGGGTTTTACAGATTCATCCTTTTAACACAGGGGGATGCTTCTGAAATGTGTTGGAGCAGACCTTTCCTTTGGGACGATTATCAGGACAGGGGACACAGGGTCCATTAGAGAGGAGAGTTACAGAGAAGTGAGGGAAGACCCTGGAAGCTCATGGCTGGTTTAGCCATAAGGTAAACCAGGGCCTGGGACCAGAGAAATTCCAGTAGGAAGAGGAAATAAGAGGTAATAGAAATCAGAAGTATAGGAAAAGGAAACATTTTAAAGCTCTGATTTTTATCTTTGGGCAAGCTTGTGTGTGTAGAGAGTAAGGATTTTTTTCTGTAGTGAGTAATGAAAGGGAATAGCATGAAAACTCATCCTGGAGGGCTAAGATAGTTTGGTGTAGAGTTTTTCACCCTATATACCCCTTCACGACCCAGGGTACACATGAACTTCAGAGTACAGTGTGGCAGGATGGGCAAGGGTGCACGGACTTGGTGTGGGTCTGCGTGCTAGCTCCGTCTCTCACCCGCTGGGTGGCCAGGGCCTGTGGTTTAACCTCTCTGTGCCTCAGCCAGTTCTGCATGTAAAATGAGGGTGTTCACTGTGTGGCTGTTGTGAGATGACCATGTAAGCCTGCGAAGCGCAGAGCACTGTGCTGGTCTCAGCGAATGCAGAGCTCTGGCACCCAGTATCTAGACACAGGCCTGCAGTTCCATCATTGTGTTCATCAGCAGACACACTCAGACAGCTTGGGCTGTGCGTGTCACGTTGTAAAAGTTGGCTTCCTAGTTATTCCTACAGTGCAGCCTATAGTACTGATTTCCTGAAGAGCAAGAATGCCTCTTATTTCTCCCCTTGAGTGAAAGATATGAATGCAAGATAAGAATTGGCCTTTTGAAACTTTTTTTGGGTGACGGGAATGGTGCTGTAAATGTAAATGAAGACATGTCCTTTGAATTTACAGGCATGTCTTCCTGAAGATGTGAAACTGTAGCTAATTGCATTTTTCTTGGTTTTAGATACCAGAGTGCATAAATAAGATGTGCAAGTGAAAGTTGCTAAGGGCTCTATAATCTCTTTTAAGGTGATTGTCCTTGCCAAAGCGATCACTGTTCTAGGTGGAGATTAGTTCTACTGATCTAAAACCATGCCTAACCTGGCTCTAATGTAGGAACCAAAGGTCACCATTCTCTCTACCCTCACTTTGAGCAGAGGCTTGTGTGTTAGTGAGAAGCCTGCTGCTGCTACTTCCTACGATATGAGTATGCTTTAACTGGATTTAATGTTCTTGAAATGTAAATGGATGGAAATACAGCTTCACAGATGTATGCACATAAAGGAGTCTTCTATACTTGTTGAGGACACAGTGAACACACACGCATACACACACACATACGTTTAGAGCAGTTCCCTTAATAAATCTGACAGCTACTTGGTTATGGAAAACATGAATTGTGAGGTGACAGTACAGCCTGTCCTGCCCTATAAACCTCTGGAGTACAAAGAACATTGAATATTATATTTATACTGCCTATGTTTGTAACTATACTTATTATCATGCCATTACTCAGTTATTATGCATCATAATGTGCCCTGTGCCACCATGAATAGGCATGAATCAGCCCTTCCCATTGTGGTAGTATTATTTTTTTAGGACACTCCCGTGCATTCCATTCATCTGGTACAATTTTCTGGGCTCTGACTATTGCTGACAGCTGTTAGAACATCAGTCTGCCTGATCAATTTATTCTCCAAAAGCCTTTCACCCAGGTTGGGTCTGCAAAGCACCAGCACGTCTAACAACCTGATCAAAAAGCCTTCAGCAGAGTGTATAGCAGCAACAGACAGACAGGCGGATACACAAGGAAAGCAGCTATCCTAAAGCAAATAGAAACATTTCCTGGGGAAAATGAGAGGGTTGTCAGGAGATGCTTTTACCTGAGTGACACTGTGGTCCTACTGCTCTCTGCCACTAGCGGCAGAGCCCAGGGTGTGGGAGTGACCTCGATTCCAAGGCCATGACAAGGGTCCCATTTAAACAAGGTCAGAGTTTTCAAGTTGCATATTTTACATCTCCAAACAACGAGGAACCAGGGAGCACAGTACAGAGGAAACAAACAACAAAATGAATATTGTTCAACCTGGTTGCCCAATTTAACATGTTCATATTGCATTTTTAGTCTTGGGAAATTTTTCCAATATAAAACAATAAACTAAAAATCTTTTTAGAGGAGACTAAATGTCGAAACACTGGTTACATGAGAACTAGGGAGGATTCACTCTAGAATATTAAAGTATGTCTGTTCAGAAAAATACATTTATATTCTAATGGCACCAACTTCAAATCCCTTTACTACACTGAGCCAGAGTTTCCTGATTTCTTTAATAAGGTTATTTTAAATAGAGAAATTTTAAAAATGCATATTAATCTATAAAATGCTACCCAAAGACAAGTCCTCAAATAGGTTAGGTTAATTTGCTGAAGTCCAATACCAGTAAAGGGCTGAATAATCCTTCCGTAAAATTCCCATAGAAAGTTCTTCCTGACTGTAAAGCTTGAGATCATGGCTCTTCCTCACTGTCACAGGAATGTGATTTTAGTATTTGTATCCAATTTGGAGTTAGCTCAAGCCATTAGTTAGTTATTTTGCATTCTTTATCTAAGCACGTTCCCTCACTACCACCTTTCTCTATTTCTCTTGGTTCTATTCTATCTATAGAGATCACTAAAAAGTGGCAAGATACGATGTTGAAAATGTATTACCAAATTAGGTAGTCCGTACTCTCTCAATATTAGCTCTTCGATCCCCTGGAGGCACCTGGGGTCAGTCTCTCCTGCCTCTCCATATAGAGCATTGAGTACTGAGCGATTGTGTATCTCTTGGTGTTCAAAAATGTCCACTAATGAAATATTACTGGACATGTGCTCAGACTTCCTGTGGGTGATGTGACACAAAAGACAGCTCCCCCCCAAAATGTCCTTCCTAGGGGAGACGCGGTGCCGCTGCGGGCTCGCCCTGCCGTGCGCCGGGCTTGGTGGGAAGGCCCGTTCTCCAGGCCGCGCTTTTCGTCTCCGCCATGTCGGGAGGTGGCGTGATTCGTGGCCCGGCAGGGAACAACGATCGCCGCATCTACGTGGGTGACTTACCTCCAGACATCCGAACCAAGGACACTGAGGACGCGTTCTACAAATACGGCGCTACCCGAGACTTCGATCTCAAGAATCGCCGCGGAGGACCGCCCTTCGCCTTGGTTGAGTTCGAGGGCCCGAGAGATGCGGGAGACGCGGGGCACGGTCGCGACGGCTGGTTTCCACGGACACCGTCTGCTGTTGGAGTTTCCTGGAAGGGCCGTGGTTCGGGCCGAGGCGGCGGCGGCGGGGGCGGAGGTGGCGGAGCTCCCCAGGCCGCTATGGCGCCCCCGTCCGGGCGTTCCGAAGACAGGGTGGGTGTCTCTGGACTGCCTCCAAGTGGAAGCTGGCAGCATTTAGAGGGTCACACGCGGGAAGCAGGTGATGTATGTTATGGTGATGTTTACCGAGATGGCACTGGGGTCGTGGAGTTTGTACGGAAAGAAGATATGACCTGTGCAGTTCGAAAACTGGATAACACTAAGTTTAGATCTCATGAGGGAGAAACTGCCTACACCCGGGTTAAAGTTGATGGGCCCAGAAGTGCAAGTTATGGAAGATCTCGATCTGGAAGCCGTAGTCGTAGCAGAAGCCGTAGCAGAAGCAACAGCAGGGGTCGCAGTTACTCCCAAACGTCATAGCAGATCTCGCTCTCGTACATAAGATGATTGGTGACACTTTTTGTAGAACCCATGCTGTTTACAGTTTTCCTTTACTGAGTACAATCTTTTCATTTTTTAATTCAAACTATTTTGTTCAGAATGGGCTAAAGCATTGAATTGCATTCTTGTGTAATATCCCCTTGCTCCTAACATCTACATTCCCCTTATGTCTTTGATAAATTGTATTTTAAGTGATGTCATAGACAGGATTGTTTAAATTTAGTTAACTCTCCATGCTCTTCAGACTGTGATTATGTAAATGTCTCCTGCTCTGGTTCGTGTGAACTGGGATGTTGGGGGTGTTTGTGGTTATCTTACCTGGGGAAGTTCTTATGTTTATTTTGCTTTTCATGTGTCTTTCTGTAGACATATATGAAGAGATGGATTAAGAATGCTTTGTATTGAGGATTGTGGAGCACATTTCAATCATTTTAGGAATTTCAAAAGGAGGATTGAGGAGGATCAGATCAGTAATGGAGGCAATGGTATGACTCCAAGTGCTATTGTCACAGATGAAATTGGCAGTATTGACCTTATACTAAAAGGCAAGGGTTAAAAATGATTACATTCATGTACCTTAAAATACTTGAACATTTATACAGTTACCTTTAGCTACAATTGCTTTCCTCTTTAAGCCTGGCAATTGTGGCAAAATTGCCCATTTTGTAACAATTTATTTTGCCCTCTTCCCCCCATTTGTGTTTTAATAGGGACTAGTGTGGGAAGAACTGGCTAATTTGTCACAGTACTTAGTTGCAACTGTTAATGTGTGACCTGCTGTTGGTGTACATGTGGGTACAGAGTGTCTTTAATTCCAGCGAGACAGAGTATAATATCAATACTGCTAAATATTCATGTCCTCTGTTTGACTGATAGAGCGTTGCTATTTCATTGTTTTAAGACAAAATGAAAGCAAAATACAGAATTCCAATGTATCGGTGTAGATAATCTAGTTGAGAATACTTTTTAAGTCTCACCTTCCCCTTTAAACTAATATTCATAATTGACTCACATGTTTAAAACACTTTAATTTACAAATTAAATTGCAAGACGGGAGTATTAGATTTAGTTTAGACTTAGGTGGGTAGCAATACCAGTAAACTTTTCAACTACATAACTTTTTGCAACCACAAAACCTATAATACGCTGTACAGTAACAAGCGTTGGCATTATCAGTTGAACTGTAAATATAAAATGCTTCTTCCAATTAGTCTCTGTGATTAAGTTTCTAGAAATTTATCTGAACACCATTCGGAAACTTGTTTTGGGGAATTTGATAGTTATTGATGTACATCTGTTAAACTGATGACAGACATAACTCATCATTCCCCAGAAACCTTTTTTGATTAAAGTGTCTAACATTTTGCCTCCTCTTTTTTGGTTTTGCTGGTTATAAAGATTTGGATTGGAGAGGGCTCACTGGATCCCAATCCTTGGAGCTGGATCATTGGATTCAAATCATAATGTGGATAGGATAGGGAGGATGAATTACAAGGATTCATGGAGTGGGATCAGATTACCAGGAACACAGGAGTGGATTCCTGCCCCAGCCAAACCACATTCGTGTGGATTTTTTTTATTCAACTTAATTGGCTATTCCAAAGATTTTTTTTTTTTCCTATTTTTGACGATTGGAGTCCTTAAGGTGCACGATGGAATTGTGTTTTGCATTTTTTGGTAAAAGGAGCAAAGTGAGGACCCGGAGATGTACATTGGAGCAATCTTCTTGGAAGGATTCAGCATGAGTAGATGGTAAACATTTAAAGGGGAAAGGGGGGGTTTGTTTAAAATAGTAAATCAGTAAGTCACTTCTAAATTTAAAGAAAACAAAATTGGAGTTGAAGAATAAGTAGGTTTCCAATTGGCTATTGCCGTTTTTCTTTGAAAAAAATAAACATTTTTTAAAAAACTAAAAAAAAAGTCCTTCTACACAATATTATGTCACCGAATTAATATTCTGTGACTCTACACATTTATAATGTCACCTTTACTATTCATTGTGTTCACACATACACAGTTCAGTTTCTAGAGCCTCTAATTTCTTTGTTGATTTTCTGATTTCTGAACACAGTTTTAATTATTTTAACATGAGATGTATTTTGATAAATAGTAGGAAAAACGTCACGTGTGACTTTTCTCTTGCTTAAAAATGCTTCTTATTCATTTTCTCTTCAGTATGAAATTCCCCCCTTCCTGATATTTAGTAACTTCATCCATTCTATCTATTCCACGTGACTTTCTCCCTATCTATTAGGCCTCTTCTGTATTCATTTTTTATTTTATCTAGCTTAGGGAAAATAGAGTCTATTATTTACCATTTCTTCTCTTCTACTATTACTCAAAACTGAGTTTCTCCAAGTATGGGCATTGAACTATTGCCTCTGAATTACTTGGGGTACTTGTTAAAATGCAGATTCCTGGGTCCCGTCCAATCTGGAATGAATGGGGCCTTGAAATCTGCATATTTAATATGCACCTCTATGTATACCCTCATGTGACAGCCACTTCCCTAGCTTCTCCGTCCCATTGTGCGTGGTATCACTCTCACAGCCCTGGCTTGGATGAATCTGCCTCTCTGTTTTCTTCCGGCCTGTGACTAACCAGTCAGGGCAAGTGGCCTGAACATTCTCCACAGTCCACCTCAACAGAAGCCCAGCACCACTGGCATCTCTGACACCGACGTCAGCATCTGCCACACATTCCCCTGTCAGCAGAGACCCAAGTGTTTGGTCCCAACCAGTACCTCATTACACTTACGTTGGATTTCCTTATATGGGCCCTTGTTGGGATGCCCTAGCTTATCAAACATGATCTCAATGGCTCTGAAGCTCAAAGAGAAATGGTTTGGATACCACCTCCCTTCTACACAAATGGCTCTTTTGTATCTCTGTAAATCTGCAAATGTGAAATAGACATATATGTGAGAAGCATTCTCATCCGCTGGACCACCAATAAGGCAAATATTTGTACTCATCCCCTGAACCTTATATCGCTTGGGTTGGACACTTGCCTTATATCTCTATAATGGGAGGGACTTCCCAAGTGGTTCATGATAGAGAAAAAGGGATGTTCCCCCGTGCAAATTGATTTAACTTTTAAGGATTTAATATTGCTAGTAACTTCAGGATTATTTTTTTAAAAATTAAACTTCTTCTTTGCATAAGAAAGACACTAAGGATGGTACCAAAATTTTAGCTAAGTTATTTGGGAGTGATGAAAATCATTATTTTTATGAAATAACATTTATTAATTTTCTAATTAGAAGGAAGAAAGATTGTATTTATCCATTTAATAAATTTGATGAAGAGCGGTGAGTTCATCAGCCTGCTGTGTCAGCAGAGGAGTGCTTTAGCGCCATGGTCCCCAACTCCCCAGGCGGTGGACTGGTACCGGTCCGTGGCCTATTAGGAACTGGGCTGCACAGCAGGAGGTGGGGGGGTGAGCAACTGAAGCTTCATCGGTATTTACAGCTGCTCCCCATCACTGGCATCACCACCTGATCTCCGTCTCCGCCACCCTGCCACCGTCTGTGAAAAAATTGTCTTTTGTGAAACTGGTCCCTGGCGCCAAAATGCTTGGGGACCACTGCTTTAGCATATGGTCCTGGGCACAGTTAACAGCAGGAGAACAATTTTGGTGCTGTGGGAAGACGTGTCCAACAGGGGCCAGGGCACAGTGTAAGAGAGCTGTGGATAGACTGTGGGACTTAATAATTCCTGAAGGCGTACTTAGCCTGTAAATTATCCTTTAAATTGCCTTCTCAAGCATGGAAAAGACAAGTTGGGGTCTTATAGCCAAGGAGGATAAGGATGATCTATTCTGCTTAATGAAATTCCAGAAAGTAGAATTTTCATCTTAAATATTTCCTGGCTCCACTTTCTTCCTACCATCTCAAACTGAGTTTAGAACTCTGAATACAACTCATTATAGATTCTGTGTCTATGTACAAATCATTACATCTGCCTTATCTAGAAGCTTGGTGATAACTTCATTTAGTGTTACAGGAGAACCCGTATAGGGGCCTCCCTTGACTTAACCATTCTGTGGCAAATATTCTTCACAATCCACTTTAACCCATAAATGGGTTAAAGAATAACTATCACTCAAAACTCAAAAAAAAAAAAAAAAGTCATTCTGTGGCCTAAAATACCCCAATGATTTCCCATTGCATTTGGAATAAAATCTAAGTTGTTTACCCTGACCTATGAAGCAGTGGGTCATTCCATCCCTCCTACCTTCCCTAGTTTATCTTATGCCCGTCCCCTTCTCTGCCATCCTCATGGACAGGCTGAACATCCACAGCACAGGAGGAAAACAGGCCATATACACAAAAGGTCAGCTTTGGTCTAAAGATTATTCCTGGTTGCTTTATATATAGCTATATTAATAATAAGGAACTTACCCCCTTTGAATTCCAAACAAGGTAAAAGAAGTTGCAACTCAGTGTCATAGCAGATGTAAAATTTCTGCCTGGGGAGCATCAATGAAAGTGGTTATAAAATGCATCTCAGCTGGGCGAACTGGCTTAAGCCTGTAATTCTAGCACTCTGGGAGGCTAAGGCCAGAGGATCGCTTGAGGTCAGGAGTTTGAGACCAGCCTGAGCAAGAGCGAGACCCTGTCTCTAACAAAAATAGAAAAGATTATCTGGGTGTGGTGGCATGTGCCTGTAGTCCCAGCTACTTGGGAGGTTGAGGCAGGAGGAT
>NW_012149397.1:1233652-1276701 GCF_000956105.1 Propithecus coquereli | reverse complement strand
TCAACCTGAGCCACTCAGCACTGTCCAGTATGATAGTACTGGCCACATAGCTTCTGAGCACTTGAAATATGACCAGTCCAAATTGTGATGTAAAAAAAAAAAAAAAAAAAAAAAAGAAAGAAAAGAAAATGCATCTCCTTCCCAACCAACATTTGCTAGAACAGTTGTTCTCATGTGCCTGCAAAGGCAAGAGCCTCTTGTGTCTTGACCACCCTTGTGGTCAAGAAAGCCATGATGGCTTTGGTGAGTGAGCGTATGGGAGCCTTGAGAAACCTCTACTCCTGAAGACGGCTGGAGGTAGGGCAAGGAACTGCAGTTGCTATTGAAATTCATTGGGAGAGAATAAAGGAAATTCAAACTCATTTGAATAACCTTGAATAACCTTGGTCTCTTGGTGTCCTAGAATATTCTTTAAATGCTTTCAAGGTAAATCAGAGTATGGCTCACAGAGGGGAAAGACCTGTCATTTTGGAGACATTAAAGTACTTGATTTCTTTTAATGTGTGTATTTTACTTACCCCTTGCGAGATAAAGTGCTAAGATTTCTCAGGAGTTGCATAAAGAAGTGCATTTTATATTCAGAAAAAAGGCTGCAAACACAGAAGCTATGTTACTTCAGGCGTTCAGTTTCTAGTTGTTATCTTATTGTCAATCCTTTCAACGTGATCACCTCTACATCCTCACTCACCAGCTCATTAAAGGAAGATGTTGGCTATACTTTATGGATAATATAGAGCAAAAGCAGACATCACTTTCCATAACTCATGTTTCTCTGAAGTGATATGTATGCTTTGTAAGAATCAGAAACTTGTCCTTTTTGCTTACCTCGACAAAGAGTAAAAAAGCAAATATTTCTGGTATGATGCTACTTTTCACCATTTCAAATGTGAATAGAAAAGTTTTGACATGCACCATACCGTGGAAATAAACGAGAACAGGTGATTTATTCAGAGCTTGGGAGTGGGAAAGCTTTAGAGCCAGGCAAAAAGAGAGTGCAGGGAAGGCTGCTCTGATTGGTGGCTGCTGGCAAGGGGAAGCTGGAAGTGGCTTAATTAGAAGCAGAGCATCTTATGAGATTGGTGTGGGGAGCATGGAAACTATGACCAAAACAAGAGTAATTACTAGTCCCTGCAAAATGCTACAGAACCAGGAATTTCCAATCTAGATTTATAGAACTAGTGCCTTTGTGTACAGAAAGTCTCTGAATAGCATTCCTAAAATTTATGCAGTATTAATCTGAGACGAATAGGACCAACTGTCCTGGCCACAAAGGATACAGTATGCAGCAGGAGAACGTGGAGAGACAAGAAAAGATAAGTTGCTCGTGAAGTGAGGTCAGAACCAAGGCCACGTCCATTTAGCCAGGATACATATTTGGATCTGTTAGTCTCTTTGAGGTGGCAAGTATTTGGCCCATCACCCTTACAAGAGTTGTTCATTTGCATTTAGAATTACCTATTGCCTGGTGAATTGATTATATTAATTGATTCTTTTTCTAGGATAGAGGGATACTTACAAAGTCATACGTTGTTTTGTTTAATGTCATTTGTCTATGTAGTTGCAGTGGAAATGCCATTGGCTATAATTCTTTATAGTCTTGCTTGGTAAGACTGAAATTGTCCAGAGATTTTTGTCATGGAGACCTGGTAATGGATGGTGTGATATTGTGAAACACAGTAGTCTTCTCTTACCTGTTGTTTTGCTTTCTGTGGTTTCAGTAATTTGAGGTCAACCTTGGTCTAAAAATATTAATTGGAAAATGCCAAAAATAAACAATTCATAAGTTTTAAATTGCTAGCCATTCTGAGTAACTTGATGAAATCTCATGCAGTCCCACTCTGTCCCACCCAGGACATGAATCATACACACTGTAGATGTTATCTGCCTGTCAGTCACTTAGGAGCCATCATGGTTATCAGAGCTACTATTGCAGTATCACAATGCTTATGTTTAAGTAACTCTATTTTACTTGATAATGGCCCCAAAGCACAAGAGTAGTGATGTGGACATGTTGTTACAATTGTTTTATTTTATTAGTTATTGTTGTTAATCTCTTATTGTGCCCAATTCATATTAAACTTTACCATAGTTATGTATATATAAGAAAAAACATAGTATATGTAGGGTTTGGTACTATCCAAGGTTTCAGACGTCCACTGGGAGTCTTGGAATGTATCCCCCACAGATAAGGGGGCACTGCTCTATATATTTGGTCTTCATCCCCATTTCCTGCCGTGCAACTCCTAAAATCCTTGGAATCTCCAAAGCAATGGTGTCTTTTTGTATTCTGAGTTGGCTGATGGCTGGCAGATCCTATGTAACTTCAGGATGGGCGCTGGTCACAGGAAAAACCAAAGCAGGATTAAAGGGTTGGAACTTTCAGCTCCACCTTTAAATCTCTGGGGTGCAGAGAGCGGCTGAACATTAAGCCGATCACCAGTGGCCAATGATTCAGTCAATCATGCTTACGTAATGGAACTAAGCTTCCTTAGAAATCCAAAAGGACTGGGTGCAGGGAATTTCTGGATAGCTGGACATGCATAGATTCCTGGAGGGTGGCACAAGAAAAGAGGGCATGAAAGCTCTGCATCCCTTTCCCCATACTTGCCCTATCCATCTCTTCATCTGGTGTTTATAATAAACCAGTAAATGTGTTTCCCTCAGTTCTGTGAGCCACTCTAGCAAATTAACCAAACCCAACAAGGGGGTCATGGGAGCTGCAAGGTCTGTTGGAAACACAGGTAAAACAACCTGGGACTTGCAATTGGCATCTGAAGTTGGGGGGAGCAGTCTTGGGGATTGAGCCCTCAACCTGTGGGATCTGATGCTATCTACAGGTAGATGCTGTCAGAACTGAGTTGAATTATAGGATATCCAGGTGGTGTCCACTGGAGGATTACTTGCTTGGTGTGTAGGGGAAACCAACACACACCTGGTGTCAGAAGTGTTGTGTGACAATGTGAGACCATAGCAGGAAGAAACTAAATTTGTTTTTCACACATCCACTCGGATGGCATATCCACCCATCAGTATGATTGAGGACGATGGATAATGTTTAAGATCATCTAAGTATGGAAATAGATTATGTTCTGACCTAGGCTGGGCATGATTGCTCACGCCTGTGCTCCCAGCACTTTGGGAGGCTGACCTGGCAGGATAACTTGAGATCAGGAGTTTAAGACCACCTGAGCAACATAGCAGACCCGATCGCTACAAAAAAATTTTTTTAGAAAGATTATGTTCTGACCTAAATATTATGGTAAATAGGAAAGAAAATAGAAATGTAACCATATAAGTGGATGACAACCAGAGTTCCATAGAAAATGAGAAGAAGAATGATTATAAGCAAGCAGAAAAAAACAAAATAGCAATTAGACAAATGTCTTGGCCCAATGTGTTGGGTCTGCTATCCAAGGTCATCTGCTATTCCAAAGGTCTTGTGTCAACTATCTACCTCTGAAGATTAACTGCTTCTAGAGGATCTATGAGAATATTTAGTTTGAGTTTTCCCTATTGGAATCATCTTTCAATTGGGTAGAATTCTTTTTTGTTTTGTTTTGTTTTTTAATTTTTTTTTATTTCAGCATATTATGGGGGTACAAATGCTTAGGTTATGTATATTGATTGCCCTTGCCCCACCCAAGTGAGAGCTGCAAGCATGTCCATCCCCCAGACGGTGCGCACTACACCCCTTAGGTGTGTATACCCATCCCCTCCTCCCGCAATTGGGTAGAATTTTGAATCGCTTCTTTAGTTATGAAACATGAACCCAAACTTTGACTCCCTGAACTGTCATTGCTGTATTTGTTGTTAATAGTATCTGACAAAGTCTCCTCTGTGAAAGTTGATCATACAAATTGGGTCATTCTTGTCACACTCAACCAAAACTGACAGGAGAAGACAGGGAGAAAAAACCACTCAGGACACATAACATTGCTCTAGAAATGTAAGTCTCTGCAAATTTGGCTGTTGAAACTTCCTGTTGTAAGCTGAGATCGGTTTTATCTACAACTGCTTTGATAACTTGCTGCAACTCTAGGACTAATTTTTCCCACTGCCATCACTCACCGATCAGAGCTTGTCAGCTCCCCAGAGTTTTACTGGTGCCAGTGAACTTTATCGAGAGCAATATATAGAAGTTCTCTTTTTAATAAAATCTCAAACTTTCTCTTTGTTCTTTGGACATACTAAAGACCACCCAGTCTCTGTATATGCCACAAATCGCAATTCCTTTTTCTCCAAATAAAACGTTAAATGTAGAGATTCATTCCTACATTTTTATTTTGACATAGACACTTCCAGTAAGATTCAAGAGCAGTTTTTCTCTGTTGTCTCTTCCAATAGACATAACCTCCTGGCTGGAGAACATGAAGAGGCTATTTAGGCAGATGTTGTGGGAAGGCAACCTTAACCAGTCGACGATAAGACTGGGTGTGTTTATATGAGTCCCTTGCAGTATTTCACTATGTCTGCATGCATCAGGGAAGAGTCTAGTATTGAAGAGGAAATCTCTAAATTCATGTGACTTCCAGTTACCAGTTCTTAGGGGATAATCACTGTGTTGCTGAGAGAGTGAATCATATGGCCATGAGGGCTAGCAGGAATGCTGACAGCCATGGGAGCTCGAGTCTTGCTAATTTTAACGTGAAGGTAACGTTGGTCCTTTTAACATTTCCAGAAGATTCTGGGAGGTAAGGACTGTGTAGTTTTATAATGGTTTCTGTAAAGTGTGTGTCTTAGTCATTTGATATAAATGTTGTTATGCCCTAGGTTGGAAACACAAATTAAGCAACTTTTTTAGTAACTGTGAGGGCTATAGTTTTTCAGCAAGGAAATGTTTCAACCCATCTTGAAAATAGATGGACAATAATTAAGACATATTCAAACCCCATGGAGGGTGGAAGCTGAATAAAATCCATGTAAACGTGTTCAAAGGACCATTGGGGCTTTGTTTCCTGGCTGTGTTCCACCTTTACAGGGTTATGTTACATTGTTAACAGTGACTCCTGACCTGAAAATAGCCTTGACCACCTTCTCCAAGTTTGTTGATTTAAGAAAGTAACCAGTTTGTCTATATCACTATATTGGTTTCCTATGACTAGTGTAACAAAGTACCACAAATCAGGTCTTTTAAAACAAGAGAAATTCACTGTCTCACAGTTTTGGAGGCCAAGTCTGAAATCCAGGTGTCAGCAGGCCTGAGCTTCCTCTGAAACCAGAAGAGGAGTCCTTCCTTACCTCATCCTAGTTTCTGGGGCTTTGCCGGCAGTCTTTGGTGTTCCTTGGCTTGTAGATGATCACTCCAACCCTCTGTTTTCACATGGTGTTCCCTTGTGTCTCTATCTTCTCATGGCCATGTTCTTTAATGAAACTAGTCACATTGGATTAGGGGCCCACCCTATTCCAGAATGACCTTATCCTAACAAATTACATCTACGCTGACCCTATTTCTAAACAAGGTCACATTCTGAGGTACTCGGGGTTAGTACTTCAACATATCTTTTTGGAGGCTACACAATCCAACCCATTAACAACCACAGTGATTGGTTTCATGGAGAAATGTAGTAAATATCCATTTGATATCATTACTGCCCACAAATAACCATCTTGTGAGGGAGCCAGAGAGGCTGTGGGTGAAGGGTAGAACCAGATTTTTTCCATTCTTCCTTTTCAAAATCAGAGTTAAGTAATTAATATTTTATAATAGCCTCTTTGAATCCCTCCAGAGACCTCTCTTTTGAACATTTCTATAAGATAATAACTTTGGTTAAGTCTTCTTGTTTGGACTAAAGTTCTGTTAGAATATTTTCTTCATTTTCCATATTATCTCTTTTTTATATGGGCCTCAACCTTTAAAAATCCAACTCTCTGGAAAGAGAAGTGCATCTAAAAGTTTCTTAATTCGCTTTCCATTTTTATGGCAGTTCCAGCAAAAGCGACAACTTGCCTTTGTCTCTAAAGCACACAAAAGTCATGCAGTACTCCATGTTGTTTACCATCTGGTCTTTAGCTAACGAACACTCTAGTAGGTGAAATAAATTCTGTCATATGGGTTGATTTTACTTCATGTAGAGGACTATATTCCAATGAAGGGCTTAAATTAGTGAAAATATATCCCACTTGATAATCTCCAATATCAGTTTTGAAGTATGATTTATCAACAAATAACACTGGATCAGAGTTCACAATGAGAGTGAGTTATAAAAAGCTTCTTAACTGAGATATGACAGTCATGAGGTTCCCCCTCTCTGGTTGGGGTAAAAGAGTGGCAGGATTTCAGGCACTGCATCAGGGAATAGGAAAGTGAGAGGGAGAGGTAACAGAATCTTATAAGTTAGTCAGCTGGTTGAAAGTGTGTGCTCTCTGTCAGTAGTAATGTCTACACTGCCTGAGGAATCATGATGTCAAGTGGAAAGCCTGGAAATAGTTCTACAGAAACATCAACAAATTTTGCAGTGGAAGCTGTTGCCCTGAGACAAGGACTATAAGCCTTTGCAACTGGTTCCAGAGTGAGGCTATAGTAAGTGATGGGTTTTTGGTGGTTCCCATGAAACTGAGTTAAAAGCACAGGACTTATCCCAATCACTCATGCATAAAGACAAAGTGGCTTTTTATAGTCGGGGGTGCCTAGGGAAGGAGGCTGTTGAACAGCCTCCTTGAGGTTAGAGAATTCATGTCTGGGCCAGCAGAAGAGAGGATCTCTTATGAGGACTTGGCCAATTCATTAAAAGGTATTTCAAGCTCAGAAAAATGTAGCATCCATTGTCTGCAATATTCAGTTAAACCTAGAAATCCTCTAAATTCTCGTTTTGTAAGACATATAGGATAAATTCCAATAGTCTTTAGTCTACCAGGGGAGAGTGTTTTACCATCCTTAGATAGATTATGTCCTAAATAAAGAACTGTGGTTTGAAAAAATTGTAATTTATCTTTTGAAACTTACGTCTCTTTTCTGCTGAGGCTGAGAGCAAGTAGATGGAATCCTTTCCACCAGCTTCCTTGCTGTCTAAGAAAAGCGGAAGATCATCTGGTCGTGTACATATTGCATCAAAACTGACTCAAAAGTGAAATTTAGTTCTTCTAAGTCTGATTGAGGACTTCGGAAAAATAGGAGGGGGCTTCAGTGAACCTCTGGGGCATGAACTGTCCAGGTGTATTGTTGTCCCCCCGCCCCCAGGTGAAGGCCTAGGTATTGACTGTCCTGGTCTAGAAGCACACAGAAAACTGCTAAACAAAAGAAACCCAATACAGTGAAGCAGATGGCTTTGGGCAGAATTAATGACAGGGTGGGACTTTGGATAGGTACTACTGGGAAGCAAGACATAATGATTTTGTTGATTTTCCTACAAATCAATACGCTTATCTGTGTAATTTCTTCACCGGCAGGACAGGAGTGGTGCAAGGGCTAGTGCAGGGTATGAGGCCTTTGGATATAAGGCCTTCACGTATGGTTTTGAGCCTCTCCTTTGCTTCTGGTTTCAAGGTATAACAGAGAAGTTTGATGGTGATTTGGCAGGATATTTATAAACTTTAATAGGTTCTGCTCCAATTATTTTTCCCATAAAAGTGGAATTTATTTTTAGTCCATGGAGTGTTAAATAGAGTGTCAAGATCTTTATCTGGGGTATATGTCAAATATAATGAAGAGGCAGAAGTATATCCAGAGAACACATCACTGTAAATAGAGGAGTCCTCAGGAAACTCAAGACATAGTCCTTCTGGTATGTATTTACTATGTCAATTCCATTTGGAAATTAACTCACTACCTATTAAATTTGCAGTAGGTTTATAACAGAGCAGGGAGAAATGTTTTTAAGTCAAGTTCCCAAGGGTTACAGTTAAGGGCTAGTAGATAGAGGAAATCTGTGGTTTATTTGAAATACCTGCTACCTGTTTACTATGAGGAAAATGTTGAGTAAAGTTGGCAGGGATTAATGTAGAAAGAGTTGTACCCATATCATCAGGAATTGCTAAGGTTGACCACCTATATTTATGGTTAATTCACCTTGAGTATTTAATAGTAAGGATATTGGGCACCCTCATTGATCTGGATTAAGAGATTTTTTTTTTTTTGTCATGGCTTTACTTATGTAAAATCAAACATTTTTTCAGTGTCTCTTCTGTTTATAATATCCTCAGGTATCCTATTCTTTAGGTTGTCCACTCAATTGTTTGGTGTACAGGGCCATAAGTTATTTTGGGTCCTGTGTTGTTATTATTCTAAGGCTCTTTAAAAATGTCTGCCAGGTATTGTAGGTCACGTAAGGTGGCTATTTCCAATTCTAATTTTGATCTAATTAGGTTCAATTTCAGGTTTAAAGAGCCACCGTTACATTGGCACCTCTTTAACACTCAAATATTGTCAGAAGATATTGTCTAGTCTATTCTGAAACTCTCCTATAATTTTTCTTTATTTGTATGACTACGTTGTGGTCCATTCAACTTTTATTAAAAATGTTTCAGGTAAAGCTTTTAGGGTATGTTGCCCCTCTTTTTACCCTCATGTTTATTGTGGAAAGAAAAATCCTATATCTGTCCTGGTCAATCCAAATGGCTTTTGCCATCCAGTATTTAACGTCTGAGGATCCACAAACAGAAGTACAAGTTGATATAGTTCAGTAACTCTGAGCTGTATACACCCAAAAGAATTTTGAATTGTTTTTGGAAATCCTTAATCATAGCTTTTAATTCAGCTGGGGTTCAAGGTCTGAATTCTACTGTTGCTTGCATATCTGGCTTGTTGGAAAGATGGATCTTTTGGAATCCTAGGAGAGTCATGGAGAGGAGGTGAAGGCCCACGACAGGAGGGAGAAATCCGTGGAGGTGTGAAAGGAGAGAAATCAGAAGGATGGGGGAAGAAGAAGAGTTGGAGATCTGAAATCAACTGGAGGACAAGTTGGGGGAAGATTTGCTAGGCAAATGAGTCTAGTTTGTTGTTTAAGTTTTTCATATTGGTCATTAGCTTTGGCCAAAGAATCTTTTAGTGAAGCAATGTTTGAATCAGAATTTCATTTGGAAACCTTTGCATATGGATCCAAAACTGCTGCTCATTGGCTTTGAGAAATCGTATTGTCTTTCTTTTCTAAGGTGTCTTTCAAATGAACAATTTGTTCAAGTCAAATGTTTTACAGAATGGGCACTGAAGGCCCAAATCATTTCTGGTAAAGAGATAGACTTAAATACTAGGATTGTAACAAGGGCCCGTAAAAGAAATGACAATTTTTCCTAAAGGAAGAGGGGATTTAGACTTAGGTAATCCCATGAGAACTGGCAAAAGTACGTTGGAAGCGATGTTTGTGCACTTGGTGTTCCAGGCCTCCAGCCTGAGACTTGACAGGCTCCAAATGCAGACTTGGCAGTTTGTGCCTACAGGCAGGTGGAAATCCAGAATGTTTCTTCTGGATCAAACCCAAGCTCTCGGGACCAAAAAAAAAAAAAAAAAAAGAAGAAGAATGTCATCCAATTTTGTTGGTGACTGACAGCAAAGTTTGTCCAGATGGATGCTGGTTTGGTAAGAATGGTAGTTCACTAATCTATCAGGCCAGCTCAAGCACCAGGCTTAAAGAACCAATGCCTGTGTTCTACATCATAATTCTCCTTCTTACAACAAACAACACTTTAGACAGTACCTTACAAAACAGAAGCACAAGAGAGAGCAAAAAGAGGTGAAAGCTAATGGCCTTATTCCACCACGGATGCCAAATATTAGTAAATGGGAACCAGTAGCAAACCCCAAGTACTAAGCTGAAAGTGAGTAGCCAAGGGCCTCCGTACAAAGAGAGCAGAGTTCGAGTCCGCGCTGACTTACCATGTCAACACAGCCTCGACAAGCCACAAGAAGCCAGACATGAGAGGCCTCCGTAGATACTGCACCTCATCAGAGTCTGGGGGCCACAGTGATGAGCAGTTCAGACTGTGTTTTAGTGGAGCCTCCAGGAAAACTACAGTAATAAACAAAACAACCCAAATGAAAACAAGTTATTTATTTCTCTAGCAAGCAGGCTAGAGAAAGGGAGGCAGTCACCGTCATTTACGTTTGGCCAAGACTCAAAGACAAGCAGGAGAATGGGAAAGCTTTATACTAAAGAAAAAGCGAGGCTTTGGTAGGAGGTTGTTGGCACCGAGAAGCTGGGGACAGGCCACGCAGAATCCTGGAGTCTTCCATGATTGGTTGGGGAGAGTATTTGGCTCTCTCTGATTGGTACTAAGTTGGAGCAGGGGCCAAATTAGGGGAGATGGCAGTCATTGACCACGCTCTGATTGGGGCAAATTGCTGCAGAATTTGTTGTTCACCTTCCTGAACCGGGTGCTTCCCAGGACAGTGGCTGCAGTGGTTGTGGGTCGCAGTTCCCCGTGGTCTGGCCACTCTCTGTGTTAATATTCAGTTTCTCATTACTAAAAGGTGCACAAATGGCCAGGCTTCTTACTTCCGTTCTCCATGTGAAACCTCCATGTAGTGGTTTTTGCATCGCACTCTTGTAAAAAAGGCAACTCCATTGATCCAGTGTCAATCCTGACATTACGAATGATAAATGTGGCAACTGTTTCCTTTTGTTACTGATCTTTTCACTGACCCTTACCTTTGTGCTTTCTCGATGACTATCTTCCCTCAGCCCTCTTATCTGAAGTCACCTCATCTCTCAGGGATTTTCAGCACCATTCGTCAACCAGGCATGTTGACTTTCTGTCTTCACTGACCATTTTTATTGACTTTACTTCTTCTGGCCTTTCCAATGTGCCTTGGCCTTGACTATCCTACTAATTAGTTTAGTAGTGATTATAGCACCAGTCTTGAGACCCACTCATTGTTTTTTCTTATCTAGGAACATTTTTTTCTCTTTGTCTGGAAGCATCACCCTGTGGCTATGCTGATTCATGTCACTGACATCAGATCAATATTCTAAATTTGGTCCCAGGACTCCCATCTATAATCCTGCCACACAAGATTAGGGAAAAGACTCACTTGATTAAGACCTCATACCCTCTTTCCTACCTTGGCTGTTTTTTCTCTTACAGGAGAGTTTCCCCAGAACTCTGCATGACGTGCTATTTTGTTAGCCGACTTAGTTTTATATACTGTGTGCAAACTTTACATACAACTTTAATATGGCTTAGTCCTTCTTTCTTTGTTTTTAGTTTTTCACTGAATTTTATATGACTTAGAATATTTAAGCTAAATAATTCAGCATAGTTGGAAAATATACCAAATTATTATCTATTATTGTCTCATTCAGGCACCAAAATCTACCAAAATGAATTTATTAAAGGTTAGAACGTTTATTAAATACCATCATCATTCCTGTAAAATAAAATTGATCTACAAAAATTTTATGAGGAAGGCTGTTTAAAGTCTATTATTTAGATTAGCAATTATTCTAAGTATTGATCTCAAAAATTAGAGTAATTCTAATTCCCCCTTTAGAAATAGATATCAATAATTAATTATGGTAAAAATCAAAACGAAGGTACAGACTTTTATTCTGCATTGAATACCAAACATTTTATTAGGGAGCGATTTTCTCTCTATGTGTGTGGTATTCTCTAAAACACTGGAAGGAAGATATAAAGTATAAATCTGGAAACTTTTTTTTTCCCGTAGAAATTACCAAAATAGAATGTATAATTGATTGGGGATTTATATTTCTTTTGCAATCCATAATATAGATAATACATATTATTATTTTTAAAAAGTTACTATTTGAAAAGTCATTGCTGAAAGCCCCAAATCTGTGAGCATTTGCTACTACAAAATTTTTCGTTGTAAACAATGTAGGAAAGTCACTCAACTTATGCAAATGACAACAGCTGCTACTGCTGCCTGTAAATTCTTAAATAAAACAATAATGAGATAAAGAATGGATATTTTTTCTATCCTTGTCTTTTTGAAAAAGAGCACTTGTTAATAAAACTCTTCTGGTAAAATTAAAACTGAGGAAAACATGTGTCTCTTTCCTCAAGTACATTTTTTAAAAATAAAGCATAATCAGGGATTGTGTAGTCTCTACCTCTAACAGAAAGCAGGCTTTATATGTTAATGAAGTGGGCAGTGTTCTACACACTGTGATTCCAACAGGGCCAGAAAATATGTCCTGCCTCTAAATAACTTCCTCCCTTCTAACTCCAATATCTGAAATTTTTTTTTTTTTTTATTGTGAGTGATTCTTTCTGTTGTGCCCTGAAGTTCTAAACTGTCATACATGTTCTCTTTAGAAGAGCGGAGTGAGACCCTACTAGACGTTCTACGTCTGTGGACTGGCACTGGTCTGTGGCCCGTTACGGACGGGGCTGCACCCTACTTCCCTCCAAGGAAAAGTTGTCTTCCACGGGTAGGGTGCACAGCAGGAGGTGAGCGGCAGGTGAGCAAGAGCAAGTGACGCTTCCTCTGTATTACTTGTATTTACAGCTGCTCCCCTCCCCATCCCTGGCATCGCCGCCTGAGGTCCGCCTCCCCCAACCCCAGCCCCATCTGGGAAAAATTGTCTTCCATGAAACCGGTCCCTGGTGCCAAAAAGGTTGGGGACTGCTGTTCTAAGTTACAGGAAAAATGACATATTCCAGGAGTGCCAGTTTTACCATATGTTAAGTAATTAAAAATACTAAGTTTATATTTTCAAAAACACAAAATGTATTACGGAGTAAGACTAAACCCAAGGATTAAAATATTCTCTTGGTTTTTGCTTTAGGTTATTCACCTAACTATCAATGATTATATTTACTGGAAGTATGCAAGAACACATTAAAATTGGCTTCAAATTATCTAGCGTTAAGTCTCACATCTGGAATATGTTGGCACTTTGACCTTGTATAATTCAACATCATCTATCTATCTAATATTTCATTCTGTCTAAAATGATTAACAATAATAGTTATTGTGCCCAATTTGAACAGCCATGTCTGTTAATTGGCTAAACTGGATTTCCCAAAAAGCCTTCTAGCTCTACAAAATACCAGAAAATTATAATGTCTACTTTTAAATAAATATGGAACTCACAAGAAAGCCCTTGGGGTAATCCAGAAATAGACAAAAGCAGTCCAGGAGGCTAGAGTTGTCCTGAGGACAAAAACCGACCTGGGTTACCCAGAGTTTGTAGGTATTAGCAGCTGCTCAGGGGAAAGTAAAAGTAAATCTTGGACACATGACAAGTTGGGACAGCTGAACCACACTTCTGCGTGCTGCCGAGTCACTACAATGGGCTAAAAACTTGAATTTACATATATAGGAAGCAAAAAAATCTAAAAGTGGTATAACAAAAACTGACACCTAGACACATTTTAATGAAACATCAGACTACCAAATTAAAATGCAGATTATTGAAAGTAGCCAGAGAGAAACCAGAGATTGCTAGGGGAAAAAGAATGCCAGCTACACGAATAGAAGACTCCTTAGCAGCATCGATAGAAAGCAGAGGACAGTGGGAAAATAAACGCCAAGTGCCCAGGGAATAACTCAACCTAGAATATCTAACTGAGCAAAATTATCTTTAAAGAATTCAAATAACCAAATATTGACAAAATTTACTAGCAACTTCACACACAAAAAATGTATAAATATTTGATCCTGGAATAAAAAAATGATCTCTGAAGGAAATTCCGAAATAAAAGATAAAATGGTTACTAAGTAATGTGCTTTACAAAATATATATTTAAGAATAAACAGACATTGACTGTTAAAAAAATAATGTTTAATTTGAAGGTATCAAAATAATAATGCAAGATACATTTAAAATATTTCAAAAAATGCACGTAAGGATGGTGTAACGGGCTCTATGAACAAATATCAATATATTTTTTTATAATCCTCTCTCTTAACTAACTACTTGACCTTTTGAGTTGTTTCCCAGAAATGATGGATTTTCTGTGAGACAAAGGAGTTGAGATTCTGAACAGACTTCCTGAGGCCAGGATTCATGATTGATCCCCCACAATCTGCCCCAATGCATTTAGCCCCTTGTAAATTGCAGCACAACCTGGCCCAAGGCATGTGGCCCCTCCTTAAAAAAATCCATGATCTTCCTTAGTTAGGGAGGTGGATTTGAGGCAGCTTCTCCCATTTTCCCAACAAGACATCTTTTGTATTTAAAAATTCCTTTTTTCCTTGGCAATCCTCATTGTCCCAATAATTGGATCTTTGTGCTATGGATGAGCAACTGGACCTAGGCCGAAACCCCTGGTGCAGTTTCAGTAACAATGGTAGAGGTGAATAGAATATCCTACCTGTCTTTTATTGTATAGAAGGACAACAGAGATGCTTTTAGGCTGTTTTAAGTTAAATGACCATGGGTAAACTATCAAGGGTAATTTTTAAGAAAATATAAAGTTGGTAACTTCTAAAAAAATGAGATAAAAAAACTCAATAAATACAAAAGAAGGTAGCAAGAAGGAAAAAGGGAGACAAATAAGTAGGCCAATAGACAACATAAAATAACATAGTAGAAATAAATTCAAATATATTATTAATTATAATAAATATAAAGGAGCTACATTTATCAGTTAATGAGAGAAATTGGCAAAGTTGCTTTTTAAAAAAATCGTATATGTTACCTCTAAGGGATCTACCTATCTATCAATCAAAATAGATAGATTGATTTATTGATAGCTATAAAGATAGATATCCATAAAAAGATGAAAAATAAGTAGTTATATTAATAGCAAACAAAATAGGCTTAAGACAACTCTATTTCTAAGGTTAAAGTTGGTAATGGTATAATGATAAAAGTTTCAAGTACTAAAAAGAGGCAACAATTCTAAAATTGATTGTACCTAATAACCTAGACTCAAAGTATATAAAGGAAAAGTTGACAAGTAAAATTATTAGCAGAATTGTCATTGGTGGATACAGGAAACAGAAGTTGGTATGGATACTAACAAGATTAACAAGCTGGATATATCAGCCAAATGAAACCCCACATGAGATAACTAGAGGATACACATTCTTCTCAAGCATACACAGAACATGCATAGAATGTGTCATATATTTGGGCCATAAATAAGCCTAATTGTCTTCATTCTTTCAACACAACACAAATAAGTTAGAATTTAATAATAAAACAATGACTAAAAGTATGCCATACATATGAGAACTGAAACTTATATTTCTAAATAATTAATGTGACAAAGTAGAAATTTAAAAATTCTTTGAACTGCATGATAATACAGTGCACATTAAACCTTTTGGGATATACCTATAGCAATATTTAGAGGAGAATCTATTATTTGAAAGCCTATTATTAGAAAAAGATGAATGTCTGAAAATTAATTAGCTAAATGTCCAATTTAAGAAGCTAGACAAAGAAAAATAGAATTAACCTAGGGAAGTAAAATTAAGCAGAAAATAAAGATAAGACCAAAAAATAGAATAGAAAGCAAAGTTACTATATAAAGGTTTACCAAAATAAAACATTGGTTCTTTAAAAATATTGGAATATTAGACAAGACTTGAGGAAGTTTGATGAGAGAGTAGGCATAACTACATAGGCAACAGGTAGAAGTAAATATAACTTTAAAAATACTCTGCCTAGAGTAGATTCGTGGTTACCAGAGGCTGGAGAGGGTAGGGTGGAGTGGGGAATGAAGAGAGGTTGATTAATGGGTACAAATAAACGCTTAGAAGAAACAAGACCTGGTGTTTGATAGATCAATAGGGTGATTATAGTTATCATTAATTGATTATAGATTTCAAAATAGCTAGAAGATAATTAATTTGTATGTTCCTAATATAAAGAAAAGATTAATATTTAAGGTGATGGATATTCCAATTATCTGATTTGCTTATATGAATGTATCAAATTATCACATGTACCCCCAAAATATGTACATTTAATAGATATTGATAAAAATAAATGAATAAACAAGATGCTATAAAATAGAAAAAAATACTCTGCACAGTAAATTTAAAATTTATGATAGTAAATTTGAAAATTACATGGAATAGGTAAATTAATTACAAAATAAATTAACTCAACAGTGCCAACAAGGAAGAGAAAACAGGAATATCTCATAGCCATTACAGAAATGGAAGCAGTATTTAGGTATCTTAAATAAAATCAAATAGCCACAAATGTATTTCTTTGAAAAAATGATTTTTAATGTCTGCAAAATATACCACTATAGGGATATACTGTAATTTACTGTATGATTAAGTAATTATATATATTTGTGTTCTGTCTTGTATATGCCTCCCATGTTTCAAATATGTTAGTCTTGTCTTCTCAGCCATACTGTCAAGGCCATTATTTATACTTTGATGGTATTCACGGCACCAGCTGTCATGATTGTTGAAATATATTCTTGACCTTCGAAGCTCAGTGCACATTTGACAGATTGAGAACTAAATAGAAGTGCTTGTTAGTATCTGCATCTCAGGGACTGGGGACAGCTGGGCTCAGAGTTATGTGACTCGCTCAAAGTCAAGTGGTTAGTCAAGGAAGCAAACTGGAACTCACGCTCTTAAAGACTATTCTATCCCATATCGTGAGAAATGGTTATGACTGAACATTTTCTGTAACAAGACAGATGATACAGTCGTCCCCGCTTACCTGCAGTTTCACTTTCTATGGTTTCAGTTACTTATGGTCAACTATGGTCTGAAAATACTAAATGGAAAATTCCAGAAGAAACAATTTACAAGTTTTAAATTATGCATCATTTTAAGTAGTGTATGAACTCTCTTGCTCTTGATGTGAATCATCTCTTCGTCCAGCATATCCATGGTACTGCTGTGCTGTGTTCAAGTAATTCTCATTTTACTTAATAACAGCCCCAAAGCATAAGAGTAGTGATGCTGGCATATTGTTACAGTTGCTCTATTTTATTATTTGTTATTGTTTTTAATCTCTTACTGTGCCTAATTTATAAATCAAACCTATTATAAGTATGTATATGTAGAGAAAAACATAGTATATATAGGGTTCTGCACTATCCGAAGTTTTAGGAATCTACTGTGAGTCTAGGAACATATTTCCTGTGGATTAGGGGGGACTCCTGTAAATATATTCATCTTTGAAGGCTATATAGTCTCTGTCTTTATACACCTGCTCTACTTTGTTTTTGTATTATGAAAACAGCCACAGAAATTATGTAAATGATTTTTATCTTATTTTAAATGAATGGCTACCCCTGGCTAAATTACTACTCATCATATAAACAGCAAATGTAAATAAATAGATTATTTCTATTATTTCTATTATTCTATTTCATATATTCCTACCTTTTTTCTCCCTATGCAGTATATTAGGATTTTAGAGTTAACTGTCTTTAAAAAACTTATGCAAATTTTCAACACTGCAAAAATTTCTTATTAAGCTAAAAAATATTAAGTCAGGTTAAAAACATGAAAGAAGCAAAGGAAGGCAGGCAGGAAGGCTTTTGTTTAAGACTCCTTTAACTCAGCACACTATTTTTGAGATTCATCTATGATGTTGCACATATCAATAATTTGGTTCTTTTTGTTGCTGAGTAGTGTTTCATTGCAAACCACTTGTTAGCTCTTTCTCTTTTGGATGGATAGCTGGGCCTCAGTCGTGCCTTGAACTACTGTAATTTTTCATGTGAACATATGTTTTTAATTCCCTTGGAGTAAGGGCTGCTGGGGCAGAGGGTAGATGAAACTTTAGTTTCATAAAAAACAGCCAGACCTTAATTGAAAGGCTTTTAAAATTAAATTCTAAATTTGAAATGTATATTTAATTATAGAAAATGCTTTAATGTAATCTTTTGGGATAATAACGTGGTGTTTTTCCTTTAAATTTTTAACATTAGTAATAATAAAAGAAAAAAATTAATAGTAAATGAATTGCCTTCCCCAATCTTTCTAATCTCAGAATGTGGAGACAGGATGTGGGAATATTTTAGAATTCTGAGATCTTTATCTAGTCGCTTTAAGGTTTTTAATTTAAGAAGAGTATTTAATTGTGTTGGCTTCTGTGATTATTAAAATTTTAGCTTTCCTTTTGAAACTATTTCTTGCTTTCTTCCTCTTTCTCTTATGAGTAAGCTCTAAGAGGAAAATAATCCCCAAATGTAATGAACAGGAAATGAATTCTCTGTGGTGCAGGGCTACGGTCCAGCAGGCTCTGGTAGGCTCACCGTAGGCTCAGGGTGCAGCGGAAAGAGCACCAGTTCTGGACGGGTGTGGATCTGAATCCTCCACTAACTAACTAGTCATATATATTCCTCTAAAAATTACATTAGTAACTTTGGTCTCATTTCTTCATCTGAAAAATGTATAAAATATAAATCCTTAAGAGGTTCTGGGAGCATCTGATTTGTGGCGTTTATTCTATAAGTTTGTGTTTCCTCTTCAGTCAATATTTCTTTAGCAACCGCTAAATAGTATTGTGCTAGGCACTGGGGATATAAGAGTGAACTGTGGTCACTGTCACATTGCTTGTCATCAAAGTAATTACAAAACAGTGTTACCTACACCGTGGTAGAATACTAGATAGTGCTATAGTAGCCCATCAAAGGGAGGTCAGGGAATAATTATCAGAAAAGAAGGTCTACCTAAAGTGATTTAAAGGATGAGTGCCAATTATCCTGGAGTGGCAAAGCATTGTTTCTTTGGGAAGGTAAAAGTGATTTTATATGGCCAGAGTGTATATTTAACGGGGAGAAATGGCAGAATATGGGCGTCTATAAGGGTCCCAAGTAATGGCTATACACTTGATTTTTAATTCTTAAAATTAATAAAATTTATAATGATTTGGATTGTTTTCACTTTAAATTCATGACCATAAGCCGCAAGTGGGCCCTATCCCTCATCTATTACTTTCCTTGCATCCTAGATGACCACTTCATAGTCGATCTCTTCAAACCCTGGACATCTGTCTTCCCGCTCAGCTGATGACCTTGCTTTCTACTTCATTGGGAAAATTAAAGCCATCAGAAGAGAACTGCCATAGACTGCCACCAATGCATCTAAACTCCTACCCGTGTCTAACTTTCAGACTCTTACACAGATGGGCTATCAATGTGTCAGTGTCATTCAGACACTGACACAAATGAACTATCCACGTATCCTGTTCTCTGCATTCAATTCCATCTCTCTTTACCTTCTCAATTCTCCCCCCGCCCCCATATCACCAAATTGTTTTCCTTCATTGGGGCATCACCAACAGCATAAAAACATGCTGTTATTTTTTTTTTACCAAAAAAGTAAAATAAAAATTTCCTCAACTTCTCTTACCCCACTAATTACTGCTCCATTTCTTTTACTCAGCAAAGTTTCCTGTGATAATTGCCTCCAATTTCTTCCCTATTCTTTTTTTTTTTTTTTTTTTTTTTTGAGACAGGGTCTCACTTTGTTGCCCAGGCTAGAGTGCAGTGGTGTCATCAAAGCTCTTTACAGCCTCCAACTTCTGGGCTCAAGAGATCTTCCTGCCTCAGCCTCCCTAATAGCTGGGACTACAAGTGTGCCCCATCACGCCTGGCTGATTTTTTCTTATGTTTTGTAGAGATGAGATCTCACTATGTTGCCCAGGCAGGTCTTGAACTCCTGGCCTCAAGCAATCCTCCCGCTGTGCCGGGATTACAGGTGTGAGCCCCCACACTCAGCCTTCCTCCCTATTCTTTTAAAATCTATTCCCATCAGGCTTTTCCTCATAACAATAGAGCTCGGGTCAAGATCACTAATAGCCTTTGGTTCTTGAACCCAGTGGTCAGTTATTAATCTTTATGTTATTTTATCTCTCACAGGATTTGATTCAATAGATCACTCTCTCCTTAATATTCTTTTTTTCCACATGGCTTCCCTGATATTATGTTTTTTTGGTTTTCCTGCTACCTGAATGGCCCTTTCTTTTCAATCTTCCCTTCTTCTCCCCAACCTGTCTCAGAGCCCAAAACTCCACTCTTTTCCCTTCTCTCACTCCTTTAGTGATGCCGTACGGTCTTATGTCTTTGAACATCATCTATGTGCCAAGCATTCCCTTAGATTAGATGTCTCTCCTGAACTCAGTTATGTTCGTCTGTCTCCTAGACATTTCTGTTTTGATGTCTAATAAATATTTAATCTCAACACATTGAAATCTAACCTCTCGATCCTTCCTTTCCTCCCTGAGCTTTCTCCTCTGGTTTTCTGCATCTGAACTGATGGCAACACCACGCTTCCAGCTGTTTGGGCTAACACTTTGGGGTTCTTTTTTCTCTTGCTCACATTTCACATCCACTTTGTTCGTCCCCCAATTCTCAGACCCATTTCTCACTCCCCGTCACTGTGATATCAGTGCGGACCACCAGAGGGTTCTTGACCTCCATGTGGGAAGGAATTCAAGTGCAGGGTCACAAGCAAAAGAGAAGAATTCAAACACAAAGTATAGGCAGAAGCAGATAGATTTATAGAAAGCAAAGTACTCTCTTTTAGAAGGAGGCAAAAGAGCGGATTGATCCGGAAAAGAACAGTGCCACCCCAGGGTTAGGGTCTGTTCTTTTATGCTAATCCCCAATAATATGCTAATCTGGGGGCGGAATATTTATGGATTTTCTGGAAAAGGGGTGGAGAGTTCCTAGAACCCTCCGCTTTCTTGACCTTATAGGGTAACTTCTGGGAATTGCCATGATGGCATTTCTAAACTGTCGCGGCTCTGACAGGTGTGATTTTTACTATGTTAATGAGGGCAGTTCTTTCAGGGACACTGTCACCTCAGCTGTACGCATGCCCCAGTTAAAGGAATTCCCCTTTTTACCTTAGATAGAGATGTTATGGCCAAAGTAAAATAACTTTAGGGTCCCTATTGGTTACATTTATCTTAGCTAAGCATATTCACATTCTTGTGACTTTCCTATCCTGTTGGCCTTCTTCTGATCTAACTGCCTGCAGAGCTGTCTGACTCCTGTCTAATTAGTTATATCTGCTCAAAACTTCTCCAATGTTCTCATGAGAAAATTGAAACCCTCCTCCACTAAAGCCCTCCCCAAAATGTTCTTATCTGCCACTTATTTGTTTTACTTTATCAATCATCTCTATTTCATTAGTTTACGTTTTGCATACATTTATGGAAATCCCTTTCTTCTAATATTTGCTGATTCATATTGATTTCCTCTTTACTGTCATTTCAACTGTCAATTCTATTGATTCTCTGGAAGGATGGGTCTCCCACCATCCTGAAACGGTACTTACACAATAATGAGTAAAATTTAAGTAATATTATTAACAATATTGTGGCAGCTACAAATATAACTTACTGTTAAGATTATTTGTGTAAATATTTAAGTGATAATATTTTCTTTGCCTCTTTCAATAGAGCATCACAAAATGGCTACTATGATCTAAATTTCTAGTTTGATGTTATCTGGAAGAATCTTCTCTAAATCTTATCTATTTGTCTTAAAGCTAAGTTATTTTAGCTGTCTAAAAACAAAATTCATTGGCCATGCCACACCAGAACACAGAGCTGGGATTGTATAAACACACCAGTTGCCGGAATGTAGCAACCAATGTCATCTTTTACATTTGTTTGCAGCAGATAGTCCCAAATGAGTAGAATTTACAGTAGAAATTAGCTTGTCTATAACATATTAAAAAAAAAAAACAGAGAAGCAAAATGTTCTTTTTTGTAAAAAAAATAAATTCTAGCTCATACACAAACAATATCTATACAGGTTAAGTAATATCCCTTATCCAAAATGCTTGGGACCGGAAGTGTGTCAGATTTTGAATTTTTTCAGACAGATTTTGGAATATTTGCCTATATGTAATGAGATAACTTGGGGATGGGACCCAAGTCTAAGCATAAAAATAATTTGTTTTCGTATACACTTTATACACGGAGCCTGAAGGTAATTTTATATACTATTTTTAGTAATTTTGTGCATGAAACAAAGTTTGACTGCAACCTGTCACATGAGGTCAGGTGTGGAATTTTCCATTTGTGGTGTCATGTTGGCACTCAGAAAGTTTCAGATTTTGGAGCATTTCAGATTTCAATTTTCAGATTAGGGATGCTCAACCTGTATTATACAGAAAAATGAATAACTTAGGTATATTTGCCAATATTTTCTTCTTGAGTATAATTATTTTATAAAATTTTTTCCATTGTTATGACATTTATTTAGCACACCTATCTGAACAAATCAATGATGTGACTTCAAGGAGACTTGAGAGAGAAGGAAGAAAGGAAGTAAGTAAGAAGAGAAAGAACGGAAGGAAGGAGGAAAGGAGAATATTAATAAATAACCCTTCAAGCTCCTTCCTGTGGCGTTCTTTTAGTTAAAGCTATTTTCCAAAGCATTATACTCCTATCCACTAGTTTTTGCCTAGAAATAATTGCTAAGATATTGTGAATTTTAGATCTCTGTTTAGTATTCAAGACTTTGTGTTTGTCAAAATAGATTAATTTTGCCTCACTGACCTAATCATAGCAGAACTTTATAAAGAAGCTTTTTTATTTTTTAATATTCTGAGTGCATTTGTTTCTATCCTCTTCAATTTTATATTCTTAATAAATATATAACAACTAATAGAAAATATTTTTTGCTGCCGAATAAAACATTAGCACATCTTCTATGAGAGACCTTAAAAGTAAATTCAATCAGGCATTTAAATGTTTATCCTAATAGTTTTAACTGCACATTAGAATCACTAGATGAACTTTTAAAAATCCTGATGCCCAGGTCCCACTTCAGATAAATTAAATCGAAATGTTTATCTGTGGAATGCATTGATATTTTAAAGCTTTCCAGGTGATTCCAGTACAGCTAAGATTTAGGACAACTGGTTAACCAAAGCCTACCCTCATTGGGAATTAACTTTGAAAAAGCCCTTGTAGACATTTCCAAATAAACGTCAGAGGATCTTTAACATGCTGCAAACATGCTACCTCTGTTTCTGCCTTCTTTAAAACATAGCATATGACTTTCTTAGGGGATCAAGGACAAGGATCAAAGGATGGCTTGGCATATCTGCCATTCAACCTCTTTTAATGAAAACTAACAAAGATTTGAAACTGTGTTAGGTGCTAATGGGAACACCAAGGAAGGAGAAAACATGATCCCTGTCCATAAGGAACCTAGTTGAAGACATTAGACAAGTGGTCTTCCCTCTACAGGCTTCATGATCCCTGCCTGCGCAATTGTGATAATGCAAATACCTTCCACACTTGATTGTTGAGAAGACAAATGTTGCACATAAAGTGCTTGTATTGGTAAATGACAGTACATTTTTTTATAATTTGGCTATTTTTTTTTTCTTATTTTCAGCTGATGGAAGCTGACAAGAAGTTTTCAGCTGGCAAGTTAGCGTGAAAACTCCCAAACACTATAAAGTGCATGCCTATACTCTTAGATACTAGGGGGATTGCTAAGATTTGGGGAGGGGAAAACAATGTGGGGCAGGATGCCGACATCTTTTCACTCTCCATGAATTAAGATAAGAAAACTTAATTTGCAGAGATAAGGTGATGTCATAAGTACAAGCTTTGGCCTTGGAAGTTAACGGTCTAGGATCCAGAGAAGTAAACTGTATTAATGGTGTGGTCATATCCACGCCAGAGCTTGTTTGGAAATGCACAGAATTGATTCCAAGATGTCTTAATAATGCCGTCTGGGGTTTGTATCTCCAAGCAATGTTCCATCAAAGACGGCCTTTAGAGCTATTTTCTAACTAACAGGCTCGGAGCAGATTCACATCGAGGGGAAACAATAGCTGGTAAACTTGAGCCTGGCTCCATTTGTGTCATCTCCCTAGAGATCTTTTGTGTGACCACACCCCGAAGGCACCCTACCCAAAGCTGTCAGTACACAAAGTGATGCATAACAGAGTTCTATGACCTCTCTGTGGAATAAATTATTTCTTCTGATTTTGCAATATTTTTGATGTTTTATACCCAGAGTAAATGAACAAAGTTAAAGCTATTCTTCTTTGTACATTGTGACACCTTAAGTTCCTTAAAGATGGCTCAGAGTCTTCCAGCAAATGAAAGAGTTGTTTAGTAAAAATAAAATGTGACAATGGACTCATAATCAAAAGAAGGCAAAAAAGAATATTTTTTTGACTGTAACGGAGAGCCATATTTCTTGATGTGGTTCTTACATTCTTGGTCCTCCATTTCTCCTGACCCCTCAGCAAATTGTACCACCACTGAAGCTTCCACTATCTTCCCCACATTACGGTGTTAATCTGTAATGCTGCTCAACTTTTTATTCCTATGTGTAAACCAACATTGAACCAAATTTGGTTTGATGCTGAGAAAATGATTCTTTTAATATTTGATGAGTTTGTGTGGTTAAGCACTTTTATCGAATTTTTATTTTCTCCAAGAGAAATAAAGCAGAGGCAGTAAAAACAATTCCTTCTAGCTCCCAGTAGCTAAATACTCACCGGAGGACTGCCTCTAAAAGTAAAGGTTTGATCCCTGATACTTATTTAAGATTCCTCTTTATGGTTACTTACTAGAATTTATTTTTTTTAATTTGTCATTCCCCAGGTGAAATAATTAAGGCAAACTCTAGAATGGAACTACTAATTCATTCATAAAGAGCAGAAAATTAACAAAGGCAAAACTTGAGAACACACATACAGAACAACACTTCTGAAGTCTCACTTAATTTTTATCTCGGGGAGGAAAAAAAGAAACTAAATTTGCTGAGTTTGCTTTAATACTAAGAAGTTATTGCCCTCACTTAGTTGGGAGGCTGCTTCACATGAGGAAGCGAGAGTTACTGAAAACCAGGCACCCTCTGCTCTGACATGCTTCCTCTAGGGCTGTCTAGTTACCGTCTCAGCAGAGGTTACTGTGAAGCAGCCTTGGGTTATGATTTCCCTGTTTTATCTTAAGCAATACTATAATTAGGGATGTGTGACATCCAGAAAGTTTGTTTTCTGACATTCTTTTTACAATATAAAAGCTCTTTGAGAAAGTTAATATAATGAATCTTCAGAGTAACCTCTAAGGTGCTCTTTAAAAATTAAACATTACTTAAAATACATAAAAGCTATTCCACAGGTGACAGTACTATTTGAAAATAAATTATTAAGATACACTTTAACATTCATTAACTTGTTTTTAGTGTTTATGTACTAAAACATAGCCCCAAATAACCTATTTCATCCTCATGTTGTAACACAATTTGTGTTACACTTGAACAAAAATCTCTCAGTGAGCACCTGCTTTTAAATCCATCATCAGTTCCACTAGGCAAAGTGGAGAATCTCTTTGTATTTGCACTCTGACAGTCAGTGTAACATCACTTCTCTCCATTTTTCCTTATCCATTCCTGTGCTCTTTTTGCATTGCCTAGTGTTGAAATTGTCCACGGCCCAGTTGGTCCAATGAGAAAGATTCACAGGCTGGTTGCATTGTACCTTACCTTCTGTTGTTAATCCTGTCCTTTAGCCTCACAAGAATAACACACTGAATTGTTTGTTTTGTTTTTTTTTAGCATAGAGAATATTTTTGGTTATTGTTAAAAACAAGTGAAGTCAAAACTCAGAAAATGTTTTCCTTCTTTTTTCCTTTGCTCCTCCAGCCATATATATTTCACATGTGTGTACATTCAGGACTCAGCTCTCAGGTCTGTGTTCAGCACTACATCCTCATGGACAGCTAATGAGAATGCAGATGGTAAAGGAGAAAATTTATTGTGATCATGTGATGAGTCTACCTCAAATACAGTGAGCCCTTACACTCCTCTCTCTTGCAGGCTTCCTTTGCATAAGTGTTTTATAGCATATTCTCCATAAAGACAAACTCGCATTAATACTTTCATTAAAATTGTTCTTAAAATTTAGTACAATTATCTACTTTGAAGAGTAGAATTGTCCTTTAATCAACTAATAAAAATTACATATTGCATCAGAAAATTTCATATACCGTATTTAATAATCAGTCACAAACCATATGTCTGTAACTACTTAATATTTATTTTCATCTCCATTTACATTATTTTGATCTGCTTTTTATTTTAATGGCTTTACAGTGTATGAATTTCTAAATGGAGAGAAATATACTTTCATTATAAAACCTTGGATTGTCAAGGAGAGTAACTGTTTATTATGACTAAGGTCAATTTACATTTAACTCCACTATTTTTTCTGGAATTAACAGGATAGATGAATGTATGCTTGTATTGTACTTTCTTTTTTGAAACAACTAAGAAGCCAATTAAAGTAAGGTTTATTGGTCACAGAGGGAATGAGGAAAAGCAATAGAACCACAGAAAGAGGTACTCAAAACATTCTTTTCATAAAATTATCTGTATTCGAGATGATGACTGTGATTTCATGAGTATCTTCTTCTCTTTATCCCTTTTTTTCCCTTTATGCCATTTAAGTTTGATATTTGAATTGGCTTTATAAACATTTTTCTAAAGTTTCAAATGAAAGTCAATGAACCTTTAAAAACTATTTCCCAGGATATGGACCATGAGTGATGGGTCAGTGAGTAGCAATGAGGACATGCCACACTTGTAGAAAACTAAATGGTGAAAGACTGTATGCTTTTTGCCTTAAATCAGGAGAAAAACAAGGTTGTTCATTTGTTTTGTATGAAACTCTCCGAGTTTTTTAAATCAAAGTTTGCAGGAGCAATCAGAGGTTGGAACAGAAGAGCACCAGCAGGGATCCAGCTGCTCCTCCCCATCAGGGGGCAGATTGCAGGCATGGCTTCAATGACACAACCACAATGTGAAATGACCCTGGGGGGTACACAGCATGCCCATGCCCTGAGAACACACTCACAGACACAGAGGCCAACACCTTTATTGGGTCCAGGGTGTTATCCTAACAGGAGAGCTTTAATTGATGGGTTTAAAGCAAGCAGGCGTTGGTACAAGAGGTCGTGCTGAGACTGAAAGATGGTCACTTTAAGTTCTGAGGCACATGTCTGAATGGTCTGTTTAGAGGAAGCAGCAGGAAAGCAGAAAGCCCAGCCTGCTAGGAGGGAGAGATGTCTTCCTAAGTTTTTAATCTCTGGTTACCAGCTGGAGCCATTCAATGAGGTATAGTATAGAAAACTGTATCAAGGGTGACTCTGCTTCTAGTTTGTGAAAGTTAAACTTAAATTTAAAAATTAAAAAAAAAGAAAAATGAATGCAAGGCAACATAAAATTGTAAGTACTTGCTACATCACTCTTACTGCTTTTGTTCAACCTTGTACCAGAGGTTCTAGCCATGGAAATTAAATAAGAACAATAAATTAAAACCATCCAGATTGGAAAGGAAGAAGCAAAATTATCTCTATTTGCAGGTGACATTATCTGGTACATTAAAAATCCTAACCACAACACTAAAAAACTATTAGAACTAAAAAATGAGTTCAGCCAGACTGCAGGGTACTATATTAATACACAAAAATTGCATTTCTGTACTCTAGCAATGAACATTCCAAATATGGAAATTAAGACAACAATTCCATTGATAATAGCATCAAAAATAAAATACTTAGAAATGAATTACTCAAAAAGGGCAAAAGTTATGCTCTGGAAAGTATAAGACATACCTGAAAGAAAGTAAAGAAGAACTAGGCAAACAGAAAGATATCCATGCCCATGTATTAGAGGATGTTATTAAGATGGCAGTATTCCCCAAATTAATCACGTCTTTATCAAAATACCAGCTGTGTTTCTGGTAGAAATTGACAAGCTCATCATCAAGTTCATATGGAAATGCAAGGGACTCATGATAGCCAAAGCAATAGCGAAAACGAAGGACAAATTTGGAGGGTGCAAACTTCTCTATTTCAAAACGTACTACAAAGCTACAGTAATCATCACAGAGTGGTCCTGGCATAGATAGACATACAGATCAGTGGACTCCAACTAAGAGTCCAAAAATCAACCTCACATTTCTAGTCAATTGATTTTCAACAAGGATGCCCAGGCTGTTCAATGGGGAAATAATAGTTTTTTCCATAAATGGTGGGGGAAAACTGGTTATCCATGTGCTAAACAATGAAACTGGACCCTTTCCTCACATCATATACAAAAAATTAACTCAAAAATATATCATAGGCCAAAATTAAATAGATTAAAAAAATAAAAAAGTAAAAACTTTTGTAGTTCAAAGGATTCCATCAAGAAAGTGAAGACAACCCACAGAATGATAGAAAATATTTGCAAATCATATTATCTGATAAGCAATTGCATCCAGAATATATAAACAACTCTTACCACTCAATAGTAAAAAGATAAATAACCCAACTTAAAAATGGTAAAAGGATATGACTAAACACGTTTCCAAAGATTGGCCAATAAGTTCATAAAAAGATGATCAACATCATTTGCCATTAAGGACATATAAATCAAAACCACAAAGAAATACTGTTTCACACTCACTATGATGGCTATAATAAAAAAGACAAGAAGTGTTGACAAGAAGGAAGGGAAGAAAGAACCTTCATACATTGCTGGTGGGATATAAAATTGTGCAGTCACTTTGGAAAACATTTCTGTATTTTCTTAAGATGTTAAGCATAGTGATAGAATATGACCCAGTCCTTAACCCCTCCCAAGTATATATCCAAGAGAAATGAAAATATATGTTCACACAAAAGCTTCTATATGAATGTTCATGGCTGCATTATTTACAATAGCCAAAAAGTAGAAAATAACCCAAATGTCCTTTAACTGATGAATGGACTAAAAAATCTGGTATATCCTTATTATGGAATATTATTCAGCAACATAAAGGAGTGCTTGAACATGGATAAAACTTGAAAACACCATGCTAAGTATAAGTAGCCAAAACACAAAAGACCACATATTGTACCATTCAATTTATATGAAATGCCAGAAAAGGGAAATCTATAGAGACAGAAAGTAGACAAGTGATTACCTACGAAGAGAGTGGGTTGAGGGGTTGGACAGTGACTGCTAAATCATTTACTATTAATAAAACAATTGTCTGAGAGTTGCTCGATTCAAAATCACTGGTGTCATATGAAATAAAGTAGAACTTGATTAGCAGGGAGTTGCTGGTGATTAATTAACCGGCAGTAAAAGGCTAAGCAGTAAATATACTTACTGCTGATTCCTGAAATCTTTGGCCCAGTCTCCTCCTTCATTCCTTGCACAACCATTTCAACTCACAGCATTCTCCCCTTTCACTGAATTCCTGTAGTAATTAAAATCAGTAACTTTATCAGTAAGTCATTAATAATTACATACTGCCTTGATATCACAGAATTTAGAGTTTGGAGGACGATTGCTAATCCTCTAAATCAGGAGCTGGGTGCACTATGGCCCAAAGAACCAAACCTGGTCATGCGCATTCATCTACGTTTTGCCTGTGAGCGCTTTCCTCCCACCGGGTCCAGCAGTCATACGGAGACATTACGGCCTCTAAAACAAAAGCATAGTTATGATCCGGCCCTTTACCAAAAAAGGACCCTAGATCGGCACAGGGAGAAAATTAAGTATCCTCCTCAGAGCATTTTGTTTCACGAGTGTGGTCCCCAGACCAAAAGCATCGGCACCACCCAGGAACTTGTTAGAAATCGCAGGCCCCACCCCAGACCTACTGAATCAGAAACTCTGGGGGGTGGGGCCTGGCGAACTTGCCCTTCAGGTGATTCTGACCTACAAATAAGTTTGAGAACCTTTGATATAAACTGACTTTTTTGTGCCAGATCATATTAAGATATCTTAGATCTCATTGAGCTTCAACATTTTATGATGTACTGACTTTAAATGCAGAAGTTCTTGGAGAAGTTCTCTGACTTGAGATGGGGATTTCCTGCCCAGACATATCAAACCTGGCACAACACAAACACGTCGTGCGCGTTCTCCTCTAATCCAGTGGGAGATGGTACCTGTAGTCAACCTGGAATAAGTAGTGGCGAAGGTGGTGATTCTCAGGGAGTTCTACTAGGTCATCGTGATAACTCAGATGTAGAGAGGGAAAAAGAGGAGGAAAAGTATCTCCAGAACAAGGCAAAAGACATGGAATTCAGGTAAGATATAGTAGTCAAAAGAAGTTCTCTGTTTATGAAAGCTTCATGTTAGAATTTTGTGTCATTTAATAATTTGTCATACTATACCTCATCCACATGCCAGTGAGCTGCCTTAGACTTTAATGTAGTCCAAACTAGCTTAAAAAAAGACTAGCCATGATAGGGGTAAGGCAGAAAAGGAAAGTTATGAGAGCCTGAGTGCAGCCATTTTGGAGGGTCCCAGCCCCTAACCTCCCTGAACAAGGAAGTTTGTATGTGTATATACATACACACATATGATATATAAATCGTGTCTGTATAAATTAACATTATTGAATATCTTCTATGTGCAAGGCATGTCACCAAGTAATCCGGAATATCAAAATATCAGTACCACTCTCTTTTTTTCAATATGAATAAGCTAGACATTCCACTAGGAGCTTTCAATGCACGAGCTCTTATCTTTACAACAGTCCTAAGAAAAAAAATTATTATCTCCAATTAACAGAGGAAGAAAATTATTTTTCCCGTGTATTTTTTCCAGGTTCACAGAGCCAAGAACTGACTGAGCCAGATTAGAACCCAGTTCTGTCTGGTGGTCAAGCCTGGACTCTAAACCTTTCAGCTAGACCCGGTCCAGGGTCCTCACACTTAGAGCAATATTTATATATGCAGGAATCTGATACTTTAAGTCTGTTTTCCTTTAACAAACTTAGCACTGCTGGGATGTGGAATCTTGTGTGAAAATTTCCCAGACTGAACATATGCTTTCACCACCCCCGGACTTTATTTAGCCTTCCGTGTCCACATGGTGCGATTAGAATAGCTTTATGATGCATAAAAGTCAGCTTTCTGAAGAGCTCCAGCTGCCCCAAGGAACTGGGAGTTATGAGACCAGTGAAATGTATCCAGGAGCATTTCTCTAAGCCTGAAAAACCCTGGTGGAACCCAGAAGAATTAGTCTTCAAGAGCAAAAATGATAAATGTCCGAGATGATGGGTATGCTAATTACCCGATCTGATCACCATACATTATGTGTATCAAAACATCACTACATATCTCGTGAATACATACAACTATTATTTGTCAATTGAAAAAAAACTTAAAAAACTACAAGAGCCAAAAAAATGAAGAGGATCCAAATAAGATTATTCTAAGTTCATCTAAATTCCTTTTACTGGATGTTATGCTTTAATTTAACTGAATGTCCCATTCCACATTGAATATAGAGGAGTAAATTTACCACAGTCTGATCTGTAAGAGTTTTATTCCACCAGTGCCTTGCTGGGGTTGCAGAGGATATATCTAAACCCGTCTTTTCTTTTGTGCTACGAGGTGTGGAGAGGGGATGGAACTTGGACCCTACAGTTGCACTTTAGTTTCTGGAGATGTTTTCACATAGAATTATTTTGGGGGACACTCTGCACTTGCAGTAAAAATAGGAGAGGCCTTTGGTTAATAAGAAATATTACCTGTGAGGGCCATGAAAGGATGCCGGGTAAGTAGTAAAAACACCCGAGAATGAGTGCCCTCTTTCCACCAGGCCCCCTTCAGCAAGTCATTGAGCCATTAGTATCTGAATAAGAACATTTCGTAAGATGATGGTCACGTTACTCATGTCATAAGGTTGGTTACAGGGAAAACAACCTAAAGAGAAATTATTTTTGTTATTGTTCTTTTTGTCCTTCCTTCTAGCTTATAAATAATTGCTATTTTGAAGTTTAACACTTTTCCTTGTATAATATAAAGTATATTAGGTTTTTAAACCAAATAACACTATGGTTTTGAAATTCAAAATTCTCATCCAAATCTTCAGTGTCATTTCATAATGCGCACGGGCTCTCCCATGTCTGTTCTATAACTCTGCTTTACGGGCTCGCTTCAGCCAGAAACAGGTGTCTCTGCACCTCATCCAACTCTGGTGACCACCTACCGTGAACCGGAAGGAATGAGGAGGGCTGGATATGGAGCCAGACTGTCCGCGCCACAATCCGGGCTGTGCGCTCACTAGGCTGGGGACTCAGGCAAGTGACTTCTACTCTTACATCAGTTTCCTCTGTCATGTGGGATTGACTCAGCCATCTGCTTGCAAGAAGACAAGCAAAGCTGACCTCATCTGAGAGATGAGTTAAAATAAGCATGAAAATCAAAAAGAAAAAGAAAATTCCTATAGAAAAAAGAGGAGGCCCATTTTAACAGGTGCATTTTCTCTTTGAATACAGTTTGGTTTTCCCTTTGAATACATTTTTTTTTTAAGACCTGAAGGCCTTACAGAAGACACGCCCTGGGTGGCAAAATCCCCAACCCTCGATTTGTTTGTCTTTTAATAGTTTCAGTAACTGAGTATCAGTTTAGTAGCTCTGCAGGCACAAAGCAAAAGGGTGTTGACAAAGCCGCCTTTTAGCAGAAGCTGGCAAGCTCGGAATGTGTCCTGGTCACTGTGGAGCTTAATGAGACGCGGCGCCTATGACCCGTCTCAAAGCAAAGTCAAGATGCAGGCAAAACGGAGCACGCTATTTGATATTTCAGAGTGGGGCATCTGTTAAAAGATAATCACATTCAGATTGATTTTTAATATTAACTGTGTTGCGAGCACGTCACAAGATAGTGGATACTAACAAAATGAAAGCAGCAGCAAGGTGTGATGTCAGCAAGTGGCGGGCTAAGACCTTCCAGATCTTGTCCCCTCACAGAAACATCAATTTCAACAAATATCCAACACACGAAGACACCTTCACGAGAGCTAAGGAATCCAGGTAAGAGTTTACAGCACGTGGGTGTGGCACAGAAATCAGACAAGGCACACTGAGGAGGGTGGGAAGGACGGTTTCACACATGTCCACGTCTCCCCTGTTCAAGCCCGGGCAGCACAGCTCTGAGGTAGATACCCGGCGTACGGAGGAAGGAGAAGAAAGGGAGCACCTGAGTCTGCTGCAGACCCCAGCACCAGGCCTGCCTCAGTGGCTCCTAGTCCCAGCCAGCACCCGTGGGCTCAGACTCTAGGCCCACCCCAGGTAGGAGACCAGCTCCAGTGGTAGTCTAGCCCCCAAGACCCCAGGCACCAAGCTGGTACCTGCACACTCAGAATCTAGGCCCACGCCAGGGCCAGGCCAGCCTCAGAGTCCCAGGATCCAGGCCCAACCCTGTGGACCCAGGCTTCAGGCCAGCCCCCATGAATCCAAGCTCCAGCAGACCAGGGTCCAGGCTCGCCCTAGCAGATGCCAGCCCCCGGCCAGTCCTCACAGACCCGAGCTCAAAACCACCCCAGCTCTGGGTCAGCCCATGCTGGCCAAGGCTCCAGGTCCACCCTGGCACCAGTATCACCAACATGAACTTGTATATATAATCTCTGAGTCTAAGAAAAAGACAATTTATTTTCACAGTGAAAACCATAGCCACATCTTGCATTAGATTTTTAACTTCCACAGGGTGACTCAGTGAGGAACATGCGGTACCTGTACATGAGTGAGGTGCCCTATAGAAAAGCATCCCCCAAATCAGGCAATTCTGATCTTATTTAGGAGAGAGAGAGAGAGAAACAGAGAGAGAGAGAGAGAGACAGAGAGACAGAGAACTTAAATTAACTCTGGAATGTAAGCAAATCTTCCCTGGGAATGGGAAGGAGATGTCTTTGTCTTTACTACCTTGAATATCTCCAGGGAGGGAGAGGTCTCTACATTTGCTACCTTGTAATGTCTCCTTGTACAAACATCCTTAAATTGTATGTGTCTTTCCCCTTAAGGTCTGGACTTGCACAAATGTGAGATTTTCATATAGAATTATCTCCCAACAGGGAGGAGGAATATATGGGTTTAGGGGATTCTCATTTCATTTTTGCAACAAAGTTACTGTCAGGGAAACACACATTAGCCTGCTGCAAATTCAATGATAGTATTGGATACTCGTAGAATAACTTGCAAGTTACTTTATGTCAGAATTCATAATCATTCCTGAAAATAGGAACTCATGATTACAATGTTGTGTATTATTGTAAATAAGAATTTTACAGATCATTTAAAAGGTAAAAATTGTTTATGAAGATGAAATCTCAAATTTCAAATAAAAACTTGTGAATCTGTTATGATGTTGTCAAGTAACAGCATCATAACAGATTCATATGCAAATTCAATGTAAATTCAACAACAATTTAGTTAGAAGAGAAAATCATGTGCTTTGAACAACTGTGTTGAGTGACTCAGAACACGGCTCTCATAAGGAGGAAGATCTTACACTGAAAATGCACGGATGAGTGAAAAAATTATTTTCACAAAATTTGAGTATGAAAATACGATTTTAAATTAATACACCATTTTCTAGACTATGTGATTTTAAATATTAACAATGTAACAAAATTATTAAATTAAATAATGTAAGAATTCTGCTTCTAAACAAGATGGAGTAACAGGGACTGGATTTACTCCATTATCTGAAACAACCAAAAATGAAACACAGGCAAAATGAAGAAAATGACAGTTTTCAAAACATTGGACTACAGGTTAAAAAGGGTAGTCACAGCTGAGAGATGGAAACAAATGAGATGAGCCCTACAATTGCCTCGACAAACAATATGAAGTTTCCAGGCCATGATGCAGGGAGGGTGAGCCCAGGCAGATAATCTTAACCCAGAGAAAATCTTAAAAGTATCCAGAGGAAAAAACACATTATATCCAGAGGAACAGATATAAGAATGACAGCATATTTCTCATCAGGGAAAAAAAAAATACAGAAAGAAAGAAAAAGCAAGCGTCAAGATGGTGGAACAATATCTTTAAAGAATTGAATTAAAAAAACCTCTCAATTTAGGAATCTCTACTGAGCAAAATTGCCTTTCAAAAATGAAAGCATAAATACTTTTTCAGAGTAAAAGCAGCTAGCTGAAAGAAGTCATTATGAGCAGAGCCACACTAAAAGGAATGTTAAAGGAGGTCCTTTAGGTAGAAGGAAAATGAAATCAAGGGAAATATGAATCCATACAAAGGAAACATGAACACCAGAAGACATAATTACCTGGATAAATATATACATTTTAATATTATTTAAATTATTAAAATATTATTTATTGTTTAAGCAAAATGATCACAAGATAGTGGCATTTATAATGCATCTATAAGTAAAATGTGGGCAGCAAAACCAAGACTTGGGAGTGGTTAAATAGAAGTATATGATTATAATATACTATCTATGGAGTGTTATAATATCATGTGAGGATAGACTGTGGTAAGGTATATATATATATTATAAGCCCTGAAACAACCTCTAAGCAATCAAAGAGTTATAGCTAATAAACCAATAAAGAGGAAAAATGGAATAATTAAATATATTCAACTAATCAAAAATAATGTGAAAAAGCAGAGAAAAGGAGCAAAGACGATGGGACACATAGCTAGAAAATAGATGACAGTTAAATCTCATCATATCAATAATCATATTAAATGTAAATTTTCTAAACACTCCAACTAAAAGGCAGAAATTGTTGTACTGCATGAAAAAAATAAGAACTAACTATATACACTATATATTAAAAATGCAATATAACTATAAAGACATAAATCAGTTAAAAGTAAAATCATGGCAAATGTATACCATGATAATGTGGAAAATGAAAGCTGAAAAGACTGAAATGAGTATATTAATATCAAAGTGAAGAAAATTGAAATGACTATGTTAACAGCAAAGTAAATTTTAGATCAAAGAATATTGCCAGTATAAAAAAAAGGTTATTTCATAATGATAAAAGATCTTATTATAACAATTCTAAATATTTAGACACCTAAGAGCAGAGTTTCAAAATACATGAGACCAAAACTCAAAAAAAAAAGAAACCTCGAAAGAGAGATACATAAAATCAGAGGCAGAGATTTAAATGCCTCTCCCTCAATAATGATAGAACACAGAAAGACAAAATCACCGAAGATATACAAAATTTGAACAATATTATCAACCTAGTTGACCTAGTTGATATTTATAAAATTCCAGGCAATTTTCATGACTGTTAGGTTTGAAAAACACTGCCCTAAAACAAATGAAAGAATGACAGGCAAGTTCAGCTCTAAGCATGCTATATTGTATATTCTTGGGCAAATTCTACTAAACCTGAATTCTAAAATAGTTAAATATGGGCAGTAATGAATAGAGTGTCCCCTTGTAAAGTTACCTTGAGAAACCCAGTTGTTGGCAAGCCCTTTGTGAAGTAAAGTTGCTGAACACATTCTAGTACAGTAATGTTGGCCTCATCTTCTTATGAGGCAAAGCAAATTACGTTTTAGTCAGAGCTTCTAAGTCGCAACCACTGGAATCTATTATTAGCCTTCATGTCTTTACACTTGGGACAGTGCCATTCCTATTTTTGTTTACTGGGTAACTGATTATGCTCTTCTAATAGATACTGCAGCAGAAGCAGATGAACGTTAAGAAAATATAATTATATTTGTAAGAATAAAAATTTAATGGCAGAAGAAATGAAGTAAAGCAAACTCATAAATAGATCTATTTTGAAATTCCATTGCTGCCTTCGTGATAGCATTATTGGCTTAATTGTGAAGCAGTGTTAATTGTTTACAATTGCATAGCAAAGTAATATCTAAAGACTGAATGACCTCTATTTCCTGAAATTGTTTTGTTTACACAATTTGCTCTCGATGGGAACATCAAGGAGACATCTTTCAGAGAGTTTTGTTTTGACTCCTCAACATTTTAAAATATGGCTTTGGAAATAATTTAGTGGTATAAAATGGAAAGTCTTATTTTACAATGGCATATTCTACAAAGGCATATTCATCTTTCAAAACTCCTCCAAGACAATTAGCTCCCAATTGAGACATATCCTGCTCCTGAAATCATGCCTGCATACCAGCCATTCTTGTTTGCTTTCCCTTCAGTCCAGTTGAGAAATAAAATCTGTTTACTTGTGCTCTGAATCCTTCCCTCAAATCTCCTGTAAATTGGCTTCCTTTCCTTTGATTCCTTCAGCTTTTCATGGTCTACTGGCTCTTTCCCATCAGGATTTAAACTTACTGAAGAATCACGCGTCCGCAATCAAACAAATAAACCCCCTTCGCCCTACTTCACCTATTTCCATGTTTTTACCTTCTGTTTTCCGTGAAAGGTCTCCACTTATTTACCTCCCATTTATCTTTCAGTCCATTTCAATCAAAATACATTTCTGCAATTGCATAAAAATGGCTCTGATAAAAGTTCCAAGCATGCATTTTAGTCCTTATATTACTTGATCTCTTTTAATGGTAACAATATGCCGTTGGTGAAAGTACAGCGGATTTTGCAAAAAGCTTTCAATTCTCCAGGGAATTTCATCATGTCTGTCCACACTCAACAAAGCCAAAACCTGAGAAATGACCAATTGAGTCTCCATTTGGCACAAGTCAACTTATATTTAATTAATGAAACTAATGCTTTTAAAATTAATAATGAAGGACTCAACCAATAAACCTGTAATACCTCATCAAAATCCTTTTTTGAAGAAGAATAAATGCCTATTTTTGTTAGAGAAAGTAAAGTCACAATAAATAAAATTTTATTTCAGAGCACTTACTTTATTGATTGTTCAGATGCTGATGGAGATATACCTGTTGTAGCACCATTATTCAACCTAGGGAGTGCTTTAATTCTTTAAGTGCACAATGATAACAATGGAGCCTATAGGGCTCCTATTTCTTATCTTTGATATAAATTATAATTTATAGTGACACACTTTTTGTAAAGTTTTTATACTGAAACCATGAAAGATTAACAGTGTCTGAGACAAATACATATGCTTTAACCCTAATGTGTTTGGAATCTCCAAAGTATTAATATATCCCACTATGTGATGAATCTTTAGCTTTAGAAATTGGCTTGACAAGGACAAGTCTTGAATTATCCAATAACAAAACTGGATTATTATGTAATATGCAGTTTCCTCACCTGCAGGGCTTGTGAAGTGTGGAGATTCAATGATAAGATCTTTACCAATGTTATAGAACATGGGATGAACTAGGAAGACAGTTGTGGTTCTTTTGTTATTCAAATGCAGTACCATGGCTTATAATTAAGACTTCGTTCATACAAGGCTAGCATTTTTATAATGTTCCAATATGTATTTGGTTCATCCATTATTATTTGTCCACATGAGAAGCAAAAAGTGGCATAATGATTATGATTTAAATAATGTAATGCATTATTTAAGTAATGTGTTACATTAGGTGGGATTTCCATTTTTCCCTTGAAAGTTGCATAGAATTGGACTACATAGCCAATGCCATGCCCTGTGAAAGTCTAATACCTTCCTGAAAAGTTGTGAAATCTCTCAGATGAGTTAAAATTTTATGATCACTTCTGGTTGAAAATTCCTATTTCTTGCATGTAGAGAATATTTTTTTCTATCCACAACCCAAATATGTCAGCTTGTATTATTTTCTATGAACACACTCATGTATATACATGATATTCGTGTGCTTAGAAGACTTTAGGGAAGATTGAGGCAGGTGTTAGTGCCAGGAGTTTATACCACAGTGATGGCAAAAACTTTAACATGAACATCAGATATTCACCGTCCCTTGATGACCTCTCAGTCAGGCAGTTCTCTTTGGCCATTTCGTAACTTCACTTTGGTTCTTTTTTCACCTTCTCACCTCCTTATCCTCCGCCCGACACCCTTTCCTACTCATCACTGTAGTCTCCCTGCTCCTTTCTGGAGTAAAAATCAAATTCCTATCCTTGACTCACGCAGGATAGTGTAGGTGTCTCCTTTGGCAATTTGACTCCTGCTAATTGACATGTCCTTAGAGTCTCACTTTGTATCCTAAGCAACTTGCCGAGGAATTTTATCAAAGACAGTGTGTTCTCTTCTAAGAAGTATACTGCCAGCTGTTAAAGTAATAAAATGTTCATCTCTGTCACAGTCATAATAGCTGCATTGACTGAAAACCTTGTGCCAGGCATTGTGCAAATGCTTCATTGACATTTTCTCATGTTCTTATAGGAACACCATAAAGGAAATACGATGAAATTTATTGTTTGATAATTAAAATCTTTTTGCGAAAACACAATACAAAGAAAGTAAAAAGGGAAGCTTTGGGAAAAGAGAGAAATATTTTTAACAAGTATTACAAGCAGAAATGCTAATTTCCTAAATATACCCAAAGATCTTATGTAACAAAACCTGAACTAATGCCAAATGGCACAGGTGATGAATACACAGTTCTTAGCAAAATAAATTTAAATGGCTGAAAAATGTACAAAATTCTCAAGACATTTAACTTATAACTCAAGAGTTGAGATTTAAAACAAACAATTAAATATAATTTTTCATTTCTTGAGTTGGCAATACTGATACTACCTCCTTCTGTTGAGGGTGTAGGGAAACTGTCATACCTTTATTCCCACAAAAGCCCTTTGCAGAGCAAATTATCAGCCATAACTAAAATTTTTAAATCCTCACTTTTCATAAGCTAGGAAGACTTTTAACTGAAAATAATAGACTACTTAAATAACACTGGTTTTAATAAGCATAATTTTAGTTTTCTTAACTAGAATGTGTAAGGTAGTTGATCTCTAAGTTGGAGTGGCAGTTAAAAGAGGTCATTGAGGAGTAGATTATGTTCTTCTCACTGCTTTGTATTCTCAGATATTGGTTTTTTTGTGCTCATCATTTCACCTCACAGATACAAGGTGGCGGTTACACATTCTGACAACACACATCGCTGTTCACCATAGGTGAAGCATGAGGGAGAGGAACCAGCAGCCTCTCCTCCTGTTTCTGTCCTTTGCATTGGAAAAGAAATGGCTTTCCTAGAAGCTGCTCTCTAGGCCCAGAAGTGGGCCACACAGACTTTTCTAGACATGACAAACTAAAAATCCTTCTACGCTATTTGAATTTTTAAAACATGAACACATAGTACTTGGTAATTTCTTTTAAAAATTAAAATTAAAAAAAAAGAAAGCAATGAGATATGTCAGATTCTGATCTAAATATTCCCATTAGAATTCCTATCAGAAAGAACAAAAGTACAAGATATTATAATAAAATATATATGAGCCTCATAATATGGGATAAATAGACAACTAAATATAGTTGTAGAATTTGAACATTAGAAATTAAAACTAAGGAAATCGCCCTCCACTAGAAGAGTGATGTTAAGACATGAAAACATGAATGAAAAGGAAGTTAAGAGACTCTGTGGGTATCATTAGAGATGGACCAACAAACAAGCAGTGGAAGTGCCTAGAGGAGAGAGTAGTGAAGATGGGGAAAACTATTTTATTTGATTTTCCTGATTTCAAGATGTAATCAATTCACTGTTTTTAAAGTCACTAACATAGTGGCTTCTGTCCTCACCCGGTTCATCTGGTCTTACTCTACCTAACACTCCTCTTCATTCTGCACCATAGGGCCTATTTCACATCAGGCACCAGCATGTTCTGTTCTGTCTTCCCTTCTGGATTTCTTTGTGACCCTCAAAATAAAAGAAAACAACATTACTCACACTATGTTTCATAGAAAATTGATAATTAACAACAATATGGTAATATTAATAAGAAATGTCATGTCCCTTTATGCATTTATTCAAAATATATTTTCAAGTCTACAACAAAAAAAGAAAAAGAAAAATCATAGCCTGAAATAAATTTCTGATGGAAAGAAATCAATTTCTATAAGAACATTTAACAAAAGAACATGATGTAGACAGGAACCTGGAATGGCACACTTGAAGAAGTGACATTTTAGTTGAGATCTTAAGTATAAGTTAGGGGGTGCTGACGGGGGGCAGGCAACGGTCTACAGGAAAGAAACACTGTGCCAAGGCTTTACACTGACATGGAGAACAGCCTATTCAAGAGACGGCTAGATGACTACAGAGAAGAGAGAGGGAAAGTGATGTTATGGGTGAGATTGGAAAACCAGGCATGGTCTGGGTCTTTCAGAGCCTTAAAGTCTTTGGAAGGATGTTGATCCTGAGATCAATGAGAAGCCAATAGAAAGTGTTAAGTGTGTGTGGCAGTTGGGGAGGAGAGAACGGGGAGAATTGCTTTGAAAACATAGTAAGGCAATGTGAAGGAACTAGTTAGTAGGATGTTACTGGCCATCTGGTTAAGAAGTGAAATGACAACATCTTGTTCTAGGATGGTGGCATCAGGCCTAGGGGAAGTTTGAGAAGCCATTCTAATTCTGTTCTATTACCATGTTTTATTTTCATAATAGCAATTATCACTTTCTGTAGTTATATTAGTTCCGTGTATGTTTGGGTATTTTTTTATTTATCTATTTCTTTATGTTCATCTTCCACCACAAAAATACAAGATCTGCCAGAATAAAGACATGGTTTGTCTTGCACAACATGATATCACCAGGGCTTTGGACATTGCTGACGGTCAGTAGATGCACATGACCTATCTGATGAATGAGTGGATGAAATAGAGCGATGAGGGTTACCTCTGGGCAGTGTGGGGTGTGTAAGTGGGGAGAGACCTGAACGTGCTTACATATACTGGGGATGAAATGGTTGGAACAATAAATTAAATACTGAGATACTCAAGCAAGATGTCACAGGGCCTCATCCAAGACAGAAGTGACTCTGTGATTCACATTAAACACTCAGTGTGTTGTGTCATACAAAATGTTGGGACTGGGTATACAATTATTTAGTACTCATGGTGATCGTTAAGAACGTCGGAGAACTAAAGACTCCTTGTGTTATCTGGATCCGTGTAAAAAGTTTAACCTGGTCTACTTTTTTTCTCCTGTGATAAAGAAGTTTTTAAGAAGATTCCCCTAGTAGAAATAAAATAACCACTTTTTTTTATGTGAACTAGCTGTTGTCCGGTGCATCATTTCTAACAGTATGAGTTAGCTGCAGGTATTTGGGCAATCACATCCCTTCAGAACAGGTGCTGTGGTAACTTGGAATGCCGTTCTTACCAACGTGTGCTTGGTAACTCATCTCTCCTCTGTGGACCAGGTTCTCAGGTGTGTCATGGGGAAAGTCATCAATGGAGCTTCATTAGTAGAGTTTACTAAAAATACAAGCCTTATTTATACCTTCCTTCTGGATGACTTTCTATAAAGTCCAATATTTTGCAACCAGATGTACAATGAAAATGATTGATGTACAAATATATTTTCATGGTTGAAACAACAACAGTTGGGCAAAAAATTTAGCATTTGTTGCAGACACTAAGCAGTTGTCAAACAATATTAATGTCATGAAATCAATAGATGAGCATAGAACAACAGAAGCAAGGTCATGGATTAGCAGATGGCAGTGTAATGGAGTCAATCTTTTATTGACTTAACCACTCTCCTCCTATTTCTGATGCCCCTTCCATCAGGACGTGTTCACTTAGGGATGATGGGTATATAATTGAATCTCCTCCTTAACAGCTGCTGAGGAATGAGTGTTGATGGTAATTATCCATATGATTTTTAATCAGACACTTTTCATAGATTCAAGTAGAATGATAACTCTATGGAAAACTGGTAAGACACAGTGAGACTTATGTAAATTTTAGGAAAATATATTTAATCAACAGTTGGCACAAATATTATATCCAAAGGCTAAAAACTGGATGATCATAATAACTTAATAACTGTATGGCTAATAAATAAACTAGAGTAATCCAAGCCAAAATTAAATTGGAAGTAAAAATTGGCCATTATATAATTATGACTAGGAAATTGTTGTTTTTTTTTTTTCAATCAAAAGTTTAGTTTATTATTTGTCAAACAAGCAGTACAACTAATCAAAGTATGTGTCTAAACTATCAACACAGTTTTGCCATCTTAACGGTAGCTTGTTTATGCCAGCAGCGAAGAAGCCTGGAGAGCGAGTGGCAATGAAATTGTGGAAAGTGTTTTCCACAGCTTGTTGAGAATTGAGTATTTTTTCTTGTAAGAAGTGATCCAAAGCCTGGAAGAAGTGGTGCAAGGTCTGGTGAATACAGTGAATGACAAAGAAGTTCCAAATCCAGTCTCTGTAGTTTGAGCAGCGTTGTTTGTGCAACATGTGGTCGAGCTGGTGTCTTCCAAGAGGATTGGCCTGTCTCTATTAACCAATCTTAGCTGCTCAATCGCAAGCATCCTCATCATTTCATCCAATTGGTTGCAGTAGACATCCGCTGTCATTGATTGATCAGGTTTCATGAGGCTGTAGTGGATATCAGCGCTGGACCACCAAACAGACACTGTTAGCTTTT
>NW_012149397.1:1148639-1231692 GCF_000956105.1 Propithecus coquereli | reverse complement strand
CTCTTACATCTTTCGTTAAATATATTCCTAGATATTTAATTTTCTTTGAGGCTATTGTAAAAGGAATTGCCTTTTTGATTTGATCTTCTGCTTGACTGTTGTTGGCATATATGAATGCCTCAGATTTGTGTAAGGTTAAAGACTGTATGTTTATTTCAATAGAATTTTGTTTGCATTTACTATGTTGAGTGAAAGGTTAAAACAATGCCTTCCTTAGCCCTGTCCTTTCATATGTGAAAAATCAACTCTAACTCCCCTTAGTAACCTTGAATATGCCTTTTATACTCTTGAAGACAAAAATAAAGTCATCATATTTTCATTGACTGTATCTACTAATGCTATATTCATGCTATCCTAGCTTTAATTGATGACTCATTTTTGGAACACGTCATCATTGGTCTGTAGCAAATGCTTTTAAAAGTGCCTTAGAAGCTAATAATTTATGTAGAAAACTCACAAAACTGACACATAGTAGATAAAGGAGAAGTAGAAAGGGAGAGCATAATGAAGTTTTCATTAGACAGTCTTTTCTTGGAGTTGCCCCCCTTACTGCATGTAATCTATGAATAAACAGGTGAGATTCCAATACTCAAAGGTTTAATGTGGCATGTATTTATTTTTAATCTTTGCGAATTTTGTATAGAGTAGAGCTAATTCTTTCCAATGAATTAAACCATATTTACTTCCAGTATAGAACGAATATAATTATTTCCTTTACTAAATTTAAAGGACAAAAAGAAATGACATTGTCATGTAATCTGCATAATGAAAAGTATAGCAATCAACTCTATTCTCACATAAAAGGACATCTGATTTTCTAAATAATTCATCTGCCCCAGGTATATTCCTGTGTGAATAATACAAGCCAACTTAAAATAAAATCTGCTTTTTTTCTATTCCTTACTGAGAATGAATTCAGAACTGCACACAGGTTTACTATTCATTTTTATCTTGACAACATTAAAGCCCAAATATTCTAGATGTGTCACCAACTGTGATGGGAATGATAAAACCAATTATTTAGTTCTCAAATGTGAGTAGGTGAATCATACTTTTATTAATCAACATTTTATGTAATCAACATTACATAAGCATTCTGAGAAAAAAATTTTGTACCCTAAATTTTTAACCAAAGTTATACAATATAACTGACATTCTATAGTCAAGTCAATCATATATGCACCCCGATCGCCCTTTAAGGGTTTAAAAATAAATGCACACTGCATGGTCAAATGGATTTGGAGACATATAGACCAGTAGGTGAGGCATTAGGGCTTTGTGAAACATTTATTGAGTCAGTGATACACATTAATAAATTATCCAGAGATTTAAAAATCACTTTTACTTTCTCAATTAAAAAAAAGTCAGTATACTTTTCAACTGTAACCTAAAAATCTATGGATAATTTTCCAAATTCTTAGGAAAGGAAGTACTGAAATCCACAGGAGATTATTGCTTTGTTCTAAAGAAAATTGTAACATTTCAAAATCTCTGACGTTTTGTCATTCTTTGCAAGGGGGAGTTCACAGAACATTTGTTCCTGATGACATAATATTGCACTAAATAGTTTTGTGATCAAATAACTTTGGAAAATCTATATTAAGACAAGTAAATAGTATTTTTTTTTTTTGCTATTAGAACTCAATATGTTAAGGTTTGGAGTCTCCAAGTGATACGGTGTGCAGCATTAGTTCTTAAGCCTATATGATCATAAGACCTTTTATAAGCAGATAAGTTTTTTAATTACTACTTTAAATATTGGTATTAATAGATCACCTAATTGAATTTAATTTCAAAGATATATTTGACTTCTAATGAATGGAAGCCATATCAAGGTTTCCATTTCATCATACTAGAAAAATAACATGTGCATGACCTATTATTGACAGTAAAATAGCAACCTTTAATCTAAATATTTAGGTTTCATCCTAATTATATTTCATCAAGCTTACTTTTTTTACTTGCTGTCACATACATTAATTTCTTCCTTTCGTTGTCCTTATATTCATAGATGCCTAATTATTCATATATTAAGTAATAATATTTTTTTATAAGACGTACATCTCGCATAGAGAAATCATAAGGAAATCACCACCCATTCCAGCCAGTATCATGGTTGCAGTAGTATTGAGAGTCAGTGCAATTCCTTCTAAGCCATAAATATAGTTTTCAACATCGGGCAAATAACCTCTCCAATGAGAAACTGTGTTTCATTGGTTCATTGGTTCTTCCCACCAGCTCAGTGGGTTTCCATCTGAAAAAGGAGCATGAGAAAGGAGAACCCTACTTTGCCCCCAACTTCCTACCCCTCAATATGGTTCCCTTTCCTCTCAGATCATGAATTAGAGACAGTTTTGAGAAGATCATAATCCAAACCTTGCAAAGGGTGATGTGTCTTTAAAAATACTAACTAGCTTTTCTTAAAAAAATAAGAAATATTTATTAGCAATGTTAAAATGATTCACTATTTTTCTTTTATTAAAATATGAATAAAGAATCCTCAACATGTTCAGTAATTATGTTAAATGAATTATCTCAAGCAGATCGGAAAGAAATTACATAATTTATTTAAAAAGAAATTTAAAGAAATTATGTAATTTCTTTAAAGCAATAGTCAAAGATTGTTTTCATAAAAATAAATGACAAAGTAATGTATAGATTGAAGCTAAAATCTGTTTGAGATCACAAAGTACCTATTTGAAAGCCCAGTGGCATGCAGAGACATGATTTATGATCTTTCTCATTAAACTTATTAGATAAAATCACCAGCTGCCTATTGAACATTTAGAGTGGGGTGGTTCCCCCTCCTTGCGTTCTCGGGGCTCAGAGCGCAGCGCTCCAAAGCATGGCCCCTTGGCACGCCGAGTATTTCTGAGCTGAAGGAGACGGGAGGGCCTTAGAAGCAAGTAGGTCTCTGACCTTCTCCTGCCCTCCCGTCCCCCTTCCCCCCCAGAGCAAGGCATGAAACCTGAAAGGTGACTCTGTGGCCTACCTTCCCTGAGGAGGTGATGAGACCCTCGGTCCGGAGGAGTCCTGCCCCACACCCGGAGGAGAAGCTGGATAGACAGGCCTAGCTCGCCCCGTCATTTTATCGCCAGCAGATCATTCGCATTTTGTGCAATCACGTTTCCCCACAACCATCCACTTCTTCTATAAAAAGAGTTTTCCCTGGGTCTTTGAGTCTTCATTTCTGAAACCTACTGTATCATGTAACACTTTGATTAAATACTTTGCTACACTTTCCTTTCGTTAATCTGTCGTTTATTATGGTGGTGTCAGCCACAAACCCTGCCGTGTGTGAGGAAAAGACATTATTTTTCTCCCCTACGGTATCTTAAAAGGCGTGTGAAGGTGTGTGCTTATTTCAAGGATGTCTAGAGGCATGGCTTAACTATTTCTTCAAAGCCAAAGCAGTGGCACTGACAGATCTTGCCTGGGGTAAACTTCATCCTCAGCAACACGGTTTCTCCGAGCCAAGGGCATGCCTACCAGATGCAGGCACTCGTCACCGCCTCCTCGGCGCTGCCCGCCGGGGATGCTGCGTGCACTGCTTGCAGGCCCTGCAGCTTAGACAGGTGAGGTGAAGGTAAAAGCCTCCCAGTGCAGGCAAAATCAAAGCAAGAAGCAAACCAAAGTGGCCTCAAGTCCATCGGCTCTCAAAAACGCTCACTTTCACGTTTTCATGTTTTCTCTCCAAATCCCAGACACTCACCCTTAGGTCCTGACTGAATCTGGAACATATCTCAGCTTCTCCCAAATTTACAACTGCCGCTGCTCCTTGATGCCCCCTGTTAGGTGAGACCTCTGCTGCAGCAACCTCTCAGCTTGCTGTTCAACTCATTGCTGCATTCCTTAACGCCCACCCCTGGCCCAGCAGGGAAAGGAAAACAACAACAATAACAACAAAGAAAAGGCAATTCTTGGAACAGTAAATATGCACGAAGGCATCAATATTAAATGTTTTTAAAGATTATGTTAAAACTTAAAACTGAAGAACGATTAATAGGTATTTTTGAGATACCATGTATGATTTAATTAGTACGTCATATTTTCGGAGATTGAAGAGCCAAGATACCATTATACCTTAATACCAAGTGGTGTATTGACATTGTTGCAACTCAGAAAACAATGCCCCAAAAGGAAGGTCCCAGAAGCAGCCTCGGAAGCGAAGTTTTCCTCCGACCTTCTGCCCTCCTGTCTCTCAATGCCATTCTCCCCTGAGGCTAACCATGGAAACTAGAATCCCTCTCCCCCAAGGCTGGTCACAGAAACCGGAACCCCTTTTTCCCAAAGTCAGCCATAAAGCCTAAAAATATTACCCTAACTTTCCCTTTGTTTTCCTATGTGAAAACTGGCCATAAAGAAATTATCTGACCTACTTTGTTTGACTGTAGGTCACCAGATCCCCATTCCAGAGAGCGTCTCCCCACACCCAGGAGGAAGGAAAGCTGCACAGAGACAGGCCTTGCTGGGTTTCCCCACTCAGTCTATTAACATTAGATCAGACCCTTTTTGTCTAGTCATACTTCTACACGGCTGTCCATACTAGGTGGAACCTAAGCATAAAAATGGACAGTTTTCCCTGTATCCTTGGATCTTCCTTCTGGAGGCTCCCATGTCCATGTTAAATGCATCTGTGTGCCTTTCCCCCGTTATTCGGCTTCTTGTCAGTGGTTTTCAGTGACCCTTCAGAGGGCGAAGGGGAACTTTTCCACTGGCCCCTACGACATCTAAATCTCTCATCTTCTCTATAAAACAGGAAATAAATTTTTAAAAAGGTACTGAATGTTTCTGAATCCATCGAAGATTGTTTAAATGTTCTAAAAGATTTAGGGAAGTATAAGGAAAACTTCTTTTTAATTATGTGAAAAAATTAGACTCTGAAAAAGAGAGAGAATAAATAAGAAAAATATAAATGAATTCAATTATTTTAGCCACTGACTCATAGTCCTTCCCTGTGCTCACAGATTCAATTCTTAGTGACTTTTGCAGACACAAGATCATTTTCCCTACATGCTGACAGCTCTGTTCCTCAGCCTACAAATATCTATTTTTGAACACGCACTTTGTATTTCACATTACTTCTTTACCACAATCATGGCTTCATTTTAGAAGGTCTATTGTGCCAACAGCACAGCATTTATTGCAATGTAGACAATATTGCTTGATTGATTCTGCAGTGCATATTACTAAAAAATAAGGGGGGATAGAGCTTTGGGAGGTCAATATTTAACAAAACTGCCAAATTTGGGAATTCTACATGTTAGGTCTACTCATTAGAACTATACATAATTGAGCCAGATGTTACCTCATTCTACAGTGCCACAAAATATAACATTGTCTTTTCATTTCAACTCTACCCTAATAAAAGTCTTCCAGAAATAGTAAGTCTATTTTGGATATTTGTATACATTAACTTTGTTTTAAAAATTCTCTAGTGGCACCTTTGCTGTAGTAGCTGTCAGACATGCATACAAAGAAGTACATAAATTAAAAGGGAATAGATAAAGAATTTCCTGATGTTTCTCTAGAAGGAAATTTTCAAAATCGTAATTCTTTTCATTTCCATTGTGAACTAAAATAAAATTTTAAGGCTCACCACCCCCACCACCACCGGCTGACTGAATGGATCCCCTCATGGCCAAAGGAATATCCTAAAACTAAATTGCCTTCCAGGAGGAGGGAGGTCAGCCATGCCTCATCATGGCCCCCTCCCTTCTTGGGGACATCCTTCATAACCCATTAATGGGCCTAAGGGTGTGCAAGACAAACCTGCAGGTCCTCAATTTACACAACAAATCTATGTCAGTGGCTTATCTGATAAACAGCTCCTATGTTAAAACATTCCAAGCCTCTAGACAAAGCTTCATGTCTTTAACCAATTACAAGTTAAAGAATCTTTGAACCCACCTATAACCTGTAAGCACCGCCCCCCTTTGAGATGGCCCACCTTTTCCGGCCAAACCAATGTATGCCTCCAACATATTGATTCATGACTTTACCTGTAACCCCTGTCTCCCTGAAATGTATAAAACCAAACTGTAACTGGGCCACAGCAAGTCCACTTGCTCAAGACTTCTTGAGCATGGCTCTGGGTCATGGTCAGCGTAAATCTCTTTAAAATAATTTTATGGAGTTTAGTTTTTGTTCCATTGACACCACCATCCTCTCCCCAAATTTTAAAAAAAAATTGTCTTTATATTTCTTTTCAGTCAGGATTTTCCTCATCTCTAGATGCATCTATTTCTCTCATTTTCAAATAAATTTTTATGGTTTGTGTGTTCAGGTCCTGTAGACTGCATATCATTGAACTATTTTTGATTGAAAGTATATAATCCAGTATGAACAGCTCAAATAAGAATGCCTTCGGGTCCATAATGGCTACTGGAAGGTCAACTGACAAAAATTCTAATTTATTTCTTTCACACTATCTCCTACATTTTTTTAATAAAAAAAAATTAAATAAAACCTGCCCAATCATATAACAGAAGAAAGACTTCTTGGTTCCTCTAACATTCTAATAAAGACCTAATGCCCTCCTGGAGCATTTATGCTGCGTTAGTGCATCATCCTCTAACTGTAGAAGAAGCGCAAGGTTCGGAGGGTGAGAGGTGCCTGGAAATTGTCTTGTTTCTACTACACATGTGGTGCCAAGTCCCTATACTTCTATGAAAATGTCTTTCATAAAGTGGTCAATTTACATACAAGAGTATGTACCAAATCGGAGGCGACAGGGAACAGTCTTAGGGAGATTTTTTTTATGAAAAGCTATTTTATTTACATTATTCAGAAATCAAACAATATAAAAGTTATCTACTGAGGGGTTCCCTTCACATCTGGACTCCATCATAGGGAGCTGTGAATGGCTTGGCTGCTAAATTTGCATTAGAATCAACAACCAAGGGGCTAGCTTACTACTAATGCAACAGCCACCACCAAGGGACAGGGAAAGGACACACCAAGCTATCTGGCTGTGGACATAACTCAGGTCCACAGTGCCCACAGAGAGTGACGCTAGTGTCTCAGTAACTAATGCAATTTTAAATTCAGTAAGAAAAGGGCTTGTTAGATCCTCTAGCTCACTTGCTCATTGAAGAATGCTGTGAGTGTCCCTACAGAAGTCTGAATCCCAAAGACTTTTCCCTTAATCATATTCTTAGATTTTCACAGAAAATGTCTAAAATAGACTTTTTTTGCCCTGCACATTTTCTGCTCTATATTCACCCTCAGGATTTTTCTCTCAAATGAATCAAATATAGAGGGTACCTTGTAGAATACTGAGTTGGGCTTTGGACTTGATCAATCAAGTGCTATTTTTCTCATTTTTCTCATGGCTCGTAACACAGTGGGAAAAAAATGATGCCCGAATAGTTCATATTGGCAGGTGGTCAGTGTAATTGACTTCAGTTATGCATGGTTAAAATTTAATAACACAGGAAGCATCCTAAGTAAATAAAAGAGAAGGATTGAGAACACATCTGTAAAACATTTTCTTAAGAGTAAAATGGTTCAGTCGTGGACAATATGAGGAGTGCATGCGTGTGTGTGTGTGTGTGTGTGTGTGTGTGTGTAAAATCCCCCTTAAGTGACAGCTTTTTATAATGATATTAATATTTGAAAGGCCCAAGGAAGGGCGCAATTATGTTATATTTCCCTATTTGTTCATAACTTATCTTCAAAGATTGTAAGAGTATTGGAGATGGATAGAAGAAATAGACCAAGGAATTGTAAGTAACCTGCAAAATGGAAAAGTACATTGTTGATGTTCACCATCATTTTAGTCATAAATAGACTTGAGGAGATGAATTTTAAGAATGGCTAATTGTTGAAAGAGTTTTTATGATGTGGTGGAGTCAGACACTCCAGAACAGGTTTGTTCTGACTCACTGGAGCTGGTCTGGCACATGGAGGATGATCTTAGTTGACCCCTATACACTCTCTAAAGAGCAGTCAAAAGAATGTGCAGTTTAGCAAGTTAAAACTATTTTAATTGCATTATTTGATTAGGTTTAGCAGGGTAAATAATAAAATTTACTTAACTATATCGCACAAAATCCTATGTTTTAGTTCATTTGCCATAGTACATCTATATTTTGCAATACTTCAACTTTTTCATAGAGTTTATAATATTCCTAAAAAATAGTGTAAAAAATCTCATATAATCTATCCATGTGCTTTCGAAGGGAAAAGGTGGTTCTACGTAAAGGGCAAATAACTTTGATTTTTCACATTAAATAAAAACATGCTCATTCCTAAGTCTCCTAGAGGAAAAAAATAAAGATCCTGTTAAGAAAATATTGACAGCACTATAATTGGTGGGTCCATCCTTCACAATTTGGAAATTGACCTCCGAGAAAGTGGAGAAAAAGATCCCTTTTCCCACAGAAGACAAAAATAATTCCCATTTGTTTCAAAACACTGTTTTTTTAAGAAGAAAGGGGAGCACTGATTCTGATGAGAAAAGGGAATGCAAATCATGAGGAAATTGCAAAGTGTTGGGGCCCAGAAAACAGTACCCCAAAATGAAGTCCTCAGAAGTGGCCTCAGAAGCAAAAGTTTTTCTCTGACCTTCTCCTGCCCTCCTGTCTCTCAGTCCCATTCTCCTCCGAGACTAGCTATAGAAACTAGACGCTCTTTTTCCCAAGATGGGTCATAGAAACCATATCCCTTTCCCCCAAAACCAGTCATGAAACCTAAAAATATTATTCTAACTTTCCCTCCATATTTCTGTGTAAAAACTGGCTCTGAAGAAATTATTGGACCTACCTTGTTTGACTGTAGGCCGTAAGACCCCCATTCCAGAGAGAGTCCTGCCCCACACTCAGAAGCAAGGAAAGAGACCAAGCAGAATCTAGACAGACAGGCCTTGCTGGGTTTCCCCACTCCGTCTGTTAGCATTATCTCCTACCCCTTTTGTCCAATCATATTTCTACACGGCTGTCTAATACTTTATTGAATGTAGACATAAAAATGGGCACTTTTTCCTGTATCTTTGGGTCTTCATTCTGGAGGTTCTTGTGTATACATGTTAAATAAATTTGCATCCTTTCTATTAATCAATCTGCCTCATGTCAGTAATTTTCAGTGAAACTTTAAGGGGCCAAGGGCCTTGGCCCCTACAGAAGTAAACACACATAGGTGATCTATCTGTCATATTTTATCTCTAAATAAAGAACTGATTGGTGACTCATGTTGAGGAGTAATGGCAGATGGAGGCAACACTAGCTTATGTGCATAGACACACGAAGATAAACTATATGCTCCTTCATGACTCTGAGAGCACAGCGCTGAGACATATTTAAAGTACAGAAATATGTCCGCAATATTGCTGTCCTTAGCCAGAGACAACAACCTTGGTTAGGGCAGATATTTTATCCAGGCTAACCCTCTTGTCATACAGATGAGGAAAATGAGTCCTAGAAAAATTACTATCATGGAACAGTGAACTTTGCCACATATTTCTGGTTTTGACCTTGGTCAGATTCTTAGGTTTAGCCCAAGAGCCCTCTCCAGGTTTTCTCACTTTAGTCTGGCTGTTTTGTTTTGTGTAGAGGATTTTACAGAAAATTAATGTCCCTTGACAGAATTTCTGTGTTTATTGCTGCTTAATTGGCTCTGAATTTCTGAATATCCCCCATGAAGTTTCAACATTCTTTGGTAATCTTTGCTGAAACATTTTCTTTCAGTTTTCTGTGTGTGTGTGTGTGTGTGTGTGTGTGTGTGTGTGTGTGTGTATTCTGGGACCCACTTGATATTTCATTCTTACTCTATATAACCTTCAAACATTTCTCAGCACACTGAGGGAGAATTGTTTATTTATTTCAAGTTTCTTTATCCTAAAGACTTGTGAGAGGTCACAAATTTCTGTAAAAACTCAATTATCTAAAAGGCATTCTAATACAATCTTTTTAAAACAAGATTTGCAATAATAAAAGGAGTGATTTTTAATATTATCTGATAAAAAATTTATGGCTGCTATTATAGTTATACATATAGGTTGAGTATCCTTTATCTGAAATGCTAGTCCCAGAAGTGCTTTGGATTTTGGAGTATTTGCATATACATAGTGAAACATCTTGGGGATGAGATCCAAGTGTAAACACAAAATTGATTTATGTTTTATATACACCTTATACAGGTAGCCTGAGTTAATTTTATACAATATTTTAAATAATTTTGTTCATGAAACAAAGTTTTAACTGCATTTTGACTGTGACTCATCATATGAGGTCAGGTGTGGAATTTTCCACTTGTGCAGTTACGTTGGCACTCAAAAGGTTTTGTATTTTGTAGCATTTTGGATTTTCAGATTACAGAGGCTCAACCTGTATATATATATGTGTGTGTTACTAAGTTATCATTCAAAATGTGAAAAAATTATTAGATGTATTACTTTACAGCCCCAGCTATATCTAATTTTTGAAAATATATAAATTATAGAATTAAAGATTTATACTTTATCTAATATACATGAACAGATGAGAATGTCCTGGCAGAATATTAAATCTCACCTACAATCCATCTTTTGCAAACAGAAAAGCAAGAAAATTGCTCTGACAGCAAAATTAACAAATACATATATATACTTCTATTTAACAATTATGTGACTATCAAAGTGTAGATCTTAATAAAGCTGCCAACTTGGTAAATTTCTCCCTGGTTCATTATGTTCATGTGTAGAAACAGCAGATTTATGAATCTGAAAGCTTATTAATGTACCTGTCACAGTGCAATACACAAGAACTAGTCCCAGGGGCTAGTTCCATCTGTATCAATATGGCAAAGCCTGGAGGGTTTTCTGTGTTTATGTGCTCCACCTGATTGCTCACAGAGAACTGTAGGAGAACTGTCTATGAGAATGAGAGAGAATGGAATGGATCTGTAAATATGTTTCAATTAAGCATCAAAAGGTTGCCATTTCTGAATTATTGTATAGAAGAAAATATGATGAAGTATTTTTAAAATGTAAATTCATTTTTATTACCAAAGGAGAATGAGACTACTTAGTCAAAATGAATATAAATGCTGAATGTTGTTAGGTATTAAATAAATATTTGGCATCTCTTTATATTAAGAAGAAGGAAACAATGTATCTATGTTTAGATGTGAAGGCATGGGTACAGATGCCATCATCTAGTGACAGTCATTTTGCAATGTCTTGGTATTGTGTTTTCTCTAGTTAAGTGTTCTTTCTGTAGTTGAGAGGCACAGGATTCTGAAGCATAGCGTAAAAGATCAGAAGAGGTTTCACAGGGAAACCTGTGACTATGAATCCTACATGCTACGGAAGCACCAGGTTCTTCTCGAAGTCATAGTAACTGGACTTCAACATTAAGCCCTATAATTAAAGAAGTAAATCATTCTAGTATTAGCCTATGATAACCAAATATCTGAAGTGCATTTGTTTAACCTCCTTAAATAATCAGCTATTATCCAACAAACATGCCATAAAATATTTTTTAATTATTCAGTAATTATTCCCTTTGTTCACTTAAAAACAATTTGCAGATAAAAAGTAAATTTTTTAAAAGGCGGAAATGATCATCAAATGAGCAATTCGTCCCAAAAATTATTTAAAGCTGGTTTAAAACAGAAAATTCCTTAACTATTTTGCAAATAAAAATTCAAGATAATTAAAATCCAAAACAAAAGAAAATATTTACATAAAATACACCTCCAGGGTATTTTAATTTATTCTGAATCATAACTGAATTGAATATTTTAATTTATACAATATTTTATGCTGTTCCTGATATGGTTTTAACACCTGCAGGTGAATTTCTCCAACCCAGATGAAAGATCAGCTGGGCAGCATCTCCCATACTTGTTGAGCACAGGAAGGAAACCACGTGAGCAGCACCAAGGGCCAATGGCTCCTGGGAGGACTCCATGACTGATGCCGCCACGGTGTTGACCCCTCTCGAAGAGCCCTGAGATCACACTTGCCTGCTTCAGCTCACTTTGCTATCACCCAAACAGGACTTAATTAATGTCTGGGGAGGACAAATGAAGTGGAGGGATAAATAATCCGACAAAAATGGGACAAAATGCATTTATGTCATCATTGGAGCTACATTTTTGCTTTGACTTAATCATCTACATTATTTTACCTTCCTAAAGACTTACTGAAAAAAAATTCAAAAATTAAATTTCAAAGATTTACGGGGAACCCAAGGAGGGTTATGGAAATCTATTTCATTCATGTGAAATAACAAGAAACTTAAAGAAATGTTTCTTTGCACAAAGGAAAATGATAAAAGTCAACAACTTTTTGGGTAAATATATCCAAGTGCCTGATGAAATCTGTGGCAAAGGAAATTGTACCAAATCAATTGTGCTCCTATTATAAATTATATTGGTGGAAATATACACAATATAGGTTGATCTTCTGCCATGCTTTAGTGCCTCTCATATGTGTGTATATATATATATATATATATATTTATATGTTCATAAATGCATGGAAAAAAGTTTGAGGGAAGCACACAGATGGATAGACAAGGTTGCATTTTTGTGTGGGGGCTGAGATCTGATAGGGAATGAGAACTGAAGAGGAAAGATGAGGGGACTTTGCTTTACGTGTACTGCTTGAATGTTTAAATGGCCAACATGTATCCATTAATTATGTAATTAGAACCTTATTTTTTAAGAATCCCTACCCAAGACTCACTCCCACCAAACAAAAAATCAGGCTGGGCCTATTACAACTAGGTGTGCCATTTGGCCCACTGTCCATTGCTCTGAGTTTGGCAAAATTTTACCTCCTTTTCGCTATGTGTTCAAGAACTACAATAGAACAATTCTATAATAAGATTAAGTTGTGAGCCACAATTGAAATGCCCTTTTTATTCATCTTCTGTTTTAATTTTCTTAAAGTTGTTTGAAATTATATTTTGGTTACAGTCAATGATCATGTTTTAATATAAAAAACTCATCCATTACAACATATAGGAGGTGAGGCAGAACATGGTGGAAAATACAAAGAGGTGAGGGCTGTTGTCCTTGCACCAGCTGTGAGACCTGGCGAAGCCAGTCAGCCTCCAGTTTCAGAAACAACGGAGCTCCTGCAAAACATGCAGCAGCTTTAGCCCCAGAAAACTTGCTGCACAAAAAATTATACTCAGCACTTCAGTAGTTACACGTAGTTAAAAGGGTTGGTGGTGAATCACTCCGAATGAAGAGGCGAACCCTGTGGAATGACGGCTCTTTACCTGCCAAGACGCTGGAGGCTCCTCCGTGGGACCCGCAGGCCTAGAACACAGGCCACCACCCCAGCGCCAGTACCAAGCTCCCAAGATCAGTTGACACAAGTGGAAAGTAGAGTTTTAACCATCTACTCCCTGCCTTCCTCTTATAGAATCTGTGACAATCAAAGTAAATAATTGACATGGGAAAGTTCTCAGAAGTATGAAGAATAACTTCAGTGGAAGGATTGAGGGTGCAACTGCTGATTTTGCATCTAACCCCTTCATAAAAGACAGAGAGCCTGAAAAGAATGCTAAGGGAGAAGTTGCTTGGAAATGGCAGGAGTAAAACACAAAAAACAAACAGTTTAGACAAAGAAACAAAAAGTTAGGAAATCATGGAGGCTTCAAGGCTTCTGCCCATTAATTCTAGTTAACAAATTAGAGATCAATAACGTGGCACAGACTTTGAAATGCACATCCAAGAGTCTTGGAAAAAGATGTGATATGGAGAAACATAACAGAGCGGGGCCTATGAGCCCGCAGTGGTTCTGATGCAGGAGGCAGGAGTGGGACCCAGGAGTGTGAGTTTCTCACAAGCTCCCTGGTGGTGCTTGAGGTTGCTGGTCCATGGACCACACTCCGAACAGCACTGAACCTGAGTTCTAGGGCCAGACTGTCTGTGCTCAAACCTCATTTTGCAAACTAACCATGTGCTATAAGGTAAATTGTGCAGCTTCCAAAATTCCTATGTTGAATTCTTCAACACTGAGTGCCTCAGAACCCCGATCTTATTTAGAGATAGAGTCTTTATAAGAGACTTAAAGTGAGGTTGTTAGGGTGGGCCCTAATCCAATTTGATCGATGTCCTTACTGAAAGGAGCAATTTGGAGACAGACACATATACAGGAAAAGTGGTGTGAAGAGACAAAGGAAGAAGACAGCCATCTACAAACCAGAGAGAGGCCTGGAATAGATTCTTCCCTCACAGCCCTCAGAGGGAACCAACCCTGCTGACTCTGGTTTTGGACTACTGGGCTCCAGAACTGTGAGACAGTAAATGTGGGTGATAAGTCACCCAGTCTGTGATACTTTGTTACAGTGTCTCTAGCAAACTAACACATCATGTGACCTTGGCGAGTTCTCTTTTCCCTCATCTGTAAAATGCAAATAAGACGAGTTCATTACCTCCTAGACTTGTGTGAAGATTAGATGAGTTAACGCATGCGCAGTGCTGTAGTGCAGACACATTGTGAATACTCAGTGAATGTTAACTGTGATTATTACAATAACATCATCAAAAAAAATAGGGCTGATATCTAATCTCCTCTACTATAACCTGAGCATGCAGCATCCCCATTCATTGCTTTTTCTGAAAGTTTTTTATTAACCTTGAGAGTCTGGTAATTGATCATGTTTCAACCTTTCTTTGGCTGCAAGGACTCTCAGAACTAAAAGTATTATTCAGGCCCAGCAATCGAACAAGGTATTCATGCATTTGTGTTCATGTGGGAACAATAATCATACACATCTTATTTTATTTATCTTATCCATGACTATTTTGTGTCTTATATTTATTTTCCCTTTGAAATGAAGTGGATTAAAAATAAAAACATTATAAATTAAGTAGTTGCTAAAATATTATTTTTGCTTGTTTTTTCCAAATGGTTGCACACACAAAGTATGAAATACACCTAACGAAAATGGAACAATGCAGAAACGAGAACAGAAGTGAGAACCCGCAATATGTAAGTCTTACAGGAATGTTCAGTTGCTCCTGTGTAACCACCGTCTGTATTGTGTCAGTTGAAGGTGCTCCAGTTCGCATTTTTAATGTTTCTTTCAGATGTACAATGTGTATTTAGAACTATTGTGCATTTTTCATAATTTGAAGCACAATTGGGATCATTAAGAAAGTGATATGTGGTATGCAAATGGATTGTGTATTAATTAGCCTAAAACACTGACATTTCAATATAAAATATTGCCTTTACCAGGGCACGATGCGCCTCACTCCTAGGAGGCAGCCTGGTCTGCAGAGTGGGCAGCGTGTGCAGTGGTTAGCACAGGACCCCTGGAGTCAGGGTCTGGACGGGAGGCCTTCCTCTGCCTCTCCTTAGAGGTGAAATCTCAGGGAAGTTACTCCACTTCTCTGCTTGTGTTTCTGCTTCTGCAAGATGCAAAGTACCTGGTTCATAGAGGTTTTTGAGGATTAGCAGACATTGTGATTCCTGTCAAATGTTTACTAGAGCCTCTGGTAATCTGGGTTTTCTCCCTTCTCTTCCTTTCCCTCTTTCTTTCTTTAACACTGCCAGGCCCCAACCCCTGGGCCACGGACCAGTACCTGTGGCCTGTTAGGAACTGGGCCGCACAGCAGGAGGTGAGCGGCAGGCAGGCAGGTGAAGCTTCATCTGTATTTACAGCACTCCCCCTCGGGCCCCCACATTCCTCGCATCACTGCCTGAGCTCTGCCTCCCATCAGATCAGCAGCGGCGTTAGATTCTCAAAGAAGCGCAAACCCTACTGTACACTGCATACCAGAGATCTAGGTTGAGTGCTCCTTATGAGAGTCCATCTGTAACCATCCCCCACACACAGAGTCTGTGGAAAAATTGTCTTCCAGGAAGCCAGTCCCTGGTGCCAGAAAGGCTGGGGACTGCTGCTTTAACATGATTCTATTTAATAGTGCATTGGAAGTCACGTCAGCAGTTATGACATGGAAAGATACAATGAAACTTTTTTCCTCAAAAGTAGGAGAATGAGGAAAGAGATGATCATAGAAGTTAAGATCTATCCAAACATAAAAGGATATAATTTATGCCACTAATCTGTCATCTAAAGTGCCCATTGTTATTTTTTTCCCATGGAGCTAAAGTTTTGATTAGAAAGAATAACATCATATCCCTAAGTTGGTAACTATTTCTGAAAATCATTTTTAGTCTTGTTACTTAAACAACATTTTTTAAGGTTATAATAGTTTTGTATTGTAAGAGCTAAATGCACAAAGCAGCTATATGTAAAATGGAGCTTTAGGATGTGCTGTTGGAACACAAATACTGAAAACATAGCCTTTGTGAGTTAACTGACAACATATTAAAATAATTTGTTACAGTGGAGAAAATCAAACATATATCACAGAGTAGTTGCCAGCTCCTGGCACTCGGCATACGGGGGCCTCAAACCTCCCCCGTGGGCAGGGTCCCGGAGAGTGGGCTCCCCCGTGAGCAGGCAGCATGGAGCCTTTCTAGTCTCCCTCCCCACGGCTGGTATGGAGATAAATAGTGAACATGGTCACAAAGTCTATGCCAAGAAGTCTCTAACTCTAGAATCAAGATTAAAAGTTATTGGATAAATTCTCACTTTATGCATCCTTCATTCTTGTATCATTTTTTTCCTACAACTCAATGGAATGTGCACACATGGGGACATTATTCCAAGTTAAAGAAATCAAGTTCATATAAGTGATTTTTTGTTCAATTGGTAGAAATTATGTTTTTCTATTAGTTCACCAAATACGATTTGGAAACTATAACTAGTATGGCCATAGTAACTTTTAGATTAATATTTAAAATAGGATTGACAGACCCTACTCTACAAAGTAAAAAAATAAAATAAGCTCTTAGAAGATATACCATAGTATAGATAAGAACAGATTTTCTGACTGAATTGGTTATAAAAATGGAAAAAGTATTGTTTTGTAAATATGTGTTGTTTTTTTCATTTATTCAACAACAATACTGGAGTGGAAGGCAGTAAGTTTGGCTTGCCCTAATACCAAAATGGTTTTGTTTGTTTTATCTAAATTTGTTTGCTTTGTTCTGCAGATAACAAAATACGTGGTGTGTATATGCAAATGTTCCTCAACTTACAATGGGTTACGTCCCCATAAGCCCATCATAAGGCGAAATTTCATAAATCAAGAATGCATTGAACACACCTAACCTACTGTCGAATTATGCCCCCAGCTGATAGACAAGAGGGACACCCCATGGCTCAAAAGTAAAAGCAGAACCAAGGGGCCGTGGCAGGGTGAGGGGGAGGTCAGGCCCTCTGTGTCCTCAAAATGTGTCGCAAAACCTGTTTTTCTGCAACCATGTCAAAGAAAAGTTCCTGAAAACAATGGCAGCTGGGAATTCCCGGCTGACCACCAATAGACCACCGGGTGCCAACTGACCAACCACGTAGAACCCCCCAATTAAGAGAGACTGTTGATTTTGGTCTTAAAAGTCATCCAATCAAGACTCTCTTCCTCACTCCCTGGACTCCCTTCCCCTGCCCTGTGGTTTTTGCCTTTATACTCTCTAACTTTCCAACTCCCTCAACCCTTGGAGTGCACTTTCGTTTTATGCCAAAGGCTGCATCTCCCCAGTCTGCAGATTGTTTCTTTTTTAGAAAACAAAGATCACCTTTTGCCTCTGCAGATCTCATGGTCTTCTTCTGTTAACGCTACCAAACCTCATAGATTAGTTTAGCCTACCTTAAATGTGCTCAGAACACTTACATTAGCCTATAGTTTGACAAAACCATCTAATATAGAGCCTGTTTTATAATGAAGTGTTCAATATGTCATGCAATTTATGAACATTATATTGAAATTGAAAAACAGAGTTCAATCCTTGTTATGTTAAGACAAAGTCATGGTCAGTTTTTTTTTTTTTTAAAAACACATCACATGGCAGCCCAAACCATCATGAAACTGAAAAATCGTAAGTCAAAACATTGCATATTGAGGTTGTCTAAATAATTGAGAATTGGCTCAAGTAATTACAGGGGCTGGCAGGCTTGAGACTAGAGAAGAGCCAATGTTTCACTTCATGCCCGAAGTCAGGAGAAGACCAATACTCCAGCTCAAGGCACCCAGGCAAAAGGAATTCCCCTGACTCACGGGAGGGTCAACCTTCTTGTTCTATGCAGGCCTTCAGCTGACTGGATAAGGTCCACTTGCATCAGGGAGGGTTGTCTGTTTCACTCTGTCTACAGATTCGAATGGTATTCTCATTCAGAAACACTTTCACAGACACACTGCAGAATAAAGTTTGATCAAATATCAGAGCACCCAGAGGCCCATTCACATTGACACTTTTTTCCTTAGGTTATCTCCACTGTCATTTAAATATTAATATTCATAATGCATTATATATCAATGTAAATATTAATATTTATAACCCAGGGGTTGAGTTTTCTTGATAATGTCCTATTTTTTTAATCAAAGTGGAAAAATATTTTATCAAGTATAGAATGTATCTCTGCTGTACTAACACATTCTGCATTAATCTTTATTTTGTGGTTGTCAATCACCAGTACAATTTCAAAGAGTAGGAAATCAAGATTCAGCTTTTAAATTCTACACAATCCACAGTGAGTTATTTCCCCTCAGATTTTTCATAAAAACTAATTGTTTTATTTTATTTAAATTTTTATATTAGTAACTAAGGCCATATCTTGTTAATAATTTAATAATCTAAACTTTAGATTTTTAGAGTGGAAGACTGCATAACACCATTGCAGAGACTTTAAGGTTTCCAATTTACTATCATATTAAAAATGTTTGCACTCTGAAGCCTTTCATTTGTCGTCTTTTATAAAAACATGTTGAAACTCAGAGTTTAGATGATAAAAAAATACCTCTAAATCTGGATATAGTTAAAATAAACTTTGCATGTCTCCATAGGTGACTTCTACTATACTTCATTAATAATCAAGAATATTGAGATAAGGAATGAGACAGAGAGACAGAGAGGAAAGGAAGTATTTATTGTAGGAATATCAACAGTTCTGCCGATCTCCCCTTCTCCAGAAGCTTTTCATTGCTCCCTCCCATGTGGGAGGAGAAGCTAGGCAGTAAAGACAAAACCTTCTGCTGAATTAATGACATGTGCCCATTATCACTGAGGGAACCAGTGTGGTTAAGCCTCTCTGAGAATGACAAGATAAATTGTCACTGAATGTCATTGTACTAGAAGTGAGATGTTAGGGTGAGATTTCACTACTGTATTATCATAGGTTTACTGGGTAGGTCAAGTTTCACTTAAAAAGGATTAACATAATTTAGTATTCCTAGCACTATGACATAAGACATATTATTGAATAACTCAGATGCCATAAATGTGAATTTAAAAGCATGGAATAAATGCAAAACTCTATGTGCAATGTGCTACAGTACGGCATGTTGTCCGATGAAAACATCACAAAGACATAAACCCACACTAAGAAAAAAGTTTTGAAAGTCAAAAGGGATTATATAAATGAAAAATTTGATGCAACATGTGTAAAGTACTGTCTTTTCTAACTGACCACTCTTGTGATGATAAAGTCATCCATGAGACAGGAATGTGCTCAAATTATACTAGGGAATACTGAGAGCAACACTGCTTCATCCAAGTCAATCCCCGGTTATGCCTGTAGTCCTGGTATAATTTCAATAGCACCTCTTTCAAAGAAAGAATATCCCAGTTTGGATGAAAAAAAGTATACGGTCAACCTAATCAGAACAGCAATACTAAGTGTTTGTGATAAAACCTACAATAGGATGTGATTGGCTGTACAGTGATACTTGGAAACTGACAGATGAAACTGGTCACAGATGGTCTCAGATTACGAGATAGTTGTTGCTTCTAAGACATGAGGTGAGAATTAAACTTCACAAATTATCTTTTTCCTAGATAAAATATCTTTCTTAAACCAAACATTTCTGCATGGCATGGATCGAATCTTCATACCACATTCAACATATTTTTGTCCTGGATACTAATCGAGAGGAAAATTAATAGGGATTAAGGTGAGCTGAACAAGGTGAGTTGCGTAAGTGCAGGATAGGATCCTACCATTTAAACTTCGATAAATTTTTGGCATTAATTTTTATTTCTTTAAATATTTCATTAAAATATTATTTATCTTGATTGCCGAGTTTTGTGGTTTCCCATTAAATTGTGTTCCTAAGGGAAACGTCTCACTCACCTCACCCTGCAACAGATCCCACACAAAGCATACTCAGGATTAGTTATAAAGAACAATGAAGTCAGAACTGTGGTGTTGGGGCTTCCCTTCAAGCTACCTGAAGGTGAGGTTGCCCTATTTTACTGAGATCAAAGCAGGAGAATCTATAAATGGACATGGTGACTGAAGTCTCTGCACAAGGAGGTTGTATCTGTGCATTAAACATCATGATTGTGATAAATCTATTGAGAACCAGAATGCTATCTCTGCTGGTGATTTTCCGTAAGCTTTTCTGCCTTAAATTTCCTTTTATAGAGATAAAGTTTGCCTTTGTTTGATGTTAACACATTGGTGTTTGTTTTTGCCTACTGTATCACTTTACTTTTTAAAATAGTCTATATTCCATCCACCCCCAGAAAAAAATGTTGCTCTTACGTTGACATAATATGTCTCGTTTTACCCGGTGATTGAAATTATAATACAGCACTTAAATTAGAGTTTGCAGCTGTTGTCATTAAATTTAGGTCATTCTAAATTCGTAAGTTAGTTGGGAAGAAAAAACTGCAAATTGTCAACTCTTATCTCCATTTTGCCTCTCAACGCTCATACAAAATCACTACAGAAAAAGAATATGCAGCAATGAAACAAGCTTGTCTATAACAGGATTAATTTTTAACTCTTTACTTGACTTACTGTGGAAGATTATATTAACATTGAAATTGCATTGTCACAGTATTCAAGAAGAGGAAATTGGCTTCATGCTCTCTAAGGGACTTCCCGGTAATAATGCGCTGGTGCTGATCATAAGTATTACTAAAAAAAAAGCCGTGTTTATGTGTGCAATGGACCTGACCATTGTGAGTATGTGCACATCAGTTCAACTCAGCCACCATTCTAGCTGCTAAAATGACAAGTCACATTGGTTGTTCCTCTAAGTTCTCTAATAAACCTAGCAAGTTCAGGAAGAGAAGTAAGATGGCTGACCAGAGACACCAGCCGCCAGTGTGTCTCAGTAAGAAGACGTTTTAGATGAAAGAAAAAAAATTAACAAACAAACAGATTGAGTGTGGGACTGAGGGAAGGGTGTCAGAACCTTCAGGAGACTTCATGGGAGGAAGTTGCAGAGCGGAACAGGAAGAAGCAAGGTATTGGCAGAGATCAACCCTGGAGAGGCCTGGAGTCCAGTGAGAAGGGTAGGTGGAGTGTTTTGTTTCTTCCTCCTTTGCACCTCTGACAGTTGGTGGCTTCCTGAGGTGCTGGAGAGACTTTCTGCCCACAGGAGCCCAGAGGTTGCTGCCACTGCTAGTGATCTGGGAGCTTCTTGTGGACAGGGCATCAGGCTCCCAACCCCCCTGGGGTGGCTCTTGTCTCCACAGACATGAGCTGGGACAGCAGGCACCACATTGCTTCTCTACCCACTGTGTGCCCCAGGGAGCTTCAACTCAGGTTTTGTATTGCTCGTTCCTACGTAGACATTTCCCAACTCTGGCCCACACTGCAGGAGCCACAGGGGTCCAGTGGGGCTGGGTGATCTACATGACGTCAGTGCCTGGACATTCAGGGCAGGCAGCCTCCCAGAGAGAGGGATGGGCATGACCAGAGTGCTAGCATTTCCCTCACTCAGACTCTTTTTCTCCCTTTCCCCTCCCCCATGCACAGCTGCCGAGAAAGACAACTGAGCCACCACACCGAGGCTTTCACAGAAAGTGGGGCTCAGATATTTCCCTCTTGGGGTCCTGCAGTGACTGTGGGTTACTTGGACTAAGAACTTTCCGCCCACTGGCCCTCCCTGGTGCTGCTTGCCCAGTGACTCCATCAGAATGGGGCATGTCCCGAGGTGGAGGGACATCAAACCTACTTGGGCACCCACGGGCAACTTGAGCCCAGGGTCAAGTCTCCCTGGTATGGTCAGGGATTAATCTTCAGGGACCCAGGGACAGGCCTGCAGGCCAGATCCCATACCCTAGGTTTTGATCATGTCGCTCAGAGGCATGGAGGGGAGACTTGAGAATTAGTCTCAGGAGGCAAGGGTGCCTGCAGGGGCAGATCAGGGGGTAGAATGCAGTGTGGGTCCTAGGTGCAGTGCCCTCAGGAGGGCTGCACTCTCAGCTCAGGTCAGGATCCTGGACAGGGAACCTCCCAGCCTGCATGGCAGTCACGGGGGAGCTTGGCTGGTATGAGGTTCTGCCTGCTGGCAGATGCTGAGGGGAAACGGCAGAGAAGGGGAGAGCAGAGAGGAGAGAAGCCTGCTGTAGACTGCCAGATTGTGAATCTCAGATGGCCCCCACCTCCACAAGCAGACTTTCTGGTTGGGTCAAGCTACTTCAGCTCCTCCCTGGCAGCTTTGCCCAGAAGCTGAAGGCAGACCTTTGACCTTGGCTGAAACAGATACCTTGCCAGGTTTGGTGGAGCCTGAGGGCAAGCTCACCCACCCAGCTCCACCCAGCCACAGTCCCCCACCTTCCTCTACTGTGGCAGAGAATAAGGACTCACCTGAAGTTCCAGGGCGCCACCCACCATCTGGGGCATTATAGTGCTTCTCCTGAGGAACTAGAGCTGGTCACAGGACCCAAAACCAAAATTGCAGCTTGATCATTCTGGTAAGCACCACCTACTGACAGGGAGGTCAATTTGCACACCCTTTAGAGCGTTTACTAACTCAGTCATACATGATGTGGTTGATTCTCACCACAAACACCACCGTCTCAGAGATTAAACTGGGCGTACCATTACCTAGACAAAAGAAAATCAAAAAGTAAGAAGCAACAGCTACTCCAGATGAGAAGGAATCAGTGGAAGAATTCCGGAAGTACGAAGAATCAAAATGAAAGACACCCCGAAAGGGAACACCAGCTCTCTAGCAATGGATACAAACCCAAATCGTAATATTGAAATGACAGATAAAGAATTATAAATGTGTATTATAAGTAAGCTTAATGAAATACAGGAGACAATGGAAAACTAACACAAAGAAAGCACAAAAAAAATTCAAGAAGCGAATGAAAAATTCACTAAAGAAATCGGATTATTAAAAATATCAAAAAAGAACTTCTGGAAATGAAAAATTCATTCAAGGAAATACATAACATAATGGAAAGTCTTAAGAATAGATTAGACCAGGCAAAAGAAAGAATCTCAGAGCTTGAAGACAACATCTTTGAATTAAACAAGTCAGTCAAAGATAAAGAACAGAGAAGTAAGAGGAATGAACAAAGCCTTCAAGAAATATATGATCATTTAAAAAGGCCAAACCTAAGAAGTATAGACAACCCTGAAGGTGAAGAAGAAACACAGAAAGGTTGGAAAATCTATTTGAGGGAATAATTGAGGAAAATTTCCCTGGTCTTCCCAGAAATTTAGATAACCAGGTACAAGAAGCTCAATGAATGCCTGGGCAATTCATTGCAAAAAGACAATTACCACAACACATAGTCATCAGACTAGCCTAAGTTAACATGAAGGAGGAACTCCTGGGAGCCGTAAGGGGAAAACATCAAGTAACTTACAAAGCAAAACTTCTCAGGCTAATTGCAGGCTTTTCAACTGAGACCTTACAAGCCAGAAGAGATTGGGGCCCCATCTTCAGTCTTCTTAAACAGAATAATGGCCAGACTGGAATTTGGTATCCTGCAAAACTAAATTTCTTATATGAAAGAGAAATAAAGACTTTTTCAGACAAGCAAACACTCAGGGAATTTTCCAAGACTAGACTTGCCATGCAGGAAGTACTCAGATCTACATCATATATAGATCAGCATGATAGATACCCAACAGTGTAAAATCACCCAAAAGCTTAAGCTCAAAGCCCACTCAGAACTAAAACAAGATAAGGATGCCCACTGTCACTACTTTTATTTAACATAGTGACAGAAGTCCTAGCCAGAGCAGTCAGGCAAGAGAAAGAAATTAATGTATCCAAACGGGGAAAGAGGAGGTCAAACTATGTCTCTTTACTGCTAATATGATCTTATAACTAGAAAACCCCAAAGATTCCACCAACAGTCTTCTGGAATTAATAAATAAATTCAGCAAAGTCTCAGATTACAAAATCAACGTACACAAATCAGTGGCATTTTTATACACTAACAATACTCAATCTGAGAATCAAATTAAAGAATCAATACCTCTCACAATAGCTACAAAGAAAATAAAATACCTAGGAATATACTTTACCAAGGAGGTGAAAGATCTCTACAAAGAGAACTATGAAACATTGTGGAAAGAAATTGCAGATGATACAAACAAGTGGAAAACATTTGCTCATGGATTGGTAGATTCAACATTGTTAAAATGTCCATACTACTAGGAAAGGACACACACACATACACACACAAAACTATACACAATATCCCTTATGAATATAGATGCAAAAAATTCTCAATAAAATTCAAACAAACTTAATTCAGCAGCACAGCCAAAAAAAGAATCCACTATGACCAAGTGGGCTTCATCCCAGAGATGCAGTGACTTACAGATTCAATGCAATTCCCATCAAAATACCAACATCATTTTTCACAGATCTAGAAAAAATAATTCTACTCTTTGTTCAGAACCAAAAAAGAGCCTGAATAGCCAAAGCAACCTTAAGCAAAAGGAACAAATCTGGAGGCATCACTTTACCAGACTTTAAACTAGACTACAAGGCTATAGTAACCAAAGCAGCATGATATTGGCACAAAAATAGAGCCATAGATCAGTGGAACAGAACAGAGAATCCAGGAATAAAACCATCCCAGTATTGCCATCTGATCTTTGACAAAGTAGATAGCAATGTACAGTGGGGAAAAGAATCCTTGTTCAATAAATGGTGCTGGCAAAATTGGATTGAAGATTGAAACAAGAAACAGGATCCATATCTCACATCACTCGTTAAAATTAATTAAAGATGGATAACAGACTTACATCTAAGACACGAAACCATAAGAATTCTATAAATAGTAAATGTTGGAAAAACCCTTCCAGTTATTGGCCTAGGCATAGAATTTATGAAGACCCCAAGGGCAATCATGACAACAACAAAAATAAATAAATGGGACTTGATTAAATTAAAAAGCTTTTGCACAGCCAAGGAAACAATCATTAGAGTGAATAGACAACCTACAGAATGGGAGAAAATATTTACATGCTATACATCTGATAAAGGGCTAGTAACCAGAATCTACAAAGATCTCCAGCAAATCAGCAAGAAAAAAGTCAAAAAACCCCATTAAAATGTGGGCAAAAGACATGAACAAAACCTTTTCAAAAGAAGATAGACTAATGGCCAATAAACACATGAAAAAAATACTCTCAATATCACTAATCATCAGGGAAATGCAAATCGAAACCGCAATGAAATATCACCTAACCTCAGTGAGAATGGCTTTTATTAAAAAGTCCCAAAATGATAGATGCTTGCATGGATATAGAGTGAAAGGAACACTTATACACTGTTGGTGGGACTGCAAACTAGTGCAACTGCTATGGAAAATAGTATGGAAATTCCTGAAAGAACTAAAAGTAGATCTACCATTGGATCCAGCAATCCCACTAATGGATATTTACTCAAAGAAAAAAATGTCATTTTATCAAAAAGACACTTGCAGTAGAGTGTTCATTGCAGCACAATTCACAATTGCAAAGATGTGGAATCAACCCAGTGCCTATCAATTCATGAGTGGATTAAGAAAGTGTGGTATATGTATACCATGGAGTACTACTCTGCCATAAAAAATGAATTAATATCCTTTGCAAGAATCTGGATGGAACTGGAGACTATTCTCCTAAGCGAAGTATCACAAAAATGGAAAAACAAACACCACATGTACTCATTATTAAATTGGAATTAACTGGTCAGCACTCACGTGCACAGATGGAAGTAAAACTCAGTGCAAATCAAGCATGAGGGGGGGCAGGTGGGGATGGAAGAAATCATACCTAATGGGTACAATGTACATTATCTAGGTGATAGGCACACTTATAACTTTGATTCAAGCAGTGCAAAAGAAATCCATGTAACCAAAACATTTGTACCCCTGTAATATTCTGAAATAAAAAGAAAAAAAAAAGGAAAAATCAATCAATAAAATATAAATAGGCAATTAAAAATTAAAAAAATAAAATTAATAAACTCAGTTAAATTAGTTATGAGTAGGATAACTCAGAAGTCACTGGGAAAAGGAATCATGAACTAAAATATCCATATAAACAATTTTCATAAAGGCAATAAAACGGAAAAACTAAAATGCCTAAAAACCGTAAAATGTTACTACTGGATAAATAAAATGTGCCATATGTATTGAGTGGAATATCATATAGCAATGAAAATTAAGGACGTTACCCGTATATGTTAGCATGCCTGAATCTCAAAATATATGTTGAAAAATGATTGTTTAAGAAAAACTACAGAATTAATATGTGTATTCCAAATATATAACATGCATAAAAAGAAGAAAAACAAAACAACATATTATTTAAAGAATCATACATAGATGATAAATTTATAAATAAAAATAAAGGAATGATTAGAACAAAATTTAGTATAGTGTTTACCTGGGGGACTGAGAAATATTGGTGATGTGTTACTTCTTAAGCTAGGAGATGGATACATGTATTTCCTATCATAGAACTTGTTAATATTTTTCTAAATGTATATGCATGATATATGACACAATACAAACTAAATATACATATGGCATAAAATCATCCAAAAGTATTTATTATATCAGTGTGTCTATACATACACTTAATACATATACTTGTAATACATACGAGTATAATACATACACTTGTATATCTATATATATACTTGTTAATACATAATACATACATAAACTTGTTAATATTTTTCTAAATGTATATGTATGATATATGTTACAATAAAAACTAAATATAGATATGGCATAAAATCACCCAAAAGTATTTATTACACCAGTGTGTCTATACATATATATTTTATATATATGTGCATGTATAAAAATGTATGTATTTATATATAAATATATATCACATACATATAATTCGTGAAAATAAACATACTGTCAAATACCTGGGTATTATTAAACCTGATATGTAGAATATTAAAATATGAAAGATGATACTGTATTTACTATGAGACAAACAGTTTTCTCCAATCTGTTTTGAATCATTCAACAAATTGGTTGGGAACTTTCTTCCTATCCCTTTTCATGTTTTTTAATTTAAAAATTATAGCTCTTAGATAATTGTTTTATATATTATTTAAAATTTTTTTCCTATGGATTGCTAGAAATCTATCATAAATGTAAAGCTTGAAAAATATATGGGTCAAAAGTGCACAAAGCTTAGCAAACGAGAAAAGAAAATGATCAAACCTTTAAGATTGCTACCATTATTCTACATATCATGTTTACTTGGAGGGAGGAGGTTAAAGATTGAGCAAGCTGATTCATGGTTTGTGTGGTTACTGTTTAGAGTGGACGGAGTGGTGGCTTCTGCTCAGCAGTGTCACTCAGCACTTCCCTTCCCGTTCCGTGCAAGTCAGATGGCCAGTTTCGAGTCCATTGTGTCAGGATGCAGAACCTTCTTACTTGGAGGACAGCAGGTAACTGGGAAGAGGAATGCAATTTGGCACACGGATAGAGAGTCTCAGGGTCAAAAGGAAGAAGTGATCAAGAAAAGGTTACTCCAAGCTTGCAAGAAGATAAAAATAATAATGCTTGATTTAAAAAAATAATCATACTGGATCATTTTCTAATAACCTTCTCAACCCTAACCTGATAATGTCTGTAGAATGTAAAAAAAGTCAGACTCATTACAGCCTGTGTGTCTAAAGGTCAACCAGCAAAATGAGCAATCGCCGTGACTCTGCAGTTCAGTAGCGCACTTAGACACATAAGACACTGAAATAGACACACATAAGACACTGAAATAGACCACTGAAACAGACCACCAAATCATGTCCTGGAAGTTAGAAATAGGATGAAAAACTGAAGATTTGTAAATGTTTCTTCTCGAGTTATCATTTGGTGCTTCTATTAAAAGGCTCTGGAGGAAAAAGATGGCCAAGACAGCTTCCTACACACTGTGACAGAGTTTGATCTATTTCTAACATCTGGTAGCATTTTCATAGAATAACCTTTAGAAAGTCATTCCAGAATATTCTGCCAGATATACAGATTTCTGTACCTCATTTTAAGTAGATGCTATTTGCCTACATAGTGAATGACGTTATATTTCCATAGAATTTATCATTTAACTTTAAAAAATGAAGAGCCTGCATTTGCATTAATTTTCCGTATCTCGGTTATAAAGATGATAATTTTAACTGGATGATTTTCTTTCAAATGGGTGCAGCCCCCTCCCACTGCTACGTCTGAATGAGGACAGCACGTTTCACAGTCCACACGACTGCCAAAGAGGGGAAGTTGGAGAGAGAGTGGAAGATTCCATATATTTTTACTTGTGATGCTCCAGAGATTAAAGCTAACTCCACCCCATCACTCCTCCTTCTAAATTCTGAGACTAATGGTGAGGTGTCTTGGAGTGGCTTAAAAATAAAAATAACTAAACGTTATTGAGTTATTACTATGTAATGGCACTGTGTGAAGAATTTCATAGGCATCACTCTTCACCACAACCAATTTTTTGGCAGCTTTTTTGAGATATAATTCACATATCATACAATTCACCTATTGAAAGTGTGCAATCCAGTAGTTTTTAGTATGTTTACAGAGTTGTACAACCATTATACAATCAATTTTGGGACATGTTCACCTCAAAAAGAAACTCCATAACCATTAGTAGTCATTCTCCATTTCTCTCCCCTCCACACCTATCTTCTCCCCTTCATTCCTCAGCCCCAGAAAATTACTTATTTACTTTCTGCTTCTGTGTATTTGCCCATTCTGGACATTTAAAAAAGATATTCATCTGATTCAATCATAATTATATATCCTTGACCAACATCTCCCCATCCCTCCTCCCGCAAACCACCCAGCCTCTGGTAACCACCGTCATACTCTCCACTTCTCTGAGATCAACTTTTTTAGCTCCAACCTGTGAGTGAGATCATGCAGTGTTTCTATATCTGTGTCTGGCTTATTTCACTTAACATAATGTCCTCTAGGTCCATTCATGTTGTCACGAATGACAGGATTTCATTTCTGTGTATGGCTAAACAGTATTTCATTGTGTATATATACCACATTTTCTTTATCCAGTGATCCATTGATAGACACTGAGGTTGATTTCATATTTTGGCTATTGTGAACGGTGCTGCAATAAACATGGGAGTGCAGGTATCTCTTTGATATACTGATTTCATTTCCTTTGGATATGAGAGTAGTGAGATTGCTGGATCATATGGTAGTTTTATTTTTAATATTTTCAGGAACCTCCATACTCTTATCCATAATGGCTATACTAATTTATAATTTAACCAATTTTAAAGACTCATTTTAAAGAGGGAAACACCAAGACTTCAGGAGGATCAGCCACTCATCCGTGGTTGCTCAGCCAGCCAAGTGTATAGTCAGGTCAGGAAGTCATCTGTCCTCTGCCTCACCTCAAGCCGTGCTCTTGTGTTGTCTTGCAGGGAAGGTGATTCCTGCCCCCTCATTTCCTTTTTTGTGTCAACCAGTTAAGTCTAGTAGCAAAGGAGAGCATTCACAATGGCCATATGCATTGGAGATGAAGAGGGTATGGAAGGCTGGAGAGAGAAATTTCTCTCTCTTAACTTCTTTCTTTCTCTCTGTCCCTTCTTTATCCACCAGCCACAATGGTACACAGAACATAGCAGGAAGAAAATAGTTGATATCTATTCCTCAGAACATAAACTTCTGTTACCAGTTCTAAATTTCCACAAAAACATATTATGAGAGCTAAATTACCATCACCTTGACCTAAGACTTAAACTGGCAATCCCTACAGGTGAGATTTATAGTAGAAATATATGTGTGCTATTTAGGCATAGTTCTTGGTAGAGGTGCAATAGCCAGTTGCTATTATTTAAAGATTTTTCTGTCCCTAAATATTGCCTGCCTAGGTCTGATTATGCCAGGAATTACAAGTTTAATCATCTGCCCTGAATTAAAGATTGACAATTGCTCTTGCCAGGATAAAAACAAGTTTGAGGACTTTCCCTTTAGCTAGGAGCAAGAACCTAAGTAACTGAGTGTGTTATAATCTGTGCAGTGGGAACATTCCAACAGCCGGAAGTAGAGGGCAGATCAAAAATGGCTTCTCCTGACCAAGACAAGTCAAAGACAGCCAGGCCTATGGCCGCCACTAATCACTTGTAAATGAATAATGCAGATGTGTTTTAAATGTTCTGCCTGGCCTGCGACTGAAATGTTAATTATATGCCTAATCTTCTCCTGTAGCTAAAGGTAGCAGAGTTGCTATAATCATAGCAGGAAACATACTCAAAGCCTTCAAGGAGAGTTGAAGGGTAAACAGAGCTGGTAGGGAATGGTGTCTGTCAGAGGAGGCCTGGCTTACTGAAAGGCGTAGCTCTACCCCAGAAGCGATGCCTACCCAGTGTGGCCAGATTGTCTCACTTTTTTATAAGAAACCAGAAATCTGATTTTTATGAGAAATCTTAATTTTAAATGTTGGCAAAATAAAATAAACCTGAAGACCAGGGGTGCTCTAAGGTAGCCATTTATAGAACCAGAACAAATGAGTAGATTGAACAATGACGGGTTTTCATAAAAACGGGGAGTATTGTGCTTTGTAAATGTCTTAATGCTTTCTAAATGTCCTTTCTCTTGAAGTCTATAATGTGACATGGGATGGCCAAGTGTTTTTTGGCATGTATCGGATGCCTTAGTCCATTTGTGTTGCTGTAAAGGCATAACTGAGGCTGGGCAATTTATAGAGAAAAGAGGTTTATTTGGCTCATGGTTCTGCAGGCTGTACAAGAAACATGGTGCTGGCATCTGTGTGGCTTTTGGGGAGGTCGTCAGGCTGCTTCCATTCCTGGTGGAAGGAGAAGGGGAGCCAGCGTGCATAGAGATCACATGAAAGAGAGGAAGGAAGTGAGACGGGGGAGGTACCAGGCTCTTTTGAACCACCAGATATCCTAGGAACTAATAGAGCAAGAACTCACTCACCTTCCCCCAGGGAGGGCATTAATCTATTCATGAGGGAACAGCCCCCAGGACCCAAACACTTCCCACTGGGCCCCACCTCCAACATTGGGGATTAAATTTCAACATGATGTTTAGGCGACAAACATCCAAACTATAATACTGGATCTCTAATAGGCCAAAGTAATATGTTAAAAATAAACTGTAAATAACCATGTGTAAAGATGCATAGCATTTTGGAAACTTTGAAAGATAATGAAAATGTTTATCTGGATTTTAACTCAATTCACACCATATTCATCACAAAAATTTATGTTTTTAAAAAGTAAGAAAATTTTTGAGACGTTTATACATTAGATGATCAATTTACATGCTCAATAGCTAAGAAAATGTTACGCTGCCCTTTTTCGATAAAAAAATTTAATGTATGATAACTGTCAAAAGACAAAATTACAACACATTTAGTTATAGATGTAATTGGCTTTTATTTGTGATTCATGAATCAGGGCAGCCTCCATTCTACGAAATAGAATGAGAAATCCCATCGGGCAATGGAAGGATAATAGGTTTTGTAAGGTGTGAACAAGGAAAGAGAACAATAGACAAAAAGCCGATTGGTTAATACCAGGATAATTCAGGCTACATTTTTGTAAGGATTGATGAAGAGGTGACTTCTTTATTGGGCTCATGAGGGTAGACTAGATTCTCCTGTTTTCAGGAAATACTGGTCAGTTTCGGGATGTATTTTTCCTTACAGTCTGTTGGATTATGTGGCATTTAGCACGAGTGACTCCATTTTGGTTTAGTCTGGTCTGTGGGCACCTACTGCCAGAGCTCAGTCTAAACAGTGGCCTCCCATAATTTTTGTTTAAATTAACACAGGACTGAAAATGGTATTATCTTTAAAGACTTATAATAAATGTTGATAATTGTGCTCAAAATCATATTTCAAATCTCATTACCAAATATTGTAGTATATGTCATTTATGTCAAAAATTCTTGCTGATATGGAAATAAAAACCTGTCTCACAAACCACAGTTTTGTTCATTTTTAAATTCAAATTTTACTTGCTTCACTGAATCTAGCAAAAGTAAACATCTCAAAAGAATACAAAAAGAGAGGTTGGTAAAGTTGGTAAGAAAATATTTGCTTAATAAAAAACTGGATGTTTATTATCTTACCAATGTCATTTTTATATATTTACACTAAAATTGATTTTTATTAGCTATCAAGTTAATCATGTTAAAAAATGTAGTACCATAATAAATTGTGTTTAATGTTGAAATTAATATTATCTTAAAGATTTAAACATTATCGGAGCGTATTCTGTATTATCTTACACATACCTGCTATGTCTTAAAGATTTTTGCCTACAAACTAGTTTAAAAAGACACCAGTTTCATGGGGCTTAAATTAATAAAAATATAGTAAAAGCAGCATTGCACCGATATTTAAGTCTAGGCCATGATTGAAACTGCTTCTGAAGACATCACAATGAACTGCAGAGTAATGTCATGTTTACTATAAAATTAACATTCTCAGTCGTTGGTCAGAGAAATTTGGAAGTTACTAAAATGAAAAGGCACTGTGTTTGCTTTGTGTCATTTTCAAACATGCATTGATAAGAATCTGTCACCTTATTAGCATGTCATAAATAGTCAGCAGAGTATTTCTTAGGAATTGAAAATTATTATTGATTTTTCTGTGCACTTTTAACTTTCAGCAATATACAAAGTGATAATAATGAAAATAGCCATTGGAACATTTGATTTTCTTCACATTTAGCTTCTGAATACTTTTTCTTTTTTTTCTATCCAGGTCATACTTATATTGCTTTTGTGCCTTTGGTCATAGATTAATACACAGAGAAAACACTGCAGTGACATCTTTAAATTTTTCTACAAAACATCAGCTATTAAATCTAGAACTAAGAGAACCAAAACCCATCTCAGTTTGGACACTGAGAACAAAACCACACCTTACTATTGACATTGACATGATCTTGCTATTCCATGTTCCATTAACATTACTTTACTTTTCCATGACTGCTCTACCCCCAAAATGATTTGCTTGTTTATTATGGGAACTTCCCAAACATTTCATCAATTCTTCAGTGGAAGGTGTCAACAGAGTTGGCACATTAAGAGTCTTTGAATTCCTCCCTGCAAATCCTCACCTCACTATTTTCACCAATCCTAGACTCATAATTCTTACACAATCCTAATTAAATCCTTTCCTTCAGAGCCCCACCTTAAACCAAACTTCCAATTCTCAATAAATTCTGACCTTTCCTTCTCTCCTCTGAGATGCTATTGAAGATTTGCAAAGGCCCTACTTTCCCTTATCATAGTATATTACTTTCCTCTTGCTGCTATGACAAATTATCACAAACTTAGTGATTTAAACAATTCAGATTTTTTATCTTACAGCTCTGTTGATCAGAAGTTCAACACAGGTCTCATTGGCCTAAAATCCAAATATCGGCAGGGTTGAGTTTCTTCCTGCAGGCTCTGGGCTCCTGTTTGCTAGCCTTTTCTGGCATGTAGAGGCTGCCTGCATTCCTCAGCTCCTGGCGCCTTCTTCCACCTTCAAAGTCAGCAATGATAGGCTGAGACCATCTCATGCTGCCATCTCTTTGGTTCTTTCTCTTCTATCTTCCTCTGTCACTTTTAAGGATTTGTGATTAGGCCCACTTGGATAATCCAGGATAATCTCCCTATTTCAAAGTGAGTTATTATAATTAACAACCTTAAATCCATCTGAAATCTTAATTTCCCTTTTTTATATAAAGTAACATATTCACAGATTCCAGGGATGAGTACATGGACATCTTTGGGAGGTCGTTATTTGCCTACCACATAAGTAAGCAATACACTCAGCTTTGTCTTATCAACAAGTTATGTACGTGATATTTAAGGAACCAACTTTGACTAGCAATTAGCACCAATATGGCCTACCTGTAGAAGCTTGTCATAGACATGATTCTAAATATGGTAACAGAGGAACATCGTAGCCCTAACCAAAAATTATGACATTTTAAATGAAGAGGCACTCATACTCCTAAAATATCCTCAAGTGGACATTAACTCAGAAACTTAATTAAATTCTTTTTAATCCTTAAAATTATACTATGCAACTCAGAAGTGAAGGTGAAATCTCAAGGACAATGGAACCCAAATGGAGTTCCTACTCAGCACATCCAGGCCCTCAAGAAAAAATGTGTACACTTCATATACATAAATGAATTAGAAAATAAATTCGTTTTTCATAAATAGTTGTGAAGAGATAGAAAATGGGTTTTATATTTCACATCCCCCCCAAAAACCCCACATAATATCAATCTTCATTATTTGTTAATTACATGTTTGCAAATTCATGTACTTGTTACAATTTATTTGTATTTGCAAATTCACCTACTAGATAAAATTTATTTGTAACCCCAAAATCAATACTTGCAGCACCTTCATTGTCATATACAGATTGATAAAAATTTGACTCTCCTAACATGCACATTCCCAGCTGAGGTTGAGCAAAGCCATGCTCTGCCTTCTTGTTTTAGCTCTCATAGTGAAAATAAGTGTCCTTTTCACAATCTATTTAGTGCCATGCTTTTCAGATTTCTGTGCTTTTTGTTGGTGATTTTGATGTTTGAAATGCTCCCAAGCATAGTGCTGAATTGCTGTGTAGTATTCTTAAGCGCAAGAAGGCTGTGACAAGCATTATTGAGAAAATACATGTGTGAGATAAACTTCCGGCATGCCTTACAGTGCCATTGGCTAAAGTTCAGTGTTAATAAATCAATATTATATATACTCAGTATATTAAGTATGGTATCTTTAAACAGAAACACAAATAAAACAAGGTCATGTATTGATTGTTTGTTAAAAATGTTTTAGCCAGGAAGTTACAGAATCTCCCCTTATATTTTCCCTAGGAGCAACAGTTCAGTGTTTGTTAATGTTGGGGCTCTGAAAATGATACCCCCAAATATGATGCGTTGGCATGCTGAGTGCTTTGAATTAAAGGAAATTGAAAGCCTCAGAACCAAGATCTCTCTCTGACCTTCCGCTATTCCCCACCCCCACTTCTCTGATCCTCTTTCTTTCCCAAAGCACCAGGAGGGACTTTTTCAAAGTTTTCTTATCTGATTAAGCAAATTTCCTCCAGAAGAAATGCAATTGCCTTCAATCTCCCTCCCCAGGAGTCTTATCAAATAACCAGGAAAGATTAACCATCAGAGAAGAGAAAATACTAACAGCCCCAGACAGGTTCTTCCCCTATCCTTCGGAAGGTAGCTCTGAGACTTTATCTGCATAATGACAACCTTTGCTCACAGTGAAGTTCCACCCTTCACCTCCCGCAGTTGGCCTTCACCTCTTCCAGAGCTCAGAAGAACTCTGTCCCAGGCCAATTTTCAGTTCTTTGGACTCATTCATTTCCCCCAAATCATTTACTATCCCTCTAGAATTTCCTACAGCCCCCTCTTCCCTCTCTTCTATGAAGAGGGTATTTCAGCCTCAACCATCTGGCTGTTCTTTGAGTCTCGTGTTTGTGGGATTCCCATGTCCATGTGCACATTAGCACATCTGTGTGCCTTTTTTCCCTGTTAATCTGTCTGTTGTCAGGTTATTTCAGCAGCGAACCTTCAGAGGGTGGAGGGGAAGTTTTCCCTCTGCTCTTACACTAAATTGGTATTTATAGCAACTTTACAGAGCACAATTATTGTGAATAATGAGAATCAACTGCATGTGTCACCTCTGAATACCTCTCTTCTCTCTTCACTGCTGGCTCTGGCACAGAGGTAGAGCCCAATTCTAGTGGCCGAGGATGTGAACAAAGGACTGAGTCTGTGCCATTTGTTGCCCTGAAAGATGGCATCACCCTCTGAAGATGACCTTCACAGGTTTCGGGTGGGGTTTCACAACCTCTCCAAGGTTTTAGAGTTGGCAAAGTATGGGCCCAAGGGCCAAATCCAGTGCTCATTTTGAGGCAGCAAACTAAGAATAAGTTTTATATTTATAAAAGGCTATAAAAAACAAAGAAAAATGTACCACTAAATCCTATGTAACGTGCAAATCCTGAAATATATACTATCTGGGCCTGTACGGAAAAACTTTGCTGACCTCTGCTTCACAGGCCCAAGTTTAGCAATTGTCTAGTGTTGTGGAAATAATTTAAAACAAAGTATCTTGTCAACCTACGAAACCTCTCCACAAAGTAGAAGAGATATTGTTGAATAAGCATTAAACCAGCCTGCAATGTGCAACACAAGAAATCTGCTAAAGAGATTAGAAAAAAGAGAGAAATCTCATCCTTTTATTTGACCAAGTAGATAGAACCTTTACATACATGTTGTCAAGGTCTGTGATAAGTAGTTCTCAAGTAAGAGACCTTGACAGCACCACTAGTCACATATAATTCATCGTAAATCCACTGGGTAATCGGGATGGCCGTTTGTGTTTGCTATCATGTCTTTATGACGGGAGGCAGCTTTGCAACTTGGAGCCAGGCCCCCAGGAGAAAGTAGGTCCCTAGCCTCCCACGAAAATGAGGGAACAGGGGCATAATCCTCCTTGACATTACACTTCAGAGGTGGTTCCGAGACCCTGAAGGAAAACATTCCCAGGTCCTAAAACTGGCAAGAGACATTTATCTTTTTAGAAAAGATTTACGCACATCTCTAAGAAGCAGAGAAAAAATTTACAAGTTTTCTAAAGGAAATGCCCTGAAACAATGGAGTGGGGGTGTTCTTTCCCTGTTTCCATCAGGGAGAATAACTTTTTTTCCTTATGTTTGATTTGTATTTTAGCCAAAAATATCTACAATTTGACTCGTGAACTCTCCTCTTTCTTTTCTTTTACACATCCACTGTCTCAAACATGGTCTGGTTTTGTCCCAAGGCACTCAGATCTGGCTCTAACCTGCATCATCTAGAGTAGAACACTTACTTCTGTTGTTAATCAAAACTGTCGCCTGGGATTTCAGCTCCCATTCTAACCAGTCAATGGAAGCATTCCCTCACAGAAACTGTGTGTGTGTGTGTGTGTGTGTGTGTGTGTGTGTGTGTGTGTTTGTGCACGCTCGTGCGTGTGTGTTGGGAGTGTGGCAGATATTTCTACCAAGAAAATGGATTTTCGTACACAGAGTTAACATTAGAAGTCTAACATTTATTTCACAAATTAAATACCTGAGGCTTAGGGAGGTTAAGTACCTTCCTTAAACCCGATAAGTGGCAAATGTGGAGATTCATGTCTGCAGCCCACAGACCCAGGGAACCCTCTTTCCAGACTATCAGACTACCCTGGGACCCCAATTAGCTGCCATTAAAAGAACAAGATTCTTTTCACTTGCCTATCATCTTTCACAATGTCAATCAATTGCTTATTGAGTGCAGTCCTTAAAAAGCGCCAAATAACAAAAAGAGTTCCCAGACTAGTTTCCTCTGTGCTCTGGCTGTGACTCCAGTAGAGTCTGGTAAGTGCCAAAGACAAAATGCACCAGACAATAGGGGAGTCAATTTTACGAGAGCTAGTGCAATAGGTAGAACACCCCATATCTCAGCAGGTGCTAACCACATAGCTGGTGGTGTGATTTACAGTTGAGATTGTTTTGCCATCAAGGGGACTCTTAGCTCAACTGGAAATGTTTACCCCTGGATCTTGATAGTTTGAAAGTGGCAGTTATAATTTCAGCTAATTAATGATGAAAAGAAGAATGGGTAGTTGGAGGGTCTATGTGTGGCCTTATCAGCAAGTTTAGGCAAAGGGGAAAGGTGCTTGACCTTGTCCTTAGCAATGTGCTAATTGTGCCTCTGATGGGGATGGAGCTGGGTGTGTGCTTGGAAATGGAACTGGGGGCTTTGTGCCCAGGACACGTGGTTCCACTGTTTCTTTTTAAGGGAAGACAGGAATTCAACTTCTCTAAGTAGGTATTCTGAGTGTCTCATTACTTGAAGTGTTCATATATTAACAAGTAATTAACTCTGTTTGTGTGTAAGGTTTGTGGGAGACCATAGAGAAGTCTTAATGGTTTCAAACATCTATGCACTTCTTACAGAACATACATCCCTTGCTGAATGTTCTGGCCAGGGGAGATTCAATTGAACTTTCCATCAATAAGAACAAGGATGAGATTCTCCGAAACATGTTGAAGTTCACCAGACAGCAAATACCCTGCTCTGTTCCATGTTTAAGGCTGAAAAGTGACAGAAACCTCATCCTCACCAGACACACAGGGCCAGGTAACATTTGGGGCTCAGAAAAGTCACAGGGACCTTGACTTTGAAGTGTGGATCAAGAGAACAACTTATTTTCTAGCAAATCAGGTAAACGAGGACATAAAGAAGACCCCACAGTGACACTTCCATCTTACTAAGAGATCTCAAAGACTTTACAAAGGCTTCTTACAGACCTATAAACATAGAATTAAAAAGAAATGCCCACCTAGGTCAAATTCCATAATATTTATCTTAAGGGCTTCCAAACCTAAGTGGGTTTCAATGTTTCTCTGCCATCTTATTTTATTTCCCTGTGCATAAAATTCCATCTTGTCTGCCTTCTCTACTTCTCAGCATTAACAAAGGAATCTCAGGACAACTGAGTTCACCAATCCTGTGTCTGATGCCAACTATTTTCCAGGCTCTGTGTTGGGCCCCGAGGACACAACAATAAAGACAGTGCCTCCTCTCTGGCTACCGAGTCTGCTTTCTCCTCTGAGTTGAACATTTCTCCTGCGATTCACCAACAACACGAACTTTACTTACCTAGAACATATAAACACAACTGCAGGCCTGTTCTTTCAATTGGAGGACAAATAACACTCACTCTGTGTCTTGATGGAAAGGCTGGTGGCAAGGTTGGCTGCAGCCCAGGCAGCAGGCTGGCTGGGCCTCCCAGGAGAACTTGCCAGGTTGCAGTGCCCCAGAGCAATTTAGGACATAAAATCTGTAATATTCGAGAGGTGACTTTCACATTATAATCAAGATCCAAATAACTGGATTCTCCCTTTGCATAGAAATGGTGAGCGTGTTTGTCCATGGTGACGCTGACTTGCTTGTCAACTAGCAATGAGGACAGAGTGCCAGTGCTGGTCGCGCAGCTGTCCAGGGGGAGGGACGCGTGCGCATCAGGGAAGGGAGATGGAACATTGCCAAAAAGGGAGGCAAAATAAACTCTCAATTATTTCAAGTGCAAAATTATGGTTTTTATTTTGAGGTTTTGCATTTCTCACAATAATTACAGTTACATACTTACTACATTCCTCCATCTCAAACATTAGGCAGTTGGCTTTATCTAGGGCTTAGACACAATATCCTTTCAACCTTGTTGTAATTCTTCCCATATCATTTACATTGTTATTACTCATTTCACTCGGTTTTCATTGAAATGTTACCTTTGCCCATTATCACCACCTCTAAATTGTACAAGGACCTTTGCTTGTCTTTATGAGAACAGTATGTAGCTACTATGTAGTTATATTGGTACTATATAAAGAACATCAAAAGATGTACTTACTGTATAAATTGTCAAAATATAGAACATACTTCCCTGTAAGCACAATAGAGATATATATAGCTGTGAAGAGCAGTAACTATGCTCTTAAAGTGTTAAAAGACAATGCATCAAAAATATTTCCAAGCACCCTGCCTGATAGTTTTATCTGAGTAAAAGGAATCTTCCTTTGATTAATCCCAGGGTAATGTGATTTCCACTTTGTTCTTCTCTGTAGAATAAAATTCTATCTCTCTGAGGTTTTTGCTTTGTTTTTACCAATTTCCACTACTGTTTGTTATACATACAAAAATGAAATCATTTAAGAAGATTCATAATGACAAACTACCTATAGAGTAAAAACAGAAAGGGTTCAAGCTTTGACCACAAAAGAAACAATCCACAGAATGAAATGCCACCCACGGAATAAAAGAAAATATTTTTAAACCATACATCTAATAAGGGGTTAATGTCCAAAACATATTAGGAACTCCTACAACCCAACAGCAAAAAACTAAGTAACCTGACTTAAAAAGGTGTAAAGGACTTGAATTGATATTTCTTCAAAGAAATGTCCAAATGGCCAACAGATATATGAAAAATGCTTTAATATCACTAATCATCAGAGAAATGCAAATCAAAACCACAATGAGCTATCACCTCCCACCTGCCAGAATGGCTATTATCAAAACAACAACAATGGCACCACCAACAAAAAGATAACAAGTGTTGGAGAGTATGTGGAGAAATTGGAACCCTTGTACACTGTTGGTAGGAATGTAAAATGTTGCAGTTGCTATGGAAAACAGTATGGAGGCTCCTGGAAAAAATTAAAAATAGAACTACCATATGGTCCAGCAATCCCACTTCTGGGTACTTATTAAAAAATTAAAATCTGGATCTCAAAGACATATTTGCACTCCCATATTCATTGCAGCGTTATTCACAATAGTCAAGATGTAGAAACAGCCTAAGTGCCTGTTGACATATGAATGGATAAGGAAAATGTGGTATATACTTACAATGAAATATTATTTCATGGAAGGAAAACCTGCCATGTGTGACAACACGGATGAACTTTGATGACATTAGTCTAAGTGAAATAAGCCAGACACAGAAGGAAAAGGAAAAATACAGTGTGATTCCACTTACATGTGCAATCTAAAATAATCAAACTCACACAAGCACAGAGTAGAATTGTGGTTACCAGAGGCTGGAGGAAGTGGAAAATGGGCAGTCGCTATTCAATAGGTACAAAGTTTCACTTATGCAAGATAAATAAGTCCTAGAGATCTGTTATGTATGACATTGTGCCTATAGTTAAGAATACTGTAATTATACTCTTAAAAATTTGTTAAGAGGGTAGATCTCATGTTAACTGTTCTTATTACAATTTTTAAAAATTAGATCAAATGGAAAAGAAAAAGATCCTTACACATGGGCTCTTCCTTTGACTATAAAGTCAACTTGCAACCAAATTGTTCTGAGATGATAATTAATATCTCTCCTCAACTATTGTCTCACTGCTCTCTTAGGAGGATCCTCTATGATCTGTTATAATCTACTTTTCCCATGTTTCTCCACTCATAGCTTGCCCCAAAATCTCACTTTATTTACACCTGTTTGAAATTCTCTGCATGGTATTTTTTTTGTATGGTTTTTAAGTTTAAAAGAAATAACACCTTTGATTGGACTCATGGACTTCTTTTTTCTTTTTATCTTCCAATAAAATTTTATTTGCAAAAGCAAATGAAGGGCCAGATTATTTGGCCTATAGGCCATAGCTTGTCAACCCCTATTCTAGAACATATAAAAGATAAAAAAATGATATTTTTTGTGAAGCTATCACAGTGCTAATAACAAAACTTGTCAAAGATAATCTAAATTTTTAAAAAATTATCTCACATATAAATATAGAGGTAAAAATCTACAAATAAAATTTTTTTGCAAATTAAAACTTGTAGCAAATAAAAGACCATTACACAGTGACCAAGTAGATTTTATTCCAGTAATATATGGATGTCCAACTTTTTTTTTATTTTAGGAGATTATGGTGGTACAAACATATTGGTTACACGATATGACTTTGCCACATCAACTCCAAATCTAGCAGAAGAAAAAAATAACTAAGATCAAAGCAGAACTAAATGAAATAGAGAACAAAAGAACTATAGAGAAGATCAACAAAACCAAAAGCTGGTTTTTTGAAAAGATAAACAAAATTGACAGTCCTCTTGCCAGATTGACAAGAACTTGAAGGGAAAGGACTCTAATGGACTCATTGACTTCTGATCAAATTTACAGAACTTCTTCCATCAAAACAAAGTACTTCCAGTCAGATCCTACAAAGACAGTAAAAACTGTCTCCAAATATAAATATAATGCTTATTAATGTGAAGCTTTACTTATCTTAATACACACATGTACATTTTAAGTATGAGGATACCTCTGGCCTATTCACCTATGGAAAAACACACCAGCAGTGATGGAATTTCCTTTTAGTACCAGAGGTTAATACGTCAAATTCTATTGTTACCTTTTCCTAACATTTTCTAAAATATACAACTAGAAATGCCTTATAATCTATTCTGTACTACTCTCTTACACGTATCACTATGAAAACACAGGGATGTCCATTTCTTCTCCTTCTGTAAAAACAGATGATAATCAAAATATTTGGTCAACATCCATCCACTGCATCTTTTTGTTTATTTCATGATAACTTTTATGTACATGATAATATTGGAAAGCTATGATATTCCTTAGCTAGTTGCAAAAACTAAAGAAAATGTGCTACCCAAGGTAAATGATTTGTAACTCTTGAGTGGAGTCAGAGTCTCTCTCTTGCTCTCTCTCTCTCTCTCACACACACACACACACACACACTTCAGAATCTTCAAAAACCATTTCCAATACATACTACGTATCTCCAGTAAGGAGATAGTTATTTTGGCTGAGTAAAAGGCAAACCTGTTTTATGTTTTTTTGACTGCTTTTCAGAGAAATCTTTGCAATAACGTTACAAGGCATGTTCTTCTGCAGCCCTGTCATAACCATGTCACTGTTCTTTCAGCTTGTGATTTCCTTGGAAAGGTCACATGAACTGTCAGGTTAAATATCAGTATTCCAAAAGGACATCTATCAACATCAGTTGCATCCTGAAAAACTCATACAAAGGAGTTCATATTACCCAGAAAAATCTCATATTGTCTTTCATATTTCAGATGTAAAAAAGGAACAGAAGAAGTAATTGTCCTTTAAAAATATATTTGTATAGATGCTGGAGAAACCAAATAAAATATGAAGCTATTTTTCAACTGACCTTTTCTAAGTCAATAGAACAGCATTTTCCATTTACTTAACTTGTTTAATTTGATTTTAAAATCGCGACCGTTTGAATCTACAGGTATGAATTTCATTCACATTATCCATCATATTTAATGTGCAATATTTACATTCATGATTTTTTAAATCTTGTCTATTTTAGGTAGTTTTCTTTTGAAAATTCAATGTTTTCATTTTCTCACATCTTGTTAAAGTCCTCTAAAAAACTCATTTACCAAGTATTCGAGTAAGCATCATATTATGTCTAAGTCATAAGTTGAACAGTTTTTCCTGATACACACCGAACAACTAACTGGACAAAATAAAACATAAATCTATGTCAAATATAAATAATTATTTTACACTATTATCAATTGTAATACCCAAGAAAAACTGTAACAAGACCTTCGATATTGTCACATTTGTAGCAATATAGCTATTTTTGTGTTTATGAATGTCTTAAATATTAATACGAATAGTAAGGTTTTATTTTAGGTAAAGGCTTTTTTTATAATTTAGCTAACAATAAAATATCTGTTTTGAGATATATTTAATCTAGATTATTTTGGTATGTTCTTTCGTATTAACTAGTATTACTATTAGATTGTAATAGCAATATTTATCTTCCATGGCATATAACAGCTTCTGCCATTTCAATCTTCCAAAATGGTATTTTGGGGGCTCAGAACTGATAGCCCAACGTGCAACACCTTGGCCTGCTGAGTACTTTGAGCTAAAGGCAATTGGAAGGCCTCAGAAGCAAGGTCTCTTTGACCTTCCCCTGCCCCCTGTCTCTCACCTCTCTTTTTTTGCTGAAGCAAGTCACAGAAACCAGAATTCCTCTTCTCCAAGGTGGGCCATAGACACTAGAACTTCCCAAAGCAAGCCACAAACATAGAAGGGTCACTCTCTTCCTTCTCAGTTGAAGACTCTCACTCCGGAGGGGTCCTGCCCCGTGACCAAGAGGAAGGAATGCTACACAGAGAGGCCAAAAAGAATCGGAACAGAGAAGCCTTGCTGGGCCCTCCGTCCCAGTTTATTAGATCATACCCTTTTTCCAGTCACATTTCTACCTGGTTGTCCATTTTTCATTTAACTCAAGCATAAAAAGAGAGTCTTCTCTGGGTCTTTGGATCTTAATTTCTATGCCATCCATGTCATGTAAAACTTTGATTAAATAAATTTGTTATTCTTTTCTCTCGTTAACCTGCCTTTTGTTTAGAATGTTGTCCAAGACCCTCATGATGGGGGAATTCTTCCCCCATAGTATAGACAAAATATCAGGTAATTGACACAGAACAATAGCGTAAAAACTCTTTTGTCCTTTAGATAATGCCTTGACTTTATCTCCATCGTGATCGCAATCAATTGTACACAGAAATTGAATCATATTATTACATATTTTAACATTAATTCATCCTTTAATTTCTAGACTAAAAGCAGTTGATCATGAAGTTATGTTCATCAACTGCTTATATTTTATAAGGATGTGTTGTACAGTTAATTGAGATTAGTCTATAATTTTATTTTTTGTGTTTACTCTTTAAATAATAATTTAGCTTTAATGTTATATTCATTTCATATAAAGAATTAGGAAGCTTTCACCAGTTTTTTTAATTCTCTGGAGCAATTTAAAAGATACTGGAATTATCTGCTCTTTAAAGGAGTAATACAATTCCCATAGAAACTAGTGACTGCCTAATATTCTGAAGGGCTGAAGTAAATAAATTTAGATTTTTCTATTTTTTGAGGGGATTAGTCTTGTTAAATTATATTTTCCTAAAAAAACATGCATTTTATTAAGATCATCAAACTAACTAAGCTAAGCAGATTCTTGTAATTCTATTAATTTCCTCCATTTCTCTAGTTATTTCCTCATTAACTGTTCTTGTTTTAGGTGTGTATTTTCTCCAATTTTTTCTTCTCTAATTTAGCCAGTAGTTTATCATTGTTGAAACATCCCCCTCCAAATGTTTACCATCTGTTCCTTGAGCTCTTTTATTCTGCTTTGTCAACATCCTTCATACGTGTTATGGGTTGAATCGTGTCCTCCCAAAAGATATGTTGAAGTCCTAAACTCCAGGACCTGCAAATGCAACCTTATTTAGAAACAGAATTCTAGCAGATGTATTCAAGTTAAGGTGAGGTCAGTAGCGTGGACCCTAACCCGGTGTGACTGGTGTCCCTGTAAGAGGAGGAATATGCCGTGAGAAGAGAGACAGGAGGAGAGAACATCACCTGGTGACAGAGGCAGACAGTGAAGAGCTGCAGCTGCAAGCAAGGGAAGGCAGAGATTGCCAGCAGCCCGCGGAGGCTGGAGAGAGGCCAGGAGGGCCCCTACTGGGGGGTCTGAGAGGGAGCACAGCCCTGCTGGCTCCTTGCCTTAGGACTTGTAGCTCACAGAAGCGAAAGATGGTAAGTTCTGTTGTTTTAAGCCACTCAGTTTGTGGTACTTTGATAGAGCAGCCCTAGGTGACTAATACAACATGGGCAGTCATGTATTAAACTAGGAAAACGTTTATATGTAAATGTTTGGTCAGAAACGTCATCCATTCTATGCCCGTAACGTCCTGGCTCTTCATTCTCTGACTCACTCCTTTTTTCCTTCAGTACCTTTGTACTGATGCTGTGCCACTCCCTTTTATTACTCCTCGTGGGAAAAAATTAGATTTTTCTGATTTGTCTTTTCACAGGAGGTTCCTTCAGAGATTATATTTTTCCTGGTACTTACAGGGACCTACTGTCGCTGAGCTTTTTCATTATTTTCTACTCACCTTTGTTGTACTTTCCCCCAGCCAAGCTTCTCTGCGATCAAACTCTGCCTTGACTCCCAGATGCTTCGTATTTCCTGAAAGTGACGTCGGAATACGAGATTGTGGGGGGATCCTCCACCTATAGGAATTCTGTTTTGATGATGTTCTCTTGGATCTGCCACGCTGGGCTGGTTACCATTCATTTCTTTTTGGGTGGCTTTCTATATTTATTGTAGCTACTTTGGAAAAACTTACATTTTGTTGTTTTGTTTGAGTGTACAGATTATACCTGTACTCTGGTTTTCCACCAGTAGAGTTTGTAGCTTCTTTTCCATGCACTGTTTTGCTCCATGTGGCATTTAGGAGGGAAGGAAAATTGCTTCCTCACATCCAAACCTAACGTTGAATCCTTTAACTCAGTTTAATTTTTTCTATTCTTTTTCTCCTTCTACATTTTTCACTTTTTGCTTGGTTTTAAATTGATAGATATTATGCCATTTTACCTCCTTAGCTTATTTAAAAGTTATTTCTCTATTTCTATTTTTACACAGCTTACTTTGCAACAATAGAAAAACATATTTAACTCTAAAAAATAATTGAAACATGTCTTTACTTCCTCCGAGCACCGTAACAACAGTAGAATGATCACCCCTGCATTTCCTCGCTGTTTTCTAAAGATGACCTTCCCCAGCTTTCCTTTCCCCTGATTTATTTGGGGTCTCTGCACAGCTCCCTACCTCGTGCACCTTTCATTCCTTTGCTTACATCGATTAATCCTCAGTGTGCTGGGTTTCCAGTACAGCTATTTTTTTCTCAGGGAAGCCCTAGACTCCTTGTTTTCTGGTTTCAGTTTAATACTCCCTAGAGTGAGTAGGTGGATGGAGCTTACAATTACTAGGCTGGAAGCTCATCAATGTCTTCTAAGATTTATTTGCTATAATTTTTCCAGAATCTAAGTACTTTATGTGGCATGAACCACTTCATGCCACATGAAGTATTAGTCTCACGTGTTATAAACACTGTATTCATTTTCTGTTGCTGCGTAACAAATTACCACACACTTTTACTGCTTAAGATAGCACAAATCTATTATCTCACAGTTTTTATAGGTCGGTTGTCTGGGCACAACAATTTTGGTTGTCTCTGAGGTAATTTAGGGTTTCTGAATCATACTCCTAGTGTTCTTCCATTTTCCATCCACTGCCCAATTCCAAAGCCACTCCCACTCTCAATACCAAAATCTACGTTAGTTTTCTGTTGCTGCATAACAAATCACCACAGATTTAGCAGCTTCAAACAAAGCCCTTTATTAGTTCATAGCTTTGTAGGACAGACATCTGGTGTGGCACATTTGGGTTCTCTGCTCAGGATCTCACAAGGCTGAAACCGAGGTGCTGAGGGACTATGTTTCCATCTGCCTGAGGAGGATCTGCTTCCAGTTCACTTGTGCGGTTGGGAGGATCTGATTCCTTATGGTTGTAGGACTGAGGCTCCTGTTTGCTTGCTGGCTGTCAGCTGAGGTCACCGTCACATCTTAGAGGCTACTGTATTCCTTCAAAACAGCAACTGCACGTCCAATTCTTGTGTTTTGAATCTCTGACTTCCTTTCTTGCATTGTCAGATAGAGAAAATGAAAATTTTCTGCTTTATAAGGGCTCATATAATTAATAGAAACTCTCCTTATGTTAAGGTCCATCCAGATAATCTCCCTATTTTAAGGTCAGTTGATTTGGGACCTTAATTACATCTGTAAAAATCTCTCCATGGCAGTATCTATATTAGTGTTCGGTTGAAAAACTGGGAGAAGCTCTATATATTAATACATTGGGGTAGGGAACATTGGCTATGGGTGGGGGTGGAATCTTAGAATTTTCTCTAACATAAACATGTTGCTTTCTAGAATTTCTCTTGAGTTGATTTAACAATACTGTGTTATTTTATTTTGGGGGCCAAAAAATGTATAAAGTATTCCAAGTATTAATTTACTCAATGTATTATGAATTTGGTGTGCCATTAATTGCTCCCCATGGTCTAAAAAGCTTAAAGGCCTCATAATAATCCCATTATAATCAATGATTTTGCAATGTCCTAAAGTGGTCTACTAACCTTTGGTTCAATTCATATATGTTTTCAAAAAAATAATCCCTCAATGTAAAGTCAACAATAGTCTTGATAGTCAAGAGAAAGGGTTTGTAAAAAAAAAAAAAAAAAAAAAGGCTGGCACAGTGGCTCAGGCCTGTAGTCTTAGCACTTCGAGAGTTGAGGTGGGAGGATTGCCTGAGGTCAGGAATTGGAGAGCAGCATGAGCAAGAGCAAGACTTCCATCTCTACGAAAAGTAAAAATAAATTTAAAAAAAGAGAAAACTTGTGTGTAGTCTTCAAGAATAACTGTGTGTATGCGTGTGTCTGTGTGTGAATACAAAAACATTAGGTATATGTTAACATGAAATATTATGGAAGAAAATTAGTTTAAGGAAGTGAGGCAGAAATGCAGAGACAAAAAGATGAACTGTCATCACAAATTTTAGAAATGCATTGTGTTCCAAACACCAAATAAAATCAAGTCATGGAAAAGGAAAAATATTAAATAAACAAACACAATTTGTTAGTTTTTTTCAGTCTCTATTTTGTTTTCCATATGCTTTAGGTTGACCTTAGTTTTCTCGACTCAGCAATGCAGAAGAGATATCGAGATAGGAAGAGGTTACCATGGCAAATAGTGAATGGACCGATGACATCTAGAGACGGAAGGTTATTTGAAAGCACCTGCAAAGTTAGAAGGATAAAAAACTAAAAGAGAAAATGCACAAATCGAGTAATTAACTACTGAGTAATGCGAATTTGACTTAACCCTGAAAGTTCCTCTTAAATAGGGACACTGGGTGTTCTCCTGTATATTCCCTAAGCATCAATATTTGGATTCTTCCTGATAGATAAAACACAGATCTTACAACACCAGGCAGGAAAAACTATGGACTAAACTTTTCTTAGCTATGTTTGAAGTAAACTTAGACCATTAATTGCTTCTTATTTTATTTAAGAATTCCCAACGATGCTATACAAAGAAATGAAAGCCCAAGCCTGACTTCTAAGGAAAATAATCAGAAAATAGTAATACCACGGAACAATTTAGTAAAAATAATGAAACATAGTCTAGAAGGTAGGCACTTTAAATCTACATTATCAGACTGGGTTTTAAAGAGATGGAGAGGAGGCGCCAAGCATTTAGAAATCAACAGGAACAAGATTGTTCAATTTTTCCACAATAATGTAAAAGGAGACAGTGATTTAAAGAACACTGAAGTTAAAAGCAAACACACTTGGTAAAATAAAATAGAGGAAGGTAGATAATCAGATATATAGATACATGTAAAAAAAACTTCAAAAATCATTTTAACATCATAGTTTTAGATAGATTTAATCAATGACTCATTCTAAAAGGTTATGGTAGCAAATGTGATGACTGCTAAATAACCATCAAATAATTTTTTTGTTAGAGTTTAAGTTACTGCCATCTGATGTGTAAGAGACACTGTTCCCACCTTTCATTCATACTTGCAGCTGTTGCGATGTTATAAAAGACATTTAAACATTCTGTTTCCTTATTAGACAATTTGGATAATAAAACTTGCTTTGCCTACAATATGCCATATAAAATGGAAGTATAGATGTGGCAATGCTAGTGAATCTGTAAATTATTATACATGCTATTATTTTTCAAAAACATATAAATTATAATAAAATTGTCACCTCAGAGATACACCACTTATATATGAGTATCATAAACTTCTAGATATTCATTATTTACTCAGTTTTCATAATCTGATCACTGATCAGGTTTTTTCTTTAATGATTGATTCCTCTATTTGTCAAACAGATTTTGCTGCAAGTTCTTTTCTAGATGTTGGTGTGATAGCAGTTAAGAAAATTCAGCCCTCGGGGACTCTGCTGTCTAATTGGGAGCGCGATTCAGGAAGCATGCAGACGCAGGACTGTGCAGCGACCTTGTAATTGAGAAACCCGGTTTTGGCTCTCAGTAAAGTTGTATTTCAGGAAGTGACATTTAAGCTGAGACCTACAGGATGATTTGTAGTTTGCCAAAGGAAGGAATCCAGAGAGGGAGAGGGGAGACCACGTAAGCAAAGGCCTTGAGCTAGGAAAGAGCTTTGCCTAAGGGGTGCAGGCAGAAGTACCTTAGAAAGGTAGGAGCTGAGTCACTGTGGGCCTGAGCGGGATGGGGAACTGGGAGTTGTCTTTAGAGAATTGGAAAGCTGCTCAAAGGTTTTAAGCAGGATAGCAATAAAGTTAGATTTGCGTCTCTTAAAAGGTCATTTATAGGAGTCTGCCCAGGACCGCACTGGGCATGCCACATTGATAAATGGCAAACAGCACCCGGGTCTGTTTCCTACACGTAAAACTCCGAATGCAGCAGGACGTGCTTTGACGGGGGTAGTACCTGATAGGGCAGGTACGGGAATGTGCAGGAATGACCCTAGTCTTAAACGTGAGGTGGAGATGTCAGGGAGATTATCAGAAAGGAAGTGACTTCTTTACTGAGATCTGGAGCATGAATAAGAATCATGTTGTGAAGAAATGATACGTGGGTGTTAAAGGAACTGTTGCAGGTGTCTGGGGTGGTGGGTGCAGAGACCATGGAGCTAGGAAAATCACTTGGGTTCAAAGAGCTAATGTTGAGTCAGTAAGTCTGATTGTTAAATGTTCTACTTGTTTATCTGCTTCCAAGAGGGGAAGAGGCCTGAAATATGAGATGAGGTGGAAGGAGAAAACAGACTGGAGCCTGAAGAATTTGGAATTTAATCCAAAGGCAGTGAGGAACTCTCGTAATATCTAACGGGCTCCTTCAAGCACAAGAAAGATTATTTTTCAGAGAATCAGATGTGAATTTCAGAAAGATACCCCTGACTGCAGCGTGATTCCAACTTGGAGGGATTAGAATTTGAGGCAGGTGATTTGGGTGGGATGCGGGAACTTATGCCAACGATGGTGGCACATTGGCGGCCATCAGGGTGGAGAAAAATGGGCACACTCAAAATATATTTAGAATGTGGCATCCACAGGAGCCACTGAATGTGAACAGATCCAGTGTATCTGATTTAGCAACTGATGGGTTCTTTCTATGAAGATAGGGGCACTGAGAATAAACCAACTTTGGATGCGAGCAAAGGAGGTAACAATTTGGTTTCAAATAGACTGAGTTGTAATGGTCTTTGGCCTGTCCAAGTGGAAGTGTTTGGTGAGTAGTTTGATATGAAAGATGGAGCTCCAAAGAGATCTCACTTATAACTTGGGAATATATTTTACTCTATAAATATGCAGGCAAAACTAGAATCCTGGGGTTTTAGAGTCATGGGGGAAAGTGATATTATTGCTGAGCGCTTGTCAGGAGCTACTCCTCCCACCACAGTAACCCCGCAAGGCAGCGCCTACTCTGTACCTTTTACAGATTAGAAATCAGATCGGAGGGACTTGGTCAACATCCACAGTCAACTGTCAGTGTCAGAGCTGGATCCTCACCCAAGGCCACCTGACCCCAAAGCTCTCACTCTTAACTATTTTGAGATATAATTGCCCAAGAGATCTTAGAGCTCATCTGATCCAACCGCTTTATTTTATTTAATAAACTCGTATGGTTAAAATGCTGGATTTGATTTGTTTTTATTATTTAAAGGGCAATATAGTGCAATGATTCAGACTCTGGAGCCTTAGAAAGCTCTGCCACTTACTAAATGTGGGCTCTTGGCAAAGTCCCTTGTGTCTCAATTCCCTCCTCTGTAAAATTATAGAGTTCTCACTTTAGAGAGATGCTGTGAGGAACAGAGCCCTGCACATAGTAAGTGCGAAGTATTTTGTTATTGATTTTAGTTTATGTATCTGTAGACACATGAATACATTCTTATAAAAGTTTCAATGAAAACCTGAGAATATACGGTAAAATGTGTGAGTCCTTTCTTACTTACTTGCCCTCCCTTGTCCCAGGGTTGACTAGATCAGTGGGTGTGCTTCAAGTCCTTGAATTCCATATTTATATATTTTTTATATTTGTTCAAACACCTCTATGTTGTCTGGCTGCACTTCAATATAAATGGAATATTACTTGATGTATTATTCCCCAACTTCCTTTTTCCACCTACATCATTTACATCTTGGAGATCGCTCCATGGCAGTCCATGTGTAGGTTTCTCTCATTCTTTCTGACAGCTGCACTGAATCCTACATAGCAAGGATTCAGAATGGTTTCCCTATCTGTTATTGATAACCTTCTAGTTTAAAAACTATTATTATTATAGACAATGCTGCAGTAAACCATTCTGCTTCATATTAGGCGATCTCTGTAAGAAAAATTCCTGGTGGCAGTGTTATTAGCCTCAAGGGTTATCCACTGCCCACACCTTTCCTGCCTGTGGGGGCATTTTCAGTGCCTGTTTCCGTCAGTGATTGATAGGTAAACACAGACTCTGGGCACAAAAGACTGTCAAGCTGATGTGATGATGGGTTAAGTAAAACCATTTTAGAAATTCAATGATTTTTACATTAATTAAAATATTTTCACTAGTTTTGGCATAGTCTGAGATGGGGTATATATTTTCAAAATCTTTATGTAGTAATATTAATAACACTTGTCATCATAGTTATTATTGTCCATGTTTAGTCAACACCTTCCAGGTATTGTGTCAAGTGCTTTGCATAGATGATCTCACTTAATTGCCACGACAATATAATCACTCTTCCTTAAATTTGGGTTAAATCCACCTGGCTGTTGAACTGCAAGGTAATTTTGTAGATGTCCCCTGGTGTATAAATCAAACTGGCTTTTATTACTTCTCTAATGGATTATTTCACAGAATTATATCTGCAATCTTTAAAATAGATTCCTTGTCTTAATATGAAAGAGTGGATCTTCCTCTTGTATGACAAAGCCGAGTGATAGAATGATCATAAATGCAAATGCATTTAACCATAGTCTTTATAAATAAATCATATATTAAAAACTAATATTCTTTTGTGGGGATTCTTATTGTTTGCTGCCATTAATCAATTTCTTTATTTAAAAATATTCTGAAGCTATATCTGTGTGTCAGACATTGTACTGAACTCTGGAAGCAAGTGGTGAACAAGGCCTTGAGCCCTGTCTCGGGGGAACTTACATCTTAGCCTTGTCTATACCTGACTGAGAACAGCTGTCACAGATTTAGTTAAAAAATAAAGACCAACAGAAGGTGAGTGGGAAATCACAAAACTCTAGTTTTGTCCACTTCACTGTTTTTGCTTCAGGCTCCTTCTTGTACAGAACATAAAACACATGGAAAAATTATGCTAGAGCAAGTGGTTCATAAAATACTGTCATGGTTTCAGAACTTATTACTTTTATTGTATAACTGTATATGCTCCAAGTACTTTCCAGAAAATCTCAAACAAACACTTAAGGAAAGCACTAAAAATTACTATAGTGTGATAAAATGGGTATTTTATCAATTTTTAATTACACTTCCAACATATAAGCTGCATCACCCTTGACAAGTTAGGCTTGTTAGGAGTCAGATAAATTTATGAATGTGTGCAATCTCTATTCTATTTCTGTCTAGGACTATTTTTCTTTAAAAATTAATAGCTCAACACTCATTTCTCAAAGATTCAATTAAACACAGCCAACATCCTCAGTAGCTTCTGTGCGGGGTTCTCCCGTTCCTATTACTAGGCCTACCTGCCATCCTCAGACGAACAGGCAGAACACAGGCCCCTGGACAGCCCGTTCACTGTGCTTCCTGGCTTCAAAGCTGGACCAAGGAGGAGATCCCAGGTGGCCAAATGACCTGCTTCTGCTGAATCCTATTGTCGCCCTAGGAGAGCAATGGGAAGATCAGGGGCAGGGAGAATTCTCCGGCCCTTTTATCTTGCATAAAGCCCCCCTACCCCTTGCTTCCTCCCCACAGGGGAGAGCCCCAGGCAGTGCTGCCTCTCTGGAGGTAGCTGCCAGCTCAGAGAGCCCAGGTTCCAGGGTCTTTCTGCCTCCACTTGAGGCACTCCCCACTGCCTTAGCATAGGGAGACTGCACTGCATTCTGCACAGAAAAGAATAATGGTTTTCAAGTTTGAAGATCTTAATCAGAGTGGTTTTTAAAGTTTCATTTTACTAAGTTGAATGAATGATGGCAGATCATAGTATCAGTTATTCAGAAGTGATTACTATAGCTTAAATGCCAATCTGCTCAAAGACGATTTAAATGCATCACTAAGCTCTTAGCAACTATAAAGATGTGCTTGTTTACGTATTTCAGCATGTGGATATCATTTAACTCTTCAGTCTTATAATGGATTTTTTTGTGAGTAAAAATTATTTTGCAAGAAATAAAAGATAGTGTTTGTCTTTAAGCATTGCTCTGTTGAGGTCGTATTTATGAGATCATTCAAAACCAGATAATTTAGTGCTAGGAATATCATCTCTCATAAACATAGCTGCAATGTGCTCTGTACACAGTGAACGATTTCTTTTAAGATTTCATACCATAGGGCAGCTGTTTATACCTCAAATGTGACAAATCCTTAAATATTTTCAGAAGACTGACTTTGGTGAGGTAGCATACTGGGGAGAGAGATCACAGAAACTTCACTCGCAGAATTGGCACAATCTAGCACCAGACACAGGCTTGTAAATAAATGCTGTGCTGGGGAGCTCAGAAAAGGGAGGAAATAACACTTCCCGGGGAAGGTCAGGAAATGCTCTATCCTGCAGTTCTGCAGATCAGTCTGACAACAGCCTCGCTGGGCTAAGATCAATGTTATCAGCTGGACTATGCTCCTTTTTGGATACTTTAGGGGAGAATCCCCATCCTTGCTTTTTCTGGCTTCTAGAAACCACCCATTCATGGTCAACTTGTCTTCAAAGCAATCACATTATGCATCACATCTCCTTCTCTTCCACCTTTAAGAGCGCTTGTGACCTAAGTTGGCCCACCCGGGTAATCCAGGTGAACCCCCTGACTTAAAGTAGGCTAATAGCAACATTAATTTCACCTGCAACCTTAATTCCTCTTTGCCATATAAGGTAACACATTTACAGATTCTGGGGATCAGGACATGGACATCTTTGGGGGGCCATTATTTTGCCTACCACACCAGACCATGCGGCGTTCACAGCGTTTTGAGATTTGTTTTGTGTGAGGATGATCCGGGCAGTGGTGGTGTGGCAGGTGCTCTAGAGTAGGCAGGGGGGCCAGCAGAGAGACAGGACAGGGTGTTTGACTTCCAAAGACAGAATAGAAGCCTATTCATGTAGGGTTTGCCCCATTTCATAAGTTGCATTTGAAATCAAGCTATTAAAATTTAATGACCAAAGAGAGATTGTTTCATTTGGAATCATAGACTAATTCTTTCTTTCTTTTCTTTCTTTCTTTCTTCTTTCTTTCTCACTCCCTCCCTCCCTCTCTCTTCCTTCTTTCTTTCTTTCCTTTTCTTCTTTCATCTTTCTTTTTCTTTTGACAGAGTTTTGGTCTGTCACCCAGGCTAGAGTGCAGTAGTATCATTATAGCTAACTGCAACCTCCAACTCCTGGCCTTAAGCCAACCTCCTGCCTTAGCCTTCTGAGTAGCTGGGCCTACAGGTGTGCGCCACCACACCCAGCTAATTTGTCTATTTTTTGTAGAGACAAGGTGTTGCTCTTGCTCAGGCTGGTCTAGAACACCTGACCTCAAGCAATCCCCCATCCTTGGCCTCCTAGAGTGCTAGGATTACAGGTGCGAGCCACTGCACTTGGCCATAGACTAATAATTATTTAAAGGTCCTGAAATTGCAAATCACTTTATTTCCTGGTGCAAAACAAGGTGCACCTGATTGTCCCCCCCGCCACACACACACATTTCTTTCCTAAATAGCTGCAGTTAAGTCAAAGTCGTGGTAAATTGGCAGTAGCAATAATAGACGTTCACACGTACTGAAGGGTCAGGTAAGCGGTTGTGATCTCCTTGTATGGACTCGACTCACAAAGGACTCACTGCAAAGGAAGGGGAGAGATAGTCCTGGAGAGTCCAGACATGATCACTACACTCTTTCAGAACCGATTTCTCAGGCATTGCATGCTGCTTAGGTCCTCCTTCATTCACTGGCAGGGGTTAGAGTTTGTTGGACCTTCCCCACTTCCTCACAGAGTGACCTGTGCATCTTTTTGAGTCTCCTAGAAAGAGCTTTGAGTGCATAAGGTCTGAGAGGCTACTCTGTGTTGTCTAGTCTGTGTTCAGACTTCAGAGCTCACGTCAGAGGCTAGCAGTGGGCATGACAGAACACTTCTAAGGACTGTTGGGCTTTGGAGAATAACAGCCCAGCAGAAATGGTTCTTTTGCAGAGGGACATTAGGTGACAGCATAAAATATGTACTTTGGGTAACTGTCATTATTCTAGATGACCCTCAAGGAAAGCCGTATGAGGAAGTAATTGGGGATAAGTGAGGAGTCCTGGAGGGAAGAGGGACTGAGGAGGCAGAGGGGCTGGGGAAGTTGCAGAGCCGAGTGACAGAGGGGCGGAGCAGAAGAAAAGGCTAGGTGTTGGGAGAAGATGTGAAAGAACAATAAATCCCATGCGCCATCCGAATTATGACATGAGCTTCTCAGGTTCACTTTCCGATGCTGGTGGCATGACCGTGACGGAAGGCTGCTTTAGCTATAGATATATAATATTCATTGATACTACACATCATCTTCCTCCAAGCACTATCCAGAGTGACTGATACCATTCACTAATGGGAGAAAACAGCTATTTGCAGAAGCATCGCCAATTATAGAGTCAATTAATGAATTCTTTTTAAAAGTGCCACTCCTGAACACATTCCATCTCAAAGGCACCTCACAATCATTCCCACATTATGGTTTCTGAACCCAGTGTTTTTCCTCCTGCAGTAGTAAGGCTGGCCCTGCAGGGACCGGAGTCTGTGCAATCATTGTGATCTCTAAAACATACTTGGAAAGAAGGCAGAAAGAATTTCAGAGCTAAAATGCATCCATCAGAATATTTTGACACAGAAGTTACAATATTACAGAAGTGATTCAAAAGCATTCCCAGAATCTCAATGAAATTGTGAAGATTTAAATTTGAAGATGTATTTTCATAAATGTGGTAGTTGTTGTATTCGTTTTCCATTGTTGGATATTACTGCAGAGTCACTGGCTTAAAACAATACAAATTTATTATATTACGTATCTGCAGATCCATGGGTCAGGAGTCCTCTGCTCAGGGTGTCTATAGTACACTCAAGGCTCTCCAGAGGGTCAGAACCAAAAGGGTGCATACGAAAGGGAGTTTATTAGGGAGGGCAAACTGGCTCACACGATTGTAAAGGCAAAGACCCAAAATGGGCCTTCTGCAAGGTGGGGATGAGAAAAGCTGGTAGTGAGGCTCCGTCTAACTCCAACAGCCTCAAAACCAGGGAAGCCAACAGTGCAGCCCTGAGTCTGGCCTGAAAACCTGAGAGCCTGGGGGGCTACCAGTGCAAGTCCCACAGTCCAAAGGCCAAAGAGCCTGGAGTGTGATGCCCAAGAACAGGAGAGGAAAAAAAGTCCTGCTCTGAAAATGAGAGAAACAGAGAGAGAGAGAGAGAGAGAGAGAGAGAGAGAGAGAGAGGAAACCAGCACTCTGAACATCCCCCTTCTTCCACCTGCTTGTTCTAGCCACGCCCACAGCCGACTGGATGGTGCCCGCCCACACTGAGGGCAGGTCTTCCTCTCCCAGGACACTGACTCTAAGTCAAGCTCCTCTGGCAACGCCCTCTCAGACACAGAAACAATGCTTCACCAGGCATCACTCAATCCAGTCCAGTTGACACCTGCTATTAACCATCGCAATCTCATACAGCAGAAATCAAGACGTTGCCTGGCTCCATGCTGCCTTCTCATCTGGAGGCTCAGCTAGGGAAGGATCCCCTTCCAAGCTCCCTCAGGTGATTGGAAGAATTAATTTCCACATGATTGTATCACTGAGGTACCACTGTCTTGTCAGCTGTCAGCCTGGGTGGGACCCTTCTCAGCGTCCAGAGATTCCTCTCAGGTCTTCACTACATGGCCCTCCAGCTCAGCAACAGAGAAACTCCCTCCCACCGTAATCCCTCTCATGCTTCTAATCTCTCTGACTTCCCCAAGGTCTGACAGTAATATCCCTATCTTAAGGACAATACTACATACAACACAACCTAACTACAGGAGTAAATCAGTTCCACTGTACACCAAGTGGATGAGATATCGCCCTGGGAGAGTCATCTTTAGAATTCTGCCTGCCACAATTTCCAATTCTGCAACACAAAAAGCCCTGAGGCCTTTTAGCCAACAGCAGGAGGTACAGATTTCCCAGATGCCCATAGGTATCTGCTGTCTGTCTCCACCTAATGCCCCATTTTCACACGAGCTGGTGGAAAACCAACTAGTCATGCATCGCATTTAGAACATACGACATGGCTTTTGTAATTCCACTTCCTTTCCTGGTGTTTGAGCACCTACTAGCTAGAGAAGGTCTTTTGTCATCAGCTCTACATAGTGCAATCCTCAAAATGCCCATCATTATCCAGAGATTACCAATATCTCTCTTTTACACTTAAGCTAGTGGAAATCTTCCTCATGCCATTAACCCAAATGGAGAATAGAAAGCTGGAAACAACCCCATCAATAAATGGGCAAAGGAAATGAACAGAAACTTTTCAAAAGAAGACAGAATAATGGCTAGCAAATATATAAATATATAAAAAAATGCTCAACATCTTTAATCATTAGAGAAATGCAAATCAAAACCACAATGAGATATCACCTAACCCAAGTGAGATTGGCCTCTATCAAAAAATCCCCAAACAGATTGCAAACTAGTGCAACCTCTGTGGAAAGCAATATGGAGATATCTTAAAGAGATACAAGTAGAAGTACCATTCGATCCAGCAATCCCATTACCGGGCATCTACCCAAAAGAGCAAACGATACTGTATAGAAACACACCCGCACCCGAATGTTTATAGCAGCACAATTCACAATTGCAAAGATGTGGAAACAACCCAAGTGTCCATCAATACATGAGTGGATTAATAAAATGTGGTATATGTATACCATGGAGTACTATTCAGCTTTAAGAAACAATGGTGATATAGCACCTCTTGTATACTCCTGGATAGAGCTGGAACGCATTCTACTAAGTGAGGTATCCCAAGAATGGAAAGAGAAGCACCACATGTACTCACCATCAAATTGGTATTAACTGATCAACACATAAGTGCACATATAAGAATAACATCTATTGGATGTTGGGGGGAGGGGGGAGGGACGAGGAGGGAGGAGGGAGGAGGGGACGGGTATATGCGTACACAAAGAGTGCAATGCGCACCACCCGAAGGATGGACATATTTGAAACTCGGACTTAGGGGGGAGTGGGGGGCAAGGGCAACATACATAACCTAAACATCTGTACCCCCATAATATGCTGAAATAATAAAAAAAAAAGAATGACAAAAAAAAAAAAAGAAAAACAATAAAGATCATTGTCTTCCCACTTTTATTGCACTTTCAAGTGTTTAGGTCAGCCAGTCTCATTAAACTGCTTCCTAGTGAAAACAGACAGTGAAGCTATTAAACAGATAATATTAATAGAAAGTTTCTTAGGAGACTGAAGACTGGACTGGCTTGCCACTGGCTCTACAAAGAAGAAAAAATAAATTAGTAGTTACACCTCAAGCAACTGCTAATTAGACATCCTGGCAGTAAGGGTGGGAAATTCAATATAAAAAGAAACAAAGGAAAGCATTGATAATAAAAGGAAAGTAAAAACTGAAAGAAAATTATAAATCAGATTGAATGTGGCTAGAATTAAGGTACCAGAAAGCAGAAAACAAAGCAAGTGAAAACCCTGAAGAGAAATTAAATGGGAAAATAAATAGACAAAAATTAATTGGCTCACCAAATCATGACTAGAAAGAAAATTAATATGATTAAATGATTTCACCTCCAGGCATGAGAGGAAATGAAGACATAAGTATTCATGTTAATTTCAATCCATTTCTGAATGGTAAACTGCTTTCTCCTTCTTCCTCTTTGAATATTTAGGTCTGGGAGATTTGTTTAGGATTAGCAACCTGGGTTGAGATTTATTTAGACAGAATGACTGTGAGCTTGCCTTTAAAGTGGCCATTCGTTTCTCCCCTTCTTTTTCATGCAAGCCATTCCCTCATTGAGAGGTATCATCTATTCTTCCACCTTTTGCAATCTGGATTTGCCTGCAGACTACGGTGGAGGCACTTCATGACTTCCAAGGTTGGGCAGGTCATAAGAAGCCTTGCAGCTTTTGCGTGAGTCCCATGGAATGCCAGGGAGTCCGGGGGAAGCCAGGCTCCATGCAAACACTCTGACTAGGTGAGACTGCCTGGAATCGCAAGCTAGTCACGTGGAGAAGCTGCGTGGAGGGTTAGATAACTGACTCATCCCCCGCTGTTCAGTCTCATTCCAGGTACCAGGAATAGAGGTGCAGAAGATTGCAGACAACTCCAGCCTTGGCTGCCATCTGAGGGACTGCGAGTGAGAACTACTCGGCAGAGTTATCAACACCCCCACCCACCGCCAAAGCAATGCAATACATTAAGTCACTGAATTATGAGGTAGCTTGTTACGCACAGCGATAGATAACTGGAACAAGGATGCCTGTGGATTAGGGTATGGGTTGTGGAGGAAGACATTCCATGTCTGCAGAACTTTAAAGTATATGAAATCTGAAAGGTCACGCAGCTGAATTTCTGAGTTTATAAAAGGGAAACCTAATGCTCAAAGAAGCTGTGACCTGTGTAAGATCACCCAGCAAATTAGTAGTACAACCAAAGCAAAAATCAAGTTTTCAACATGTAATGTCCTTTCATTACATAAAACAGCATCAGGTTCCTTAGTCTGAGAAACATCAACATCCCTTCATAAATCGAGGGTACAAACTTTGTAGAAAAAAACTAACCTTGTCTGACCCTCTGGATTCGAAACTGGGGTGAGAACAGCTGCATCATGTCTACACTCCTGCTCCCACTCAAGAGACAGACTCCAAGACACATAAACTTCTGGAATTTTTTTTTTTTTTTTATCACTTCAGGTCTTTTTAATAAACAAATTTGTTGACAGTTCCAAGGTACGACAGCAGCCAGTTCTGCAAGAAGGCGCAGCTCAGTCCTTCCTCAGCGGAACCGTCTCCTCCCGGGTGCCGTCTCTGGTCACAGTGCAGATCCTGAGTGCGTCCCCGGTGTACACATCCCTCTCGGCCGCAGAAATGAAGACGTCTTTCACCAGCCGCATGGCTCTATCCAAGGACAGTGGGACGTACCGCACATTCTGCATGTTCTTAAAACCAACCCAGTTAGCAAGCAGGGGCTGCAGCACGGCACTTGCTGAGCTTCCGGCCTTGAAGGAGTCTCTCTGGTAGGACCCCACAGGTCAAAACTGTACACAGCTCCCTTCCCTTCTTTGTCAAGTCCACCGATGATGTTGTAAACATAGTATGGAAAGAAGCGCCTTGAATGCAGGATCTTAGACAGCATTGCAGCAATTGCGCCCACAGTCATGGCCTTATTATTGGAATGTTAATACATGTTTAGTCTTGCTTCAGTAATCTTTGTCAGGGTAAGACAGTCTCCATGAAAACCACTGCATCCAATGACTGTTTTGTCTGTTAATTTGTAACATTTGGGGCTGTCTCAGGTATGAATTGAAAACCCTTCACTCAATCGAGTGTCAGAAGCAACAACTGAAAAATCTTCTCCAGCAATTGCCAATACAGTACCTCCACTGAAAGAGCAGGGCGAAAAGCGCAGCTGCAAAGGGCCCGCAGCGCTGTGCGGCTCCATCCACTGCACCCACTGGTCTCTGTAAGCCTGACCCGTGCTATGTAGACAAGGCTCGCTCTTGCCTCAGAGACTGGAAGCCACAGGGATCCAGAGTGACAGCTCAGAGTCAGCTCAGCCCAGCCCGATCCCACCTGAAGATGTCCCCGCTGGTCACCTTAGTGTCAGGGCCCTGCGCCCAGCTCTTTACCTGCCTCCTCAGGCTGGGCTCTCAGCAGGCCAGCCCCCTTCAGCTGCACACAGGGCCAGCTGCGCAGCCAAGAACCACTACGAGGTGCTGGTGCTGGGCGGGGACAGCAGTGGGATCACCATGGCTGCTCGCATGAAGAGGAAGGAGGGTGCAGAGAATGTGGCTGTTGTTGAACCCAGCGAGAGACATTTCTATCAGCCAGTCTGGATGCTGGTGGGTGCTGTTGCCAAACAGTTGTCCTCATCTGGTCGTCCCACAGTGAGTGTGATTCCATCTGGTGTAGAATAGATCAAAGCTAGAGTGGTTAAGCTGACCCCAGACAAGGACTACATCCACACAGGCGATGGCAAGGAGATCTCCTACAAATATCTTCTTATTGCTCTTGGAATCCATCTGGACTATGAGAAGATTAAAGGCCAACCTGAAGGTTTTGTGCATCCCAAAATAGGATCTAATTATTCAGTGAAGACTGTAGAGAAGACGTGGAAAGCTCTTCAGGACTTCAAGGAGGGCAATGCTGTCTTTACCTTCCCAAATGCTCCAGTGAAGCGTGCTGGAGCCCCCCAGAAGATCATGTATTTATCGGAAGCCTATTTCAGGAAGGTGGGGAAGCGATCCAAGGCCAATATCATTTTCAACACTTCTCTTGGAGGAATTTTTGGGGTTAAGAAGTATGCAGACGCCCTGCAGATCATCCAGGAGAGGAACATCACCGTTAACTACAAGCAAAACCTCATTGAAGTCCGAGCTGATAAACAATAGGCTGTTTTTGAGAACCTGGATAAACCTGGGGAGACCCACGTGATTTCATATGAAATGCTTCATGTCACACCACCAATGAGTCCAACAGATGTCCTCAAGACCAGTCCTGTGGCTGATGCTGGCTGGGTGGATGTGGATAAAGAAACTGCAGCACAAGAGGTACCCAAATGCGTTTGGGATTGGGGATTGCACCAACCTTCCTACGTCAAAGACCGCTGCTGCAGCAGCTGCCCAGTCAGGGATACTTGATAGAACAATTTCTCTGATTAGGAAGAATCAAACACCAAAGGAGAATTATGATGGCTACACATCATGTCCACTGGTGACTGGCTACAACCGTGTGATTCTTGCAGAGTTTGACTACAATGCTCAGCCGCTAGAAACCTTCCCCTTTGATCAGAGCAAAGAGCGACTTTCCATGTACCTCATGAAAGCTGACCTGATACCTTTCCTGTACTGGAATATGATGCTAAGGGGTTACTGGGGAGGACCAGCCTTTCTGCGGAAGTTGTTTCATCTGGGTATGAGTTAAGGATGGCTCAGCCCATGCTCATCTTGGACGGCTTCTGGATCAAAATTACAGTCACTCATTGACCAAGAGCAGCACAAAGGACTTGGAGCCTAACCCTGTGAAGAGTTTCTTGCTGGATGATGGTGACCAAATGCCTCCATTTTCAGTACCTTTGAACAGCCACCGTGTGGGCTGCCCAGGATGGATTGATTCTTTGGAAATAGTCAAATGAAAGAATAGACTTTTATTTTCTCAATAAAAGTTTGTCATTGATTGAGGCAGGAGGATCGCTTGAGCCCAAAAGTTTGTCATTGATTGAAAAAAAAACCAACCCGGCTTTCTTTCTTTTTTTTTTTTTTAAGGGATAATCCTCAATTGCTTAAAATTAATCAGTGCAAAGTGAAGTAAAAGAGCCCTGTGTCACGGGGGCGGAGCAGAGGCCAGGCTGTCACACGAGCTTGGATCTCTTCGAGTCCCATGTCCGACCTGCCCGAGGTCCGGAACGGCGCTTCGGTGCTGGAGATCCTGTACAACGGGAGCCCCGGTCCTGGTTCCAGAGGCAGCTGCGGGGCTCGCGGTACCAGCCCATCCTCAGGGACCACATCTGCAAGGACACGAGCGCGTGGGTGGCCGCCTGCATGCGGCACATCCCCCTGGCCCTGGGCTCAGACTGGCGCGACCTGCCCAGCATCGAGGCGCGGCTCTCGGACGGCACGGTGGCCGGGAAGCTGCGGTACCCCCACCACGGCGGAAGAACGGCCGCAGCACCGGGGCCCTCCGCGGCGTCTGCTCCTGTGCGGAAGCTGGCAAAGCCTGCGACCCCGCAGCGAGGCAGTTCCACGCCCTCGTCCCCTGGTGCCTGCCCCACCCCGGGACCAGGCACAACCACTGGGCCGGCCTCTACGGAAGGCTCGAGCGGGACGGCTTCTTCGGCACGGCCGTCACCAAGCCCGAGCCCACGGGGAGGCAGGGCCGCGTGCCGCACCCCGAGCAGCACCGCGTGGTGAGCGTGCGGGAACGTCCCTGACACCTGCCGCTGTTCGGCGACATCTTGCACAAGCACCAGCAGGTGGGCAACGCTGTGCGCCTGCCCTGGCCAAAGCCGTCGGCTTGGAGATCAGGCTCTGTACGTTGGCCAAAGCGCGCGAGTGCCTCAGCCAAAATAAAGGAGGAGAAAGCTGCCAAGGACTGACTTTGTCCTCCCATCGCCCTTTTCTCCGGCACCAGGAATCCATGCACTGAAGCTGTATTTTCAACATGTTGAAATCTGTCAGTTCAAATGTGTTGTGCACGGTGTTCGTGGCCTTGGCTGGCACAAAGCTGTCCTGTGAGGTTTGCTTATCGACTGATGACTTAGTGATCAAATCGTGCCGTACATTGTACGTTCGGGATTTTAAAAGCTTTTGGGATTTTCTTTTTTTTTTTTTCAAATTAAACGTGTATATGGGAACCTTCAGAAAATGAAGATTCCTTAAAAGTTTTTTATTATGCATTATATCAAATGTTACCACTGTATGAGTGGAAATTAAGATTTTTTTATGTAGTTTTTATATGTTGTAATATTTCTTCAAATAAATCTCTCCTATAAACCAAAAAAAAAAAAAAAGTCAATAAGGCAGAACAGGAAATGCTTCTCATGAAGGGCAAACCTAATAGTATGGAATAAACTGGCTGCAAGTTATTTACTTGTGTTTACTTGTTATGATGGATAGTGAACCTATTGTTTTCCTTCATTAGTGATCACTAAAAAGAGGTGAAGTTTTAGGAGGTGAGGAAAAGTACCCCTCTTACAGATTCAATCCCTGCTAGGATATTGTGTTAGAATCACATGAGAACTTGGGAGGAGATAGAGCAGAAATAAAAAAGAATAAAATATAGATTGGAAAATAAGACCTCTGAGAAATGTCCTGGAAACTTAGATCATTTAACCCTGGAGAGGAGAAAGCTTCTGAGATAGTTTACTAAGCCTTAAGTTATTAACTGAGGCTTTTATTGAGGGACTCAAAGTAAGAAGTACTATACCATACTGTTCTCCGTCTTTAATGAGGACAGAACCAGCAGGAGTAAGGATCTTAAAAAAAAATAAAAAGCATGAAAAGCTTTAAGAACATCTGGGGGAGGAATCATCATGTCTTCTATTTGAAATCAAGAATAAAAATTTTAAATATTAAGGGATATACAAATGTCATAAAAAGTATTAAAAGTAACATTTGGGTTCTTTCACTCCATATCTGGAAGAATTTAGCTCACAAAATAATTTTTGTATATGTTAAGTAGTAGATGTGTAGGTGCAATGAATGAAGAACTGCTTGGAAGTTATTTTTAATTAACCTGGCAAATTAAGTGAGACTTGAACACAGTTTTGTTCATCTTAAAGAATATAAAGCATCGTAGGTTATTTGATGTTTTTGTTTTAAATATAAAGTATTGTTATTTGGATGTAGTAACTTCAGCAGACAGAGAGGTTCTAGGAGATTGGATACTTCGGAATATCTCCATATAGGAAACAGACCTTCCATTCCTGAAGCAGGTCGCTTCCGGAATTGATGCAACAGAGACGTTAGCTGGAGTTTAATGGATAAATTGTTCTATGAACTGCTGCTATTGGTATTTCTTTCACATGTTTTCCATTGATGTTTGTGATGCTTGAAAAATCCAAATTCTGCTTGGATAAATTTAACTTTATGCCTTTTTCTCTCCACCTCCCTCTTTCCCTAAGTACCCCTCCACATTTTGTTATTGTGAAGAGCTATTGCCCTATTACCTCACTGATACGAAACTTAACTGTATTCATTCAGAATGCTTTAAACTTATTCATAAACTGCATTTGTTTATGGACTTTTGGTTAGTTTGTTATTAATGTCAGAATATTTACAGCTTATTATAAGAAGTAATTTTAAATCTATTTCATAATCTGTTTTGGTCTCTCTGGATACTACTATATGTTAATTTATTATGGCATTTTACAATTCACTTGTTTTCTGAGATTGCTCTGGAAACTGATGGGAAAAGAGTCATACTAACCAAAATGAATGGTCAGTTGCTCGATTAATAGCATTTTATTTCAGGGTTCCTTGTACTTGGGACAGCCAAAGTACAAGATTTCAGGAAGTCTTTTTCACATTTGTTCCTTAAAGCATCTTACCATAATCCATAAGAAGTCTAAACAGAAAGAAAAGAATTGCTCACTGTCTGACTGTTTACACAGCATGACTTTAGTTCTAGTTAGAAACAAAGTCAGTGTTGAATATTGGTTCCCTTAAAATATTCACCGTACTGTTACATTGATTAAGCTCTTTCCTCTTTGTTAATTCAGGACTATGTACTTTAAAAAGAGAACCTACAAGAATGTGTAAAGTGACCAAGAGATGGTTAAAGTGACATATCTAGAGTTTGTGTCTCAAATTTCTCTACCAGCATAACCCTAAACAGAGGAGCATGAAGGAGGAGGAAGGGGTTCTGAGAGCAAAATTAGAGGCAGCCTACCACTGACATGAAACGTTGTGTTCTGTCTTTAAAATGTTAAGTATGTCTTGCATTCTCCATAATAAAACTGTTTTAAAATACAAAAAAAAATTTTTTTGACAAGATTAAATATTTTTAATTGAAGAGAAGTAAAATCCATTATGAAGATATCATAAACCTTTAAGAACCAAATAATGTAACAATATAACATGTTAGAAACAATGAGAAAAATGACACACAACAGTAATGTAAAACTTTAATTCTCATAATTACACGATAGCAAAAGCAGTCAAAAATAGGATATCTGTATAATATATGTAATAAAGCCAATAAATAAATATACAGAACTGAATGCCTTACAGAGGACTCACCTTTCTCAGTGCTTGGGGCACATTCTTACATGAATCATAAGAAAAACACTCAATAAATTCTCAAGAAACAGAAATTATGTTCCTTATTCTCTGACCACATTAAAGACAGAAATTAACTGTATTTTAAACACATATATATGTTTCACAATTTTAAAATACCCTAAGTAACTTTTAAATCAATGAGGAAATCATAGCTACATTTTATTGAAAACTTAGAAAATAACAAAAACAGTATATATTAAATTATATGGCATTAGTCAAAGCTGTAATCAGAAGCAAATTTAGAGCAATGAAAGTTTCCACAAAAAAGAAAAACATGAAAGTATTAAGAGAAAAGAAACACAAGACATAAAATTTGTAATGATAAAGGGGCTTTCATTATATACGGAGATCAAATATTATAAGGAAATTCTATGTACATCCATTTGCTAATAAATTTTTTAAACTGGATAAAATTGGCCATTCTTAAGGAAAAGACAAATTATCATATTATCAAAAACCTGAAAAGACCAGTAACTATGGAAGAAATTGAAAAAGTCATCCAATAAATACCTCTATTAAAGACTATGGGGTAATATCTAATCTTACCATATATTATTCATGTGCAATGTGCATAAACAATCAATACCAGAGAAACTTCTATAACATACTCTAGGATTTCTATTAAAAAGCAGCATTCATTTACAGCCCTTGCTACTGGTGATGCCAAGACCTGTGCACAGGTGATTAAATCCTGTTTGTGATGGGAGGGAAAAGAGGGTTGGGGTAAAAGGTGCTGCCGTTGCTGCTGAACCCGAGGGCAAATCTGACCAGGCCCAGCAAACTTTAACCTGCCTCACCTGCTTTTAGCTAGCCTTAAAAATTGCTAACCATCCTAATGTCATGCAGCTAAGCAATATATCACCGGATTCCCATTAGCTTCCCTGTAGATAACATCTCTGACTGTGGGTTACAATGGTAACGGTTGCCCAAGTTGTTTTTTAGGAGCTTAGAGTCAGCTACTTATCCAGTTCAAACAGGCTGAGACTACTGACCCATCAGCTGGGCCTGCACAAATTTCCCGTGATTAACCTTTCGACGTCAGAGGCTGAGAGCTCCTCCCTCAGAGCAGGTTAACACCATTTTTTTTGAACATGAGTCCTGTGAAGAGCCATGAAGCTTGACTTTGCTTGCAGAAATGACTGATCGCATCTCACTTTCTCTCATCTCCAACTGCCTTTCCCCATGCCTCAGACCCTTCTTTATCCCATAAATATCCCTAAACCCCATCTTGGGGGAGGCAGATTTGAGACCTGTTCTCCTGTCTCCTAGCTTGGCTGCTGTGTGAATAAATGCTTTCTTTGCTATGAAAAAAAAAAAAAAAAGAAAAGAAAATTTCATGTGAATTCTGATATTTCATTTTTTCAAAGGCAACTAATCTTTCTATTATGAGTTATAACACTTTACAGAAGTGATATTTAAACCTTAAGCTTTGTAAATGTAAAAGAGAATGGGGAGAAATTAGCAAAACTATATTATCCCCAAAACAATCACAACAAAAAAGCAGATCCTATTGTAAATTTATATTAGCCAAGAATATATACCTTCTGATCCATATTAATTATATATATATTAATCTATAATACTTTAATCTATTCATATAGGAGAAGATACTGTGGGGAAAACTTTAGAGAATAAAACTTTATGGGGGAAACTGTTTGAAATAAAATAAGCAAAACTTGAAAAAATCAGATCCCATTTCTAAAACCACCAGAATATCCTATGGATACTTCCACATCTTCTTTCCAGATTCTGATTCCGGATCCTTATGTGGTAAGCACTGGAAAAGGGTTCTGTTAGGAGTCGCACTACTGAGTGACAAACAAAAAGACAACACAGTCAGGAAACACGCACACTCCTAGAGTGTATGCGCAGTATTCAGGGCTACAGTCGTTATCTCAAGGCACATTTAGGAATGCAAGAGAAACACTCCACTGATAGTGTCTTTTGTTGCAAAAATGTTTAAATTTTCATGAAAAAAAATTAAAATTTTTAAAGATTTTCTATCTTTGCTCAGGGTAACCTGAGCAAAGCTTGTGATAGGCGCCCAGGAAGCAAGGGTACGGTCAGGGCTGAGACCATAGCCACGTCACTGCAGGGGTCCACGCAGAACCTTGAGACCCATCATCTGCCCTCATGTTTCTCATCTCTGCCATCTTTGGGCAAGCCGCCAAGTCCCAAACCACAGGCTTCTCAGGCAAGTCTGTCTTTTCTTCCAGTCTAAGTCCTTCCAGTTCTCCTCATTCATCCTCTCACTGTGGTCCTGCCTTCTTCCTTCCAGCTCTTTCCTCTGTGCCCTCTGGACCCTCGATACATTTTCAAAGAGGACTTTCCTGACATCGTCATGGCATGGCCCAGGAGAGAATAACATCTGAGAGTGTGGCTTAGAGTTGACAGCCTGCATTTCTAACACTGACTCTGCCATGTACTGTTTATAAACCTTTAGTGAGTCACTTAACGCCTCTGAATTTCAGTTTGTTCTATTGTAAAAGGAAGATACTCATTGCGAAGATTAAATAAGATGATGCACATAAAATGCACTGCCTGATGCCTGGCACGCAAAAAATACTAAAATGAAAAAAGTTGACCATATGTCCTCAACCCCACTGAAATCTAGACCACCACTTTCAATGACTTTGTAGAACTTGTTGTCCCCATAGTTCATTTGCTATAGCATCAGGAAACATTTTTAGTAAATTTCCATCCATTCTTATCATTGATCTTCATAAAAATAAACAAGTAAACAAAATGCTAATATCACAAATGACAAATATCAGCTGATTATGGCAACCTCTACCCTTCTTGGCAACTGTTATCCACCAAACTCTGGTCATTTTGTCATGTCCATCACCATCTTCTCAGTTCCTGCATCTTCAAGATCCCTGTGGATGACACCGGAGCCCAAGAGACTTGCAATTCTTCATGTGCAAATGACCTTCATTGTTGTTCCACTTCAACACCCACACCATGGACCCGCTTGGAACTTGTCATGACCTAGGATGACACCATCTTGAAGAATTCTAAACATTTATAAATCACTCTTTGTTCACTTCTAGATCTTTTGAGCACTCTCACTCCCATCTGCTTTGAATCCCAGGAGCAGCATCACCATCCTGTGACTCCTTCTCGTGTTCCAATCAGCCCCTCCTGATCCCAGTACCTACCTACCCAGCTCACCTCTATGGGAAACCCATTTCTTGATTCATACCAACTCTCTTGGTGTCTCTGCCTGATGAGTTCAAACCAAAATCAGATTTTTTTTTTCCAGTTCCACCTATGTTGCATGGATCTGACTCTGAAGGCTCCGTCCCAGTCCTTTCACTGTCCTCTTCTCAAGCTCACAGCCAATTCTAGGTCATGCATGAGATGCACAACGTTTTCCATGAACTGTAATAATATTAATTATTGGTGCTTTTCCACATCTATGCCATTAAAAAGCATATATTAGAATAATACTCATAGTGAACATGCTGTTCATCACACTGAAGACAAACCACTCACTCCCAGGAGCTCGCATTCTGAAATAAACGATAAACAGCCTTTTAGTAAAGATAATATAAATGCTAAGTCTTTTAGTCATATAGATATTAGATATGACATAATTTGTGTCCAAAATACTATTGTAGAAGAAAGGGGAGTTCATAACTAGAGTGAATAGAAATGGAAAATAACTGAATTCTAAGTACAGACAGGGAGAAGCTTGGAAAGTCATTTTTAGTTTATAGCCACTCATTTTAGAACAATTTCAATGAGAAATGAGAGGTGGTTTAGTAAATACTGGGAGGAAGAAGCACCTGTCAAGCGGGTGGCCTGGGTGTTAGCATAGGAGCTTGAGATGGAATTTTTTCTGCAGGTGTGCTTCAGACACACAAAGAGAATGCCCTGGGAGGGCTGTGATTGGGGGATGTGGAAGAGCAGAAAACCCTGGTGACTGTCCTGCAGCCAAGATTCAGCAAGAGAGCCCCACAGAGGTGGACACAGCTGTCACACCTGGCAGCAGAGCTCAGCCTCTAACACGCAATGACGGGCATTGCACACAATTTGGCCGTGACACCTCTCCCAGCAGCAAGGCAAGTGTGTATTCACCCTTGTACAATAGATCCTTGTACGTGTGCCTCATCTGAGATCCTGGGGCTCACCCACAGGGAACTCACAGGGGCACAGAAGCCCAGAGCAAAGCTAGCTCAGCCACACAGACACCAAAGCTGAGGCTTGGACCTCAGCACATACTTTTTTGAATAATAAGTTATCTAAAACCACTTAACTAGGAAGAACATTGTTGGGCTCATTCATACAATGTGGCAACCTTAACCCATTAGTTCAAACCCTATTGGATTCTCTTTTTTAGTACATTGAAACATTATTCTTTGCAAACCTTCTATATTCGTGAATATCAGTGTGGCTCCCTCACTTGGTGGTGGGGAAAACACTAATAATTTCTTGAATATCATTCCAGAAATAATTCTATAAATTTATAAGCATATACATGTACTTATGTAGCATGTTTGGGGTTCCCATGACTATCCCATGATCATGATCTACTCAACGATTCACTGGAATGACCCACATAAATCAAAAAGTTATACTTACAGCTGAGATATATCACCACAAAGGACACTGTGCAGGACCTGTGGGACAAAGGCAAGCACAGGCAGAGACTGGAGGGATCATGCACAGGCTTCCATGTCCTCTCTCTCTGCAAGAATTGCACAGAAACACTTTTCTTTCCAGCTGCCAACTGCAAAGACATGTGGGAGGCATCTCCACCTAGGGAAGTCAGCGCAAATCTCAGAGTCCAGAGTTCTCAGAGGGCGCTGATCACACAGCTACCTCACCGACCAGGGTGCAGACCCCAACAGGCACCAGGTGCACATAAGGAACTTTCATGTTTGTTTTAAACAATGGTGACAGCCCAGAGCATTCATGACCCACTGCTGCGGCCGTATGGAATAACATCCCCAATCACGGACCATGTGAATGTTCCTGGACGTTAATTCTCATCACTGTGGCTCCAAGCTTTCCCAGAGATAAGAAGGAACTCAATACAACAAACCGACTGTACTAACTCTTTCCTCACAGAGCACAGTATACACACTATTCTGTATTTTGCCTTTTTTTAAACAATGTATTTTAAAGTTATCAGTAAATATCTACCTCACTTTTTATTATTATTATTTTTTAATTTCAGAATATTATGGAAGTGAAAACATTTTGGTTACATATAATGCCTTAGCCTCACTCAAGCCAGGGCTACAAGCGTGCCCTTCCCCCATACAGTGCACTCTGTATCCATTAGTTGTGAGTTTACCTCTCCCCACCTGCCCCTCCCACCGGACTGGCACCCAATGAATATTACTACCATGTGAGCACCTTAGTGTTGATCAGTTAGTGCCAATTTGATGGTGAGTACACGTGGTGCTTGTTTTCCCATTCTTGTGATACCTCACTTCGAAGGATGGGCTCAGGCTTTATTCAGGATAATATAAGAGGTGCTAGATCACCATCGTTTTTTGCAGTGGAGCAGTATTCCATGGTATACATATACCACATTTTATTAATCCACTCATGTATTGATGGGCACTTGGGTTGTTTCCACATCTTTGCAATTGTGAATTGTGCTGCCATTAACATTCGAGTGCAGATGTCTTTATCATAGAATGTCTTTTTTTCCTTTGGTTAGATGCCTGGTAGTGGTACTGCTAGATCAAATGGTATTTCTATTTTTAGCTCTTTGAGATAGTTACAAATTACTTTCCACAGAGATTGTACTAATTTGCAATCCCACCAGCAGTGTAAGAGTGTTCCTACCTCTCCATATCCATGCCAGCATTTGTTGTTTTGGGACTTTTTGATAAAGGCCATTCTCACTGGAGTTAGATGATATCTCATCATGGTTTTTGATTTGCATTTCCCTACTGATTAGAGACATTGAGCACTTTTTTTGCTGGCCATTATTCTGTCTTCTTTTGAAAAGTTTCGGTTCATATCCTTTGCCAATTTTTTGGTGGCGTTGTTTGATTTTTCTTGCTAATTTTCTTAAGTTCCATATAGATTCCATTTATCAGCCCTTTATCGAATGTGTAGCATGCAAATATTTTCTCCCATTTTGTAGGATGTCTATTCACTCTAATGATAGTTTTCTTGGCTGTGCAAAAGCTTTTTAATTTGATCAGGTCCCATTTATTTATTTTTGTTGCTGCTGTGATTGCTTTGGGGTCTTCTTCATAAATGCTTTGCCTAGGCTGATATCTGTAACAGTTTTCCCAACATTTTTTTCTAGAATCCTTAAGGTTTCATGCCTTAGGTTTAATTCTGTTATCCATTGTGAATTGATTTTTGTGAGAGGTGAGAGGTGGGATCCAGTTTCAGTCTTTTGCATGTGGTTATCCAGTTTTCCCAGCACCATTTATTGAATAGAGATTCTTTTCCCCAATGTATATTTTTGTCTGCTTTGTTGAAGATTAGATGACAATATGAGGATAGTTTTATATCTGGGTTCTCAATCCTGTTTCAAAGGTCTATATCTCTGTTCTTGTGCCAATAGCATGCTGTTTTAGTTACTATATCCTTATAGTGTAAACCTTGAAATCTGGTAGACTGATGCCTCCCAATTTGTTCTTTTTGCTTAAGGTTGCTTTGGCTATATGAGGTCTTCTCTGGTTCCAGATGAAGCATAGAATTATTTTTTCTAGATCTGTAAAGAATGATGATGGTATTTTGATAGGGATTGCATTAATTCTGTAGATCACTTTAGGTAGCATGGACATTTTAACAATATTGATTCTGCCAATCCATGAGCATGGTAGGGTTTTCCATCTGTTTATATCTTCTACAGTTTCTCTTTTCAGTGTTTCATAGTTCTCCCTATATAGGTCTTTCACCTCCTTCATTAAATATATTCCTAACAATTTAATTTTCATTGATGCTATTGTGAAAGGTGTTGAGTCTTTGATTTGGTTTTCAGCTTGACTGTTAATTGGCATATATGAATGCCACTGATTCATGTGCATTGATTTTGTATCCTGAGACTTTACTGAATTCATTTATAAATTCCAGGAGTCTCTTGGTTGAATCCTTGGGATTTTCTAGATACAGTATCATATCGTCAGCAAAAAGTGAGAGTTTGACCTCTTCTGCTCCCATTTGGACATCCTTAATTCTCCTCTCTCATCTTATTGCTCTGGAAAGGACTTCCAACACTATGTCAAATAGAAGTGAAGATAGTGGGCAACCTTGTCTGGTTCCAGTTCTAAGCAGGAAAGCTTTCAATTTTCCCGCAGTAAGTATGATATTGGCTGTGGGCTTATCATGTATGGCTTTAATAATTTTAAGGTATGTCCCATCTATGCCTATTTTGTTAAGAGTTTTTATCATGAAAGTGTGCTGGATTATGTCAAATGCTTTTTCTGCATCTATTGAGAGAATCATGTGGTCTTTGTTCTTGCTTTTATTTATGTGGCGAATTGCATTTATAAATTTGCATATGTTGAACCAGTCTTGCATTTCTGGGATAAAGCCCATCTGGTCATGATGAATTATTTTTTTGATGTGCTGTTGGATTTGGTTTGCCAAGACTTTTTTGAGGAATTTTGCATCTATATTCATGAGGGATATTGGTCTGTATTTTTCTTTTTTTGTTGTGTCCTTTCCTGACTTTGGTATCAAGGTGATATTGGCTTCGTAGAATGAGTTGGGGAGGATATCATCCTTCTCAATGTTTTGGAATAATTTCTGCAGTATAGGTATGAGTTCTTCTTTGTAAGTTTGATAAAATTCAGGTATGAACCCATCTGGTCTGGGACTTTCTTTTGTTGGAAGATTTTTAATAGCTGCTTCAATTTCTGTATTTTATATTGGTCTGCTTAGGAATTCCATTTCTTCCTGATTGAGCCTAGGAAAGTTGTGTGTTTCTAAGGATTTGTCCATTTCCTCCATGTTTTGTAGTTTTGGGGCATATAGATTTTGATAGTATTCAAAGATAATGTTTTTTATTTCCACGATGTCTGTAGTGACCTCTCCTTTTTCATTTCTAGTTGAGTTTATTAGAGTCCTTTCCTTTCTAGTTCATGTCAATCTAGCTAGATGGCTGTCTATTTTGTTTATCTTTTTGAAAAACCAACTTTGGTTTTATTAATCTTCTGTATAGTTCTTTTGTTCTTGATTTCTTTTAGTTCTACTCTAATCTTAGTTATTTCTTTTCTTCTGCTAGGTGTAGGATTGATTGCTCTTCCTTCTCCATTACCTTGAGATGGTTTATTAGTTTGTTGATTTGTGAACTTTCTGTCTTTTGGATGTGTGCATTTAATGCTATTAGTATTACTCTCAGGAATGTTTTTGCTGTATCCCACAGATTTTGATAACTTATGTCCCTGTTATCATTTAGTTTGAAGAATCTTTCGATTTCCATCTGGATCTCTTCCTTGATCCAATTGTCATTCAGCAATAGATTGTTTAATTTCCATGACTTTGTGAAGTAGTGAGGGTTTCTGTTGGAATTGATCTCTAATCTTATACCACTGTGGTCTGAGAAGATACACGGTATAATTTATTTTTTTTTAGATTTGTTGAGATCTGATTTGTGGCCTAGGATGTGATTAATTTTAGAGAAAGTTCCATGAGCTGATGAGAAGAATGTATATTCGGCTTTAATTGGGTGGAATGTTCTGTAGATGTCTGTTAGACCCATTTGTTCTAGAGCTCTGTTTAAGTCCACTGTTTCTTTGCTTATTTTCTACTTGGAGGATCTGTCCAGTTCAGTCAGCAGGGTGTTGAAATTCCCAGCTACTATGGCATTAGTGTTTATCATGTTATGTAGATCAAGCAGGATTTGCTTTATGTATCTGGGTGCTCCTGTGTTGGGTACATATATATTAAGAATTGGGAAGTCTTCTTGTTGGATTTTTCCCTCCACCATTATATAGTGACCATCTTTGTCTTTCTTTACTTTTGCTGTTTTAAAGTTTATGTTATCTGATGTAAGAATAGCTACCCCAGCTTTCTTTTGGCTTCCATTTGCCTGGATATTTGTTTTCAATCCCTTGAGTTCGAGTCTGAAAGCATCTTTGTGGGTAAGATGCATTTCCTGGAGACAGCAGGTACTTGGCTTGTGTTTTTTAATCCACTCAGCCAGTCTACGTCTCTTCAGTGAACAATTCAAGCCATTCACATTTATTGAGAGAATTTATATTTGGGGTAGATTTCTGTTCATACTGTTGGATAAATTCTTATTGTTTTGTTTTACCTCTCAAACCATCGTGGAATTAAGGTTCTGGACTTTAACTCTTGAGTGATTTTACTTTGTTGGTTGTCTATTGTGTTGTTCAGTGATAATGCAAGTCTGAGTACTTTCTGCAGGGAAGGTCTGGTCTTTGCAAATTCCATCAGTGATTGTTTCTCTGGGAAAGTCTTTATTTGTACCTCATGGATGAAGCTTAGTTTTGCCAGGTAAAGAATTCTAGGTTGGCCATTATTTTGTTTTATAAGATTGAGGATGGGTCCCCAGTTCCTTCTGGCTTATAAGGTTTCAGTTGAGAAGTCTGCAGTTAGTCTGCTGGGTTTTCCTTTGTAGGTTATCTCCTGTTTTCATCTTACTGCTCAAAGGATTGCCTCTTTTGTACTTACTTTGGCCAGCCTAATAACTATGTGATGCAGTGATTGCCTCTTCATATTGAGTCTCCCAGGAGTTCTATGTGTTTCTTGTACCAGATATCTAGATTTCTGGCCAGGCCAGGTAAGTTTTCCTCCATTATTCCAAGAAATAGGTTTTCCATCCCTTGTGTATTTTCTTCTTCTCTATCTATGGGATACCTATAATTCTTATGTTTGGTTTCTTTACATAATCCCACATTTCTTGTATGTTTTGCTCATGTCTCTTTCTTCTGTGTTCTTTTTCTTAATCTGATTTGTTTAGCACATAGGCATTATCTTCAAGCTCTGAGATTCTTTCCTTTGTGTGATCCATCCTATGCTTAAGGCTTTCCACTGTGTTTTGTAGTTCCTTGAATGCCTCTTTCATTTCCAGTGTTTCTTTTTGGTTCTTTCATAATATTTCAATTTCTATAGAGAATTTTCCATTCATTTCCTGTATTGTTCTTGTGCCTTCTTTGTGTTGGGTTTCTATTTTCTTTTCAATTCCATTGAGTTTTCTTACAATTTTTATTTGGAATTCTTCCTCTATCATTTTAATCATTTTGTTTAAGTTGGTAACCTTTGCTGGGGATCTAATGATTTCTTTGGGGGGTGGCTTTTCTCTCTTATGTTTCATGTTTCCTGCAATCTTTCACTGATTCTTTCTCATCAGGCTACTTGGTTGAAAACTGGAGATGCTAGTACTGGTTTATGGCCCTATCTCCAAGTCCCCAAGGGTCCTTTCTTGACAGTGCTGGGGAGAGGTGCACTGGTCCTGTATTACCTTAGGGGTATTTTAGCAAGTTGAGCTACCTCTGACCTGTTGTCTTTACCTCTTGCCAATGGAGACTAGTGAGTTTGATCCCTTGGCTTAAGCTCCTAGCTGGTGGACCTTACTTGTGGGTATGACTCCACTGCTCTCTAAAAGCTTGAGATGGAAGGTACTGTGTTAAGCTTATAGGGTTATCCTTTCTGTCATTGATTGCGGCTTGTGTGGAGGAGCCAGTTATCAAGGTAATCTGATGTCTCTGTGGTAGGCTCTGGTTCCCCAGATGGGGTATATGAATGCCCTGATCTTCGTAAGGAGCCTTGCCAGTCCCGAGGGTTACTTGGTCCTGTTCCCCCTGAAGGTAGGGGTAAGGGTAAGATAGATCGCAGCTGGTGTCCACAAGCCTGGGTATGTGTGCTTCCATGGTTGCTTGATGTGCCACTTTGGGGAGCCACTAATATGTTATTCAGGGCTCTTTCACTACATATGGATGGCTGTTCCTGATGGGAGGGGTCAATTGGTGCAATTGCTGAGGTCTCTGGCCAGGTTTTTCCTTCCCTGTCCACAAACCCCAATGCTGGCAGCCACCTGGACTCAGAGAGCAAGCCCAAGAGTTACGAACTTTATAGATGACCTAAGCCAGTGCGGTGGGCCAAATCAGCAGGTCACTGACTATTTTTCAGCACTAAAGCCCTACAGATTCACACCAGTCACAAAGAGCAGCTTTTCTCACTTCTCACCACCTCTAAGGGCAGAGCCCACGGCTCCCGGCATGAAAGTCCTCAGGCTGGAGGACGGGTGTTGCCCAAAACTGCCATGCGTTGCAGCATCTCCGGGCTGTAGACCCCAAAAATGGAAGCTGTCTGCCCCTGGAGAGCTAGCGCGGGGTCGACCACTCAGGAGTTGGCAGATGCTGGTCCAACAGGCTGAATCAACTAGCCACCAGCTTTCCCTTCTGCATCACAGTCCCGCAATCTCACATCTGCCTAGCAGAGGGTCCTGCTTTTTCTGTCCCACCCTGAGCTGGCCGAATCGTCAGCGGTTTCCAGTAGCAGAGCCCCGTTTTCAGCGTTCACCTCCTGTGCATTGGTCCCTCTGACCACCAGAGGTGATGTGCCTGTCTCCAAACTCCCTCTCCCAGTCGCGGGAAGTAACCACTCAGACCAGTCTCTCCCCTGCCCAGTGAGGTCCCAGCACAGAGCACCGGGGAGTTCGGAATGTTTCCCGCTATTGCCTCTTCTCCACAGAGCCTGTTGTCCTGTGCCACAACTTTGCACCGACTTCAGGCGCATCCCTGTCTGAGTGGGTGTGGAGGTCTGTCGGGGAGCAGGGCATCCTCCTGTGGGTCAGATTGCACAGGGCTGGCTGGCCGGGCGGGCGTGGCCCTCCCCAGCTCTATTTCCTATTGTGTATCTCACACTTTCCAGTCTTTGCTCTTGTATCTCCCTTTCACCTTTTTTCCCCCTGTGCTGCGTGCCCCACACTGTTTCTCTGCAGATTCACAATGCTTCTCTTGGGGGGAGTCATCCACTCAAGTGTAGCCATCCGAGTGCTTCGCCCCCTTCTCTGGGAGCAGAGAGCCAGGAGGTCACCACTAATCTACCATTCTTTCCCCTCTACCTCACTTTTTTTTCATGGCTGCATATTCTTTGGCATGAAGGCACTACAATTTGTTTAATCTGTCGCCTATTGATGGAGGACTGGACATGTACCATTTTTTTAGTACATTGAAACATTATTTGTGGCTGGTGTGTGATTTATGTATTATTCCAAGACACATAATTATAAAAATAAAAGAAAATGTGCTTTTAGTATCCATAGTTTAAAAATTGTTGTCCTAAACAACAGAATATTATCAAATGTTTAGACAGTATGAATCTGATAAGTTAAGTTATATCTCATTGCTGCGTCCCTTCTTTTGTGGTACTTTCTTCAAGGCAAAAACAAAATATGTACCAATGGAATGAAACACGGTTTTATTCTAAATATTAAATTTGCTTTCAATAATTGCTTATTATTTTTCTTCTAAAATAAACATATTCCCACTATCTTCTAGGAACTTCTATTTCATTAAAAATAAAATCCTTATCACATAAAGAACCTGCATAGTAGAAAAGAAAATTATCTCAAATTTCGTCAGTGAATTTTGAATAGCAATTCCCAAACTTGAAATCATGCAAGGTACTTAACCTTTTAAATTAGAATTCTGATGAGTTTTTAATATAAACGATAAATCCCTAAGTGTTATCACAGAAAGCACAGTTTAGGGAAAAACTATGGTCCTCAAAGAAATGGCTACATGTAACCTCTTAGGTGCTTAGAAATTATTTATTGAGAGAAGTAATTAGATAAGAAGCCTAGTGCTTTGTTGAAATTTCTTCATTCCCCTCCAAGTACCTAAGGGTACAAGGAATCACAATCTTCTCCTTCCTTTTGTAGAGGGTAGATGAAAAATAAAGAGAAGCCCTCTGAGCAGAGGGAGGTATAGGAAAGTGAAAGGTCTATTACAAGGAGTGGGGGAGAGAACAGGAGGTTGGGAGGCAGAGTTGGCCCAGCCCTCTCTGGACTCCACCTTGGATCTGTCAGTCTCCTCCCACACTTGCGACTACAAATGGGGGTCGCTCTGGTTTTACCTGACCATGCGCTAGCTGCAGTCTCTTGATCAAGAGCCTCTGTCCTGAGCTGAGCATTACCTCCCGTATTCTCTCTCTACCGCTGCCCCACCTCCAGCCATGGGGCCTTAGGCTGGTGCTTGACCCAAGCTAGGCAAGTTAGATTTTTCACCAGAAAAGAAAAATAAAGTCTTTTGGTAGTAGAAATGACAAGAAATGAAGCTCAGGTGATTGCAGTGAGTGTCTGGAGAAAGCTCCTCCTCTCTCACCCTCCTATATACTCCAAAGCAGGCGTCTGCAAACTACTCTTCCCAGAGGAACTCTCTTGCCTGCTGGCCCTGGGTTGGGTTTTTCCTGGGGTGGGGGCTCTAAAGTGTTTCTGGCTGGGAGGGCTTTGGGGATGAAACCTCAGGCGATTAGACACCTCCAGAGGAAAGAGGAGTTTATTAGTCTGGCTCTCCCGGTGGCAAACTGTAACCCTATGTTCTCCAACAAGCAGAACTAGGGAGAACCAATACATGGATTTGGAGGACAGTGGGCAGTGTGAGAAGGCTAAGCAGGGTGTCACAGTGGCATGATGTGAGATGTGGGGCACAATGAGTGAAAGGTGCTGGTAGGCTATGGAGAGGCTTTGCACAAACTGCCCACGCTAAGACACTGTCAGGACCCAGGCCCAGGGCCTGCACACGCCACCCTAGGCTTGTGGCCACTTGCTTATCAGCTTGTTTCTCAGACCGCAGGGACCTGACCTGAACAGCTTCTCCCCCAGCCCAAAGCAGAGGCCTCTGAGGCAGGAGGCCCTGAGCCCAGCCCGGGGCTCCCTCTTTAGTGAGACAGCAATAGGGAGTTCAGGTTCAAGTTTACATTCTGGCAGACTCAAGGACATTTCACAGCAATTCAGAATTATAACATTTTCTTATAAATTGTTGATTCTTTATTTTCCTCAAAACAAGTAGAAAATGGACATCAGGAGAGATTATTTGTCAATTTTTAACAGCTGTAATCAGTATTTTTCAGCCTCTTTAGGTCAATGTAATGTCACTGCATCAGCAACAGGACTCTGAACATTTGACTCCTGCTGCTGGTCTGTGCTTTAAACCCAACTCCAACTCCTCACATGCTGGATCTAATACGTTAGGGGATTTCATAGGGCTACCCATAGAAAACTCACGGTTGCAAAAAACTCATAATGTTGTCATTAAACTGCTTCATTCTTTTGACCTTGAACAATGCTATATTTTTTTCTAATAAAGATAATTGCTATGTATATCAGATAAGATTTCCACTCTATGAAATAATTTTGTCACCTGAAATATAATATATAATAGTAAACCATTTTCTATTATTCAGAAAAGCATACTATTTTATCATTTAGGTAAATAAAACTGGTTTGCCTCTTTTTGAACAAAGTTTTCATCACTTATTTGTTTCTTATCTAATTTTTTTTCCAAAAAAAAATCAAGTACAGCCTTGTCACTAATCAATAATAAATATTGATGTAAACATATGACTAAAAATATGGATTTAAAAGTAATCTATTTGGATAATCAGACTTCATTGAGTAGTACCAATGGTAAACATAGTTACGGATTTTTTGATATCCAAATTGAAAGCAAGATAAAATAATTTACAAAGTAGGGCAGGAGAAGGGTAGAGTAAATACATAAGGATAAAGGATGAATTTTTGTAGGTACTCTTTTTTTAAAGTAAGAGAAGTTGGCCTCCAGTAGAGAAAGAATACACAATCTGCTCTCCTAAGGGAAAAGTGGTTAAGGCAATGAGGCAAAAGGCAGGTGAAATTGCTAAGGATTTAGTTTGTTTGGATAGAGAAAGTAGAATGAACTCACTTCTCTCATTGTGATGAAAGCTCTAAGGCCATCTATAAGTAAAATGCCAAGTCCCTTGGTCCCCCAAGACATTCATACACAGACTCTTAGAGTCAGTCAGAATGTCTATATGGTAGGAAGGAATACTTAATTCAGGAAAGGAACAATAGATAATAATAATAAGAAAAATAAGAATAGTAAACTTTATAAAAAGCTTATATGTTTATTAATCAAAACCTTTTACATATCGAAAAGGAATATTTCAGTTAATTCACATTTACCGTATCTATTCTTACCTGAAAGTAAAGACTCAGGGTCAGAGCTGAGGCACTAACATATTTAAGTTGTTAACAGCTGCCGTGGTAACAATGTATGATGGTGTTGATGAGTAGCCAAAATAAACTATATTAAAACAATAAAGAAAGTGTAACACTAGTAGCTACCAAACAATGAGATTCACTTCTCTAAAAGTAAACTGAATTCTGGTAAGAAAATGTTAAACTACTTTGCTGGAGAGAAGTAAGCATTTGTTTTAGTGCTGATTTCTTAAAGAGAAAATATGTTCTAAAGTGTGTGTGTGTGTGTGTGTGTGTGTGTTTGTAATTTCAGGTAGTAGACAGTATTTTTATCATGTTATTCTGAGGTTTAAAAAAAAGCATATCTCTGAACCTGGCAGGGTTTCAGCCATGCTTCCTGTCATCTTAGCACATGCCTTGCCACTGTACATAATACTAATTTATAAAATGCATTCCATTAAAAATGCACCTAAATCCCTAATGCTTTGATAATGGACAATTTGAAAATAAATGGATAGTAACTTTATACTAGTCATTTTGAGTTGACATTAAATTGCAACAATATTGAGGATAAGAAAACAGCTTTGTGCTAAATTACGTCTGCCCTCGCCTTAAACTCTGTGTTCCAAGTCGCCAGGGACACTGCTTAATACCACATGACAACTTAGCATTTTCCCCATGGTGGTTCTTTATTTATAGAGGAAATGAAATAATTTATTGAATATGTATATATCACTCCTTTTTTTCTCATGTGCATTCCTGACCAAAAATTTAAAAAATACATATAATATATTGACAAATTATATACAATAATGAAAGAGTTAAAAATGCCATATTATCTGTCCAATATGCCATCTATCCAGTATAAAAAATACATATATAACCTTGACAAATTATATACAATAATGAAAGAGTTAAAAATGCCATATTATCTGTCCAATATGCCATCTATCCAGTATAATGTCCATTATATAAAGTTTTAAAATATGCAAAATATACAT
>NW_012149397.1:1145103-1148589 GCF_000956105.1 Propithecus coquereli | reverse complement strand
TGAATTTCCATGTAGGCCTGTGTATAATCTGAACGTGAAGTAAATATCTCCTTAAAATTAAACAAAGAAAAATGAGAAACAGAATAAGACATATGGCTATGTAGATTTGTCCACAGCATGAGGAGCAAGGCATTCAGCTCTGTGGGCTTGTTTACATTAATGTGGGCATCACTGTGTATCTCTGATAGCCTCAAAGACAAAAATAACACACTCTTCATTTCACAAAACATAATAATAAAACTTTCCTTAAAAGCAATGAGAAGGGCATTATCATCAAGTGATGGGGAAAAAATAGGTAAAAGCAATACAACGTTATCTTGAAGGTAGCCAGATGAGAACAAGCACTTGTAGCAAAGTACTATAGACTGGGTGACTTATAAACAATAGCAATTTATTTCCCATAGATCTGGAGTCTGGAAGTCTGAGATGAGGGTGCCAACATGATTGGGTTCTGGTGAGGGCCCTCTTCTGGGTGCAGATGGCTGACATCTTGCTTTATTCTTATATGGCAAGAAGAGAACCTGAGAGCTCTCTGGGAACCCTTTTATAATGACACTAATTCCATCCAGCAGGGCTCTACTCTCATGACCAAATACCCTCTCAAAAGACCCTACCTCCTAAAACCATCACACTGGGGATTAAGATTTCAACACATGAATTTGCGGGGGGGCGGGAACAAACATTCAATCCCTTCTAGGCATTCTGTGGAAAACAAGAAGGTTGGAGAAGTGTTCTGAGAGCCATTGATGAAAAGAAGCATGCATTTATTTTTTATCAGATTAAAGATAGTATGGTTTTGTCATGTAGATGCAATGATAACATTTCCTAGAGGCCTTAGAAAAATCTTAGTGCACTGTCAAGAAACATTTTTAGTGGGGCACATATGTCCTGAACAAAGGAGTAGTATTAGACCTTCATAGTAAAGTCTGTTCTATTGTTTCTAATACTTGTATTCTTTAGGAGAATCTAATAATATTTGTGAGTGGAAGCGGAAGCACTTAATTACCAGTGTGAGATTATACAGAGCTCTCTTTTTCCCTCTGGCACAGAATTTTCCACATGCCTTATAAGAGAACATGAAAGTTAGCTGAGAATTTGGGTACAACTTGGCAGAGGAAGTGATCAAGGAGTTAATTGACCCTGTAGTCAAGGGCAGAAAAGCTAATCAATGCCCACAACCAAGTAAGACTCAACAACTAGAGTTTGGAGAATTCACAGCATCAGCAGAAATGATGTGGTACCCGTTAGCAAAGGGTGATGTCCTTGCTTTCTGGGAGCATGGTCTAAGCCAAGTGAACAGCCAATGGCATGTGGCAACTGTAGACTTTGGGAGTGGTGTCAAAAAACACCTGGAGTTAAGAATAAATTTACCATACCTTAGCAGATGTCATCTAAGGACCTAAGGACCCAAGGACCTGACCAGTAGAGACCAACACATATACCAACATATACTGAGAAACCTTCTCCACCCACCCAGGGCCATGAGTTTACATGAGCCTTCAGGTGCCAGAATGCCATCTTGGAAAACATTAGAGAGAGGATATGAAAATCTGAAAGACAGCACTTACTGGAAAAGATGGACTCATCTAAAATTGTCTATTCAACACAGTAGAGACTGGGCCATTGACTTATATCTTGGTTTTTCCAAGTCTGATCATATATAGGAACTAAAAATGGATTTGCAAGCAGGTGGTCATTTTCCTTACAACATTCCAAATACTAGAAGTGATTGACAATACTGAAAAGAAAAAGTGATTGATTTATTTTATGACTATTTTCTAACCTCTGCAGTACGGATCTTAATGCCTAGAAACTGGAAATGGTGCTGAAAGGATCAGAGCAGCCAAACGCTTCCACTCTGTACGATTACTCTATGGCAACATTTAATGAGCCTTTCACTTACCTGATGCCTCTCTCCGCACGTGCCATCGATTATACATTTAGGTAAGTTACGATATGATAAAGCTAACAGTGCTGGTCTTAGCTAATGACAAATATCATTATATTCATTCACGCAGAATTGACACATCTGACTCCTTGGCCACATTTACCATTGATGCTATTATGTTTGGCTGCAGAGAGCAGATTGATTTGGCATTCAAAATGTCACTTAATGCGACTCAGAGAAAAGGGTGAAATAAAAATAAAGTATCTATTGGCTCTCATATTTCTAATAACTATTAGAAGAGGTAGTAAACAGAATTTCATATCTCATGGCTACAAGCAGAATGTTTCCCTGTACAGTCATACAATTTTACCAATGCTGTATTCGAAATGCCTTTTTATTAGATTTAAATCACTGCATTTAAATCACTACAAGGTCTGGGAACATTGACCAGCACCATCTGGCCTTGCATCTATAAACAAATGAGAGGAATAAACAAGGGTCTTAATTTGGGGGGAGAAAAGTGACCAAAAAGTGTAACTAATATAAAGTTTGAGTCTAAAATTTTTGGATATAGTAACATTAAATACAGTATGTATTGACAAACTTTTAGATTTTATAAATTACTATATATGTTTTAATGATTTTCATTATTCATTTGAAAAAAGTGAATTTTAAACTATTTTCTATTTTGAGATATCGCATTCTTAAAAACAGTGGTGAGCTCATAAAGGTCACATGTTGTAAAGAAATGCTTCAGGGTTAACTTTCCCAGTGTAAGTATTTTCCCTGTATTTTGTAATCTGATTTTAACCTAGGGTGATAGGTTAAAATCACTAATAATCATATTCCTCAAAGAAAGAAAGAAATATTATAATATTTAAAGTCTTTTATAAAATGCTCAGAATTAATTCTTTTATATGATGCATTTGGGTATTTTTCTGGATCTATCAACATAACCCATGGTCAGTGTTTTGAGAAAGCATGGCCAGATAGATCAAGATTTGAATGCTGGAGAAATATAAGGACAAAGAATAAATGAGTCCTGTGTAATCTATTTCTACCTCTTTTCTCTTCGCAATAAATAATATAGTGTTCTAAATAATTCTTTTGGTAAAGTTAAGTTCTAGCAAAAGTAACACATCTATTCTTCAATTCATTGGACTTTCTATGTGGACATTTCACTGACACAAGGGAGTATATTATACTACGAACTTACAGTGAGGGGAGTATATTGCTCTACCAAGTCATTAATAAAGTAGAGTTTGGGCTGGCAGTGAGAGTTAGTTTGGACATTTTCTGGCAAGAGAAAAAGAGGGCAAAACAAGTACATACGTCCAATTAGGCTATTTCAAATCTCTCTGGACCATACTGTGAGTCTCATTGCCATCCCTGTTTTCTTATTTCACCCCCTTAGAGGAGAATATGGTGGTTATAACCTTATGATGTGCAGCCGAAAAATTTCAATGAATATTTATGATTAGAGATGGAATAATTGTAAAAGCAGACTATTGTTCTGACAAATTAACTGGGGAGTCAATATCAATGTGGTTTCATCTAAGCTAGCTTTCTGTGTGTGTGTGTGTGTGTGTGTGTGTGTG
>NW_012149397.1:1125787-1144828 GCF_000956105.1 Propithecus coquereli | reverse complement strand
GTAGTCAAATTTTTACTTTGAGAACTTTCTTTTATTGACGTTGCTTTTTTGTAACACGCTTGTTAAACATTTCGAAGCCTATCTCTTTTGAAAAATTATATAATATGCACGCAATTTGAAATGCAGCATATTACAGCAGTGTGGGTACCTTACCAAATTTATTATCTGGAACCCAACCTCAGCCTGCAAGAACCATATGTAAGGATTTAATAATAAAGTCCTATAAATCAAGAGTATTTAAATCATACTTTTTTGGTTGAATTTTTATATTGATGTAAAATTCATATAATGTAAAATTAGCCATTAACAATTTTATGTGTGTAATTCAGTGGCATTTGATACTTTCACAATATACAACCATCACTTCTATCTAGTTCCAATATATTTTCATCACCCCAAAAGGAAACCCCATATCCACTGATAAGTTATCCCCTATTTCCCCTCCCCCAGCTCCTGACAACCACTTATCTGCTTTCTACTTCTTTGGATTTACCTATTCTGAGCGTTTCATATAAGTGAAATCAAACTATATGCGGCCTTTGTGTATGGCTTCTTTCACTTAGATGATGTTTTCGAGGTTCATCCATGTTATAGCATATATCAGTGCTTCATTCCTCTTTACGGCTGAATAATATTCTGTTATATCTCTATACCACATTTTGTTTATCCATTCCTCCATTTATGGATATTTCGTTTGATTCCACCTCTTGGTTATTGGGAATAGTACTGCTATGAACATAAGTGTGCAAATATCTCTTTAAGACTATGTTCAGTTCCTTTGGATATATACTGTATTAACCCGGGTTCTCCAGTATGTATGCATATATATAGTATACATATATATTTTTATAAGGAATTGGCTCATGCGTATATGGAGGCTGAGAAATCCAAGATCTGAAAGCAGCAACCTGGAGACCCAGGAGAGATGATGGTATAGCTATGGTAGCTGTGGTCTGAGTTTGAAGGCCTAAGAACTAGGAGACCCAATGGTATAAGTTTCAGTTTGAAGACAGAAGAAGACCAATGTGACAGCTCAAAAACAGTCAGAAGAGAGAAGGAATTTTTTGTTAGTCACCGGTTATTCTCTTCAGGTCTTCAATGGATTGGATGAGGCCCATAAACATTGCAAAGGGCAGTCTGCTTTAATCAATTTACCAAGTCAAATATTAGCATCATCCAGAAACATCCTTATGGACACACCCAGAAATAATGTTTAAGCAAATATCTGAGCACCCCACAGCACAGTCAAGTTGATACATAAAATTAACCATAACATACACTGAGAAATGGCATTTCTGGATCATATGGTAGTTCTATTTTCAATTTTTTGAGGAATTGCCATACTGTTTTCCATAGAGGTTATCATTTTGTTTGAATTTGGTTTTTATTTGAATTTCTCTAATAATTAGTGATGTTGAACTCTTTTTATGTGGTTGTTGGTTGTTTGTATATCATATTTGGAGAAATGTTTATTTTAGCCCTTTGCCCATTTTTAAATCAGGTTATTTGATTTTGATCTTGTTTAATTGTTCTTAATATATTCTGGGATATTAACCCCTTATATATATGATATGCAAATATTCTCTCCTATTCCATAGGCTACTTTTACACTTTGTTGATAGTGCCATTGATGCACAATAGTTTTTAAGTTTGATGTAGTCCCATTTGTCTATTTTTGCTTTTGTTGCCTATGATTTTGGTGGCATACATAAGAAATCACTGCCAAATACAGTATCATGAAGCTTTTCCCTTGTGTTTTCTTCTAGGAATTTTACAGGTTTGGGTCTTAATTTAGGTTTTTAATTTAGTTTGAGTTAACTTTTGAATATGGTGTAATATGAGTCTGCCTTTATTCTTTTGCATGTAGATATTCAGTTTTTCCACCACCATTTTTTAAAGAGACTGTCCTTTCCCCATTGAGTCATTTTGGCATCCTTATCTGACATCATTTGATCAATATTTGATTATTTATTTTCAAGATCTTTATTCTATTCCATTGGTCTGTATATCCGTCTTTTTGCCAGAACCACATAGTTTTTGATTACTATAGTTTTATTACATGTTTCGAAGCTAGAAAATGTGAGTCCCTCAACTTTGTTCTTTTTCAAGATTGTTTTGACTATTCTGGCTATTTTCTATTTCTGTCAAAAATGTCATTGAGATTTTTATAGGGATTGCATTGAATCTGTAGATTACTTTGAGTAGGATTGACATGTTAACAATATTGTCTTCTAAGTCATACTTCTTTAGAGATGCTGTTTTTAAGTCATCATTTGTTTCTGTTGTTATTTGTTCCTTTTGTCTGGTAATTCACTGAATCATTACGACCACTTTACAATTGCCACCCATTTTTTTGAGGAATCTGAGAGAAAAATTGGAGAAAATGTATCTAGAAAACCAGACATAACAACCAAAGCTCTGTCTATGGAGCCTCCTCCCCTCCCTCAGCTTTCAGTGACCCTGTTCCCTCCAGGTCCTTGTGCCAGGCCTACCTCTGCCCAGACTTGCTCAGTGTTATTTTTATACCTCTGTCCTCTGCTTATGGCCACCTCTTCTCTAAGATACAGTTTTTATTAATTTTCATCATTTTTGAGTGTGTGAAACTTAGTGGGAGGTCAAATAAATATTTTCCGATTAGTAAATCAATTAAGTGTCTCAAAATCATAAAACAACTTAAAATTTAAACTGTTATTCAGGAGGAGTTAGAAAGTGGTTGACATTTATACTTACTGAAACCCCAGACTTATTTATAGAATTTCATCATATCACTTTTCTGAAATAGAAAGGAGACAGTGATGTGAATTACGTTTGATATTCTTAGTCCAGGTTATGGTATTCAAAAAATTTCTAAGTCTTAAAATTTCTGTAAATTTAATTAAGTCTGGTGTATCTTTCCCACAGCTCATTTATTTGAAAGAATTCACCAGTCTATATATACAAAGTGTACTTATGTAATGCTTTTATGTAAAGGCAAATAAAACGGTATAGCAAGAGAAAGAAAATGCAGCAAACACTGGGAATCCAAGAAACATTTTGACATCCTAACTCTCCAGGGCCACACAGAACAAGGCTGAGTCTCTGGCTTGAACCTCTAAGATCTGGGCCAGGAATTTTGGCTTCAGGAAGTTTTAGAGAAGCCCTCAGTAAGGGTGCTATAAGTTCCTTTACTAGTGTAAGTAAGCAACGCTTTTCAAACTGATTAGATCAATTGCAGACCATTAGTAAACAAGCTAAGCATGGAAATCTCTGGGTCAGAACTTAAACATAGTTACATAAATCCCACTGACCTTAGCTTAGCCAGATACCCAGGAGTTTCTAGAAGTGAAGACAGAGATTTTCCAGTCTAGCTGTAAATCAATTTTATCTATATGCATTTCTTAGAAACATAAGAAACTAGGATGGTCTGTAGTAAAGAATTTAACCTTGCATAAAGAAAGGTCTGGCTTTTGTCCTTGACTTCTAGGAGATAATCTCTAGCTCTTGAAATATCATTCCCAGCAGGAGTGTATTTGCTTTCCTGGGGACCTTGAGCCGGTCAGATATTAACAATGTGATTTAGGGTGGGATTGGAGCTTTGAGTCGCAGGCAATCAGCTAGACCTCCAGAAGGGCTAAAAACTTGGATCAGCCATGTGGGAAGTCAATTGTGTCTTGTGATGGAGCCCCAAGAAAGACTCTGAACAACAAGGCTCAGGTGAGCTTCCCTGGTTGGCAATACTACATAAATATGTCACACACTGAGGCCAGGAAATGCTGTCCTGATTCCACAGGAAAAGACCAAACTCTATAGAAAATAGAGATACCTCAAAGAACTAAAAGTAGACCTACCATTTAATTCAGCAATCCCACTACTGGGTATTTACCCAAAGGAATAAAAGACATTTTATAAAAAGATACTTACACTCGAATGTTCATAGCAGCACAATTCAGAATTGCAAAGATGTGGAAACAAACCAAGTGCCCATCAATACGTGAGTGGATTAATAAAATGTGGTATATGTATATCATGGAGTACTACTACTTAGCCATAAAAAAGTAGTAAACTGATACCTTTTATAACAACCTGGATGGAAGTGGAGACCATTCTTCTAAGTAAAGTATCACAAGAATGGAAAAACAAACACCACATGTACTCATCATTAAATTGGAACTAATCAATCAACACCTGCGCATATGGAAGTAAAACTTAATGGAAATCAAGCAGGTGGGAGCGGGGAGGAGGGGATGGGCAAATTCACATCTAACTGATACAATGCACACTATCTGGGTGGCAGGCACACTCATAACTTCGATTCAAACTGTACAAAAGCAAATTACGTAACCAAAACGTTTGTACCCCCTGTAATATTCTAAAATTTAAAAAATAAAAAAGCCAAAGTCTTTTATTAAAAGGAAGTAAACTTTTTCTGACTATAGCTGTATCTCTGTATTCTCTGATTTACCATAATCCTATTGCTAGGTTATCTATTTTTAAAGTATCATTTTTGGAATTAAAAATAGGACTTAATACAGATATTAATTAGATGTGTCAAAAGTTTTATTTATCCCATTAATTATATAAAGTTGTTTGTATGTAGGCAATGTTTGTCAATAAAAGGACACCAGGATCAAAAGCAAAGATAAAAGAAAATATTAATAATAAACTTCTAGTCACCTGAATGTGACTTTAGGCTGACTTTCTACTTATAAATATCTGAGGTCTTTAGAATTTCTTCTACAGAAAAAACATTCTTGGTAAACTTGGTTCAGATGGAAAAAGGAAGTAATTTCTAGACAAATGATGTGACATTCCTGAGCTGCACTGTCTCCTTTGCACTCCTATCTGCCCAGCAATCTTCCCAGGATCACTGTGAAACTCAAATGACATAATGTATGGAAAATGCCTTCTAAATTGTAAAACACTGAATTATAAGGCATGTATTAGGAATCACTATTCTCCTAGCTAGCTATTTCCCCAGGTGCCTCACCCTCCTGGATTCAAACTTATTCAGAGGACCGAAAAGATAAAGCCAAACTCTCCTCTTACCTATGTGGGTAGATTTTAAGGGTCCTGCCATGACACTCGTGATCACTGTACATATTAGTTGCCCCCTTTCACATTTATTTGAAACTCATTCTTTTTCAACCTATATTAATTTATGGAATTCCCCTCTACATAAAGCAATAGGGTTTCTGCTATATTTCACCCTTGAAGTGCTTGCATTTCAGTTTATGTTGCTGGGACTCACATTACAATCAACAAAGATAAAGCTATTGTAGAAATGCCAAACTGTTAATAACAGTGAGTGTTATTTGATTTCAGTTGAAGAAAAATAATAGCTGGCTTTATCTTTGAAAACAATTGGTTTTCAAAATGTGGTGGCAAAATTTTGAATTATTCTTATTTATGAGTACATAGGGTTTACAGGGTACTTTTAACAAATTGAACAAAATACCTAACTGCAGTTTGATCTCTGCAGCTGCCTCCCTCATATACTATTTTATCACTGTTGATAATAAGATCCCTGATAAGATTTCTCATGGAGCATGTGGATCAGCAAACAATGTTTAAACTACTTCCTGGATTCCTCCGCTTCATCATAGATTATTGCATTTCACTCTCTTTAAGCTATGTCCTCTAAGAGACATGCTTTAGGGTCACTCCTGAGCCTGCTGACATCTGCTGACACAGCTGTGGGATGTGATGAGTCATGGACCATCCTGGGCATCCCACAACCCACTGCCATGGACACAATAACAAGTCCTTGGCTGTATTATTAAAAGGAAGGTAATTCCGTCTTAATTTCAATAAATTTCATCCTCATTTTCTAGGATCTGTCTTTGTAGTCTTTGCCTACTCTCCTTTCACCTGACTCCTTTTCATACTCTGTACTCCTTTTAGCCTGAAGGGGAAGGATCATTTCTTTGGGGAAAACAAATAAATTACATAACACATTAAATAATTCAAGCCTGACTCAGTTGAAGTGTTTACAGTCACAGAGTCTTGTTCTCTCTTTAAACCTGAACTTATACTCATGTTAGTATTTAAGTAACTAAAATATTGCTCACTTGGTAAACATCAAATAAACACCTTACCAGAATTCCTAGATTATCATGACACAAAGCATTTCAGATATGTTACAGTTTTATTTGGCAACCTCGAAAGTCTCTTTTTTCTACTTCAAAATTTGGCAGTATAAGAGAAGTCTTTTACTGTCTTATTCTTTTTTTTTTTTTTTATTTCAGCAAATTATGGGTGTACATACGTTTAGGTTACGTGTGTTGCCCTTGGTTCCCCCCCTACCGAAGTCCGTGTTTCAACTGTCTTATTCTTTAAGATCAAATGTATTTCAGACTCTCAGATAACATCTTTTAGCTAGAAATGACAAATAATACAAGTCAGGACAATATAAATCTTGGCTGTTGGTGGGACAATCTCTTTGATCCTGAGATAGTTTGAAGGTATTTCATATATCAGGATAAGAATAGATGCTCCTTGGCAAGGGGAAGTACAATTCTGGGTAAATTGTACTTTTTTCCTAGTAAAAAAAAAAAAATTATATGTAGTACAAGCCTACTGTGTCTCTTAAGAATAAATTTAGGTAGGATTTGAAGAAGACCACAAGAAAATGTTTGCTCCTCATTTTATGAAAGATTAGTGCATGATGACCAGGGTAGGAGACACACTCCAGAAAATATGAAGTATGGAAAAAAGTAATCTTAGCTGATCTTGATCATAAATATATTCATTCAGAGGAGATAAGAAGCACCAAATGCAGTAATAAAATACTATCATTGTGCTTTTAGCCAGCAAATGAAACAACATATGGTAAGGCTGTTCTTTATATCTTAGACACCATCACAGATTAATTAGGCAACATAAATCAGGAAGATAAACCAGCAATGATATTCATTATTGTTGAGATGGCCAAAAAATAACAGTTTGTAGTTCTCTGTATACAAATGTTTTGCATCATTGATTAAGTTTATTCCTAAGCATTTTATTCTTTTCATGCTATTGTAAGTGGGAATTGTTTTCTTAATTTTCTTTTCCATGTTCATGGTGAGTGTATATAAACACAATTGATTTTTATGTGTTGACTTTGTATCCTATAATCTCACTGAATTCATTTATTAGTTCTACCAGTGTTTTTTGGGGGATGGTATCTCTAGGGTTTTCTACATATAAGATCATATTATTTGAGAACACAGATATTTTACTTTCTCCTTTCTGTTTGGGGTGTCTTTCTGTATTTCTTCTTGTTCTCTGGCTAGGACTTTTGGAATAGAAGTGGCAAAACTGGGCATCCTTGTCTTGTTCTTGGTTTTAGAGAAACACCCTTCAGTCTTTCAACATTGAGTGTGACATAAACTGGGGGCTTTTCATTTGTGATCTTTATTATGTTGAGGTAGTTTCCTTCTACTTCTGGTTTGTTAAGTGTTTTTATCATAAAATTTGACTTTAGTCAAAGTAGTTTGTCAAATGCTTTTTCTCCATCAACTGAAATGATCATGTGAATTTTTTCATCATTCTGTTAACAGGGTGTTTTACATTGATTAATTTTCACATGGTGAAACATCCTGGCATTCTAGGAATAAATCCCACTTGATCATGATGCATAACCCATTTAACAAACTATTGAATTCTGTTTGCTAGTATTCTGTTGAGGATTTTTACATCAGTATTCATCATGAATATTGGTCTCTCGTTTTATTTTCTTGTATGTCTTTGGGTTTGGTGTTAGGGAGTATTGCTGGCCTCATAGAATGAGTGTGGAAGGATTCTCTATTTTTCGATACTCTGGGAGAGGACTGGTGTTAAATCTTCTTTAAATGTTTGACAGAACTCATCAGTCAAGGTATCTGGTTCTGGGATTGCTTTAATGGGAGACTTTTTATTACTGACTCAATCTCCTCGCCCCTTACAGGTCTGTTCATATTTTTTATTTCTTCTTGATTCAGTCTTGGTAGATTATGTTTCTAGAAACCTATTTGCTTCATCTAGGTTATCCGATTTTTTGGTGTACAATTGTTCCTATTATTCTCTCATAATCCTTTTTATTTTTGTAAAATCAGTTTTAATGTCCCATCTTTCATTTCTCATTTTAGATATTTGAGTTTTCTCCTTCTTTCATAGTTAATTTAGCTAAAGTCTCGTCAATTTCGTTCACCTTTTCAAAGAATCAACTCTTTGTTTCATTAATGTCTCTATTGTTTTTCTATTTTCTATTGTGTTTATGTCTGCTGCAATCTTTATTATTTCTTTCTGTGTTGGATGTGAGATAAGTTTCTTCTTGCTGGGATTGTGATTGGAATTGTATTGAATCTATAGATCGAGTTGGGAGGAACTGACATCTTCACAGTCTTGAGTCCTCCATGTTAAGTTTTGAAATTAGGCAGCTTAAGTCCTTTTTGTTTGTTTTGCTGTAATTATTTTGCTATTATAGGTTCTTTGCCTTTCTGTATAAATTTTGGAATCAATTGTTATTTTCTCTAAATAAACAAACTGAGATTCTGATTAGGAGTGTTACCTTGACTCTATAGTTCAATTTGGGGAGAAATTATGTCTTTAGAATATTGAGTCTTCTGATCCATAAAGATAGTCTATGTCTCATTTATCTAGGTCATCTTAAATTTTCTTTTAAAGTTTTAGTGTATCGACATGTATTTTGTTAAACGTATCTCTAAATATTTTATTTTTATGATGGCATTGTACATTCAATTTTCAATTGTTTGTTGGTAGAATATAAACATACAATATATTCATGTTTTGTCCTCTACCATTGCGAATCTTAGTGTCTTAGTCAATGTTGTGGAGACTCTATAAGATATTATATACATCTTTTATGAAGATATATAAAAGATAACAATGTCTTCTGAGAATATAGTCTTTTTACTTTTTATTCTGAATTAATTTTATTTCCTTTTTTGCTTTATTGAACTGGCTAGGGTGGCCGATAAAAAACATTGGATGCAAGTGGTAAAAGGAGATGTCTAAAGTATCTGTAGCATTTTGTATGTCCACTAGCAGAGTAAGAGTTCCATTGTTCCACATTCTCATCAGCATGTTTATTGTTAAGGATTTTTATCTCTGTGTTTTAAAGGATATTGATCTAGATATTTTTTTCTTGTACTAGCTTCTTATTCTTGTTTTATGGTAATATATACTTCATAAAATGATTTGGAAAGTGTTACTTCCTCTTTTATATTCTAAAAGTGTTCATATGAAATTGGAATTATTTCTTTTTTTAAAATTTAGTAGAATTTGTAACTAAAGTCATCTTGGTCTACAGTTTCCTTTGCAGAAAGGGTTTCTCCATTATAAACTCAATTTTTTCAGTAAATATAGTGCTATTCATGTTATGTATTTCTTCTTGAGTGAACTTTTATAGACTATGCTGTTCAAAGAATTTGTCTATTTCATCTATATTATTAAATTATTGATATAAAGTTGTTTGTAGTATACCTATTGTTCATTTATTGTCTGTAAGATCTGTAGTGACATTCTCTACTTCACTCCAGTTATTAGTAATTTGTATCTTCTCTCATTTTTTCCTGATCAGTTGGTCTAGAGGCTTATTAAGTGTATTGATCTTTTCAAAGAACCCAGGTTTTGGTTCCATAGATTTTTATCTATTGTTTGGGTTTAATTTTAATGTTTTTATTTCTTTTCTTTTCTTCTTTTTTTAGAGACAGGATTCAAGAGATCCCTTGCCATCCATGCTGACTAAAGGCACGTGCCACTGCTCCTGGCTCTTTTTTTTTCTTTTTTAGTATATGCAACTGAACCTATAAATTTTCCTCCATGCACTGCTATAGCTGGGCCTCACAAATTTTGGTATGCTATTTTCATTTTTATTTAGGTCAAGATATTTATTTACCCCTTCTGGTTTCTTCTTTAATGCATTGATTATATGGAAAGATTCTGTTTATTTTCCAAATATTTGAGTTAGTTCCAAATAACTTCCCAAGTTATTTCTATTGTTGATATCAAAACACAAACCGTCAATCTCCTCTTTTGGTACACCTTGGTTATTAAGCTAGGTCCACGTGGTCCTTGGCTTTATCTGGTTTCTATTTTTTCTCCCCTTAACCTGAACAGTATTTATCTCAGCCTGTGTCTGAGCTTCCATTTTGGGGAACTTGTTTCCTAGTTGCTGAATAGTTTTTTGGAGGCTATCTCTGGGGCACCAAAGATGATTTAACTATTCCAAATAGTCTGGTGGCAAGAGGCATTTATTGAATAAACTGGTTAGTCTTACCCTGAGTGGCTATCTCTTTATCCGTGTGTTCATGTGTTCCATTATAAACTCAGCTCAGTGATACAGTAGCCTGGAGGGAAGTTTGATCTACCCGTATTGTCATCCATGGTGCATATCAGATGACAGCATCATGTTAGGCAGTCCACTATTTCATTGTGGATGCAAAAACCCACTTCAATAATCCCTAATCAGTCTTTACATGTTCTTCTCCCATGATCGTGTCAGTGGCCAAGGAGGTGGTTGGCCTAGTGGCTTGGGGCTTGGGATGGGTCATTTCGCAACTGAGTTATATCCATTCCTTGTCATCCAGCAGAACTTGCATGGCTCCTTCATCTGCTAGCCAGATAAGCCAGGCTTCTATAGTCTCATTGGGTTTTTGCTCAAATCGCTTTCTAATTTACCTCTTTTCCCACTATTGTAAGAGTGAACCTCAGTACATCTATGAATAACTAAACTTCCATGATCACCAGGAAGTATTTTATCTGTAGTTACCATCAGAGGGAAGTGGGTTCTCTTTCCTGGTGATGCAGAAGTGTAAGAACCATGGATTCTTAAAAAAATTTATGGGATCCTCAACCTCTTTCTCTAACTCTAACCATGGACACAACTTATCAGGTGTCTCATGGATGACAGATAAAGATCACCTTCATTGAACACTTCAGCAACCAGATGCAATGCCGCTCACCAGGTTCTTATTACATACCTAGCTAGTTGGCCTGCAGCATCTAGCCAGTCTTTTTTCCAAAAAGGCATTTTGACCTGATCAGTCTCTGGAAGGAAGGGATTTAAAATCTGCTATAGAAGCAGGTGGGGTCAAAGCCCCTGTAGTGTGGACTGTTTTTCTGCAACACAAATGGGCTAACTTTGCAGAAGTCACAACTTTTCTATCAGGAACATGCTGTTCTTTACTTTGTGATAGGCAGCGATTTTTTCTTTGTCGGAGGGATTCAGCAGTGTATGTCTACCTATGTTGTTTCAAGAAACATTATAAGTAAATTCAAAGCGAGGCCCTTGAATTTTGCTGGGGCTCCCCAATTACTCCTGCTCATGGTGGCCAAGACCACTAAAAATGATTTTTAACTTGTCGACACATAAGACATAACTTATATAGTGAAAAAATTTGAACATTACAGTGATTTTTAAAAAGTACTTTGTAAATATTTACAGTTAAAAAATGGAACATACAAATTCCAATTACACATTTTTACAATATGCACAATGAATCATCTCAGAGCCTCACTCATAACATAATTTAACCTTTTTTTCCTTTATGACAAATTTTGCTTAAGCCTCTATTAGACATTTTTTTTTTTTTTTTGAGACAGAGTCTCACTCTGCCACCCAGGCGTCAGCCTAGCACACAGCAACCTCAAACTCCTGGGCTCAAGTGATCCTTCTGCCTCAGCCTCCCAAGTAGCTGGGACTACAGGCACGAGCCACCATGCCTGGCTATTTTTTGTTTCTATTTTCAGTTGTAAGGCTAATTTTTTTCTATTTTTAGTAGAGATGGGGGTCTTGCTCTTGCTTAGGCGGGTCTTGAACTCTTGAGCTCAAGCAATCCTCCCATCTTAGCCTCCCAGAGTGCTAGGATTACAGGCGTGAGTCACCACGTCTGGCCTATTAGACATTTTTTTAACAGAAACATAGACCATGTACTTTCCAGAGGCACTTCAAGAATTACTTAGTACCTGCTGGGAGAACATCTTTTTTTCTAGAAAGCTAGAAGCCAAGGGAATGGTGGTGGGAAGGGGTGGTGCAGGGAAGAGGAGGCAGCTGGGGAGAGGCAAAGAGGAAGCAGCTCCTACCAGTAAGTGCAGCACTGTATTTACTTACAATTTCAAGTGGCCATTTTCTAAGTCTCACCACATGTACTTTTTATGACAATATTTTAAATCACAAATATGCAATATTTCATTAGACCTTAAGAGGCTTTTATGAAAATCCAAGGATAACATTGTTTTTATGGGAAAGGGAGGTTTTGAATTAAAAAAAAAAAAAAAGCTACACACACAGAGACACATACACACATATCTTCAGATCAATGCAAAAATTTTATTAAGTCTCTAACATCTGAGGCCTTTTCTTGGTGCTAAGGGTAAACAAATAATCCGTAATTTTCATCTTACCTTAGTTTTGATATATATGCTCTTTTAACCCTGAGTACCTTGAAGATCAAAGTGTTACCTAGCATAAAGGGAAACCTTGCTCAACTGTTAAAGATATCTCCAGAATTTAAATAAACTCTACCTCGCAATGTTTTGGGAGGAAAATAACTAGAAAGTGGGGAAAAGAAAGCATGAAAATTCTGGCAAGTCTGCATAGATCCTATGGAAAAGGAAGACATGCTCTTTCTACAACACATGCCAGGTTCTATTTCTTTCCAAAGTTTGTTTATTTATTCATTTTTACTGTGGTTATATGTATATAACATACAACTTACCATTTTAGCCATTTTAAGTGTACAATTCAATGATTTTTAGTATATTGACAATGTTATGCAAGCATCATCACTATCCATTACCAGGAATTGTTGATAATCTCAAACAGAAATATCTATTTAAGTCTCTTGCTAATTTTTTAAAAATTGCCTGTTATTTTTATCGTTGTTGAATTGTAGTTCTTTATATATTCTGCATATTAAACTCCTATAAGATATATGATTTGCAAATATTTTCTTCCTTTCTGTGGGTTGTGTTTTTATTCTCTTGATAGTAGTATCTTTGATGCACAAAAGTTTTCAATTTCGATGAGTCCAATTTCTCTACTTTTTTCTTTTGTTGCCCTTGTTTTTGGTGTTATATTCAAGAACATTGGACAAATCTAATGTCATGAAGCTTTCTACATATGTTTACTTCTAAGAATTGTATAGTTTTAGCTCCAAAGTTTAAGTCTTTAATCCATTTTTAGTTAATTTTTGTACATGGTGTAAGGTAAAGATCCAACTCATTCACGTGCATGTGAATATCCAGTTTTTCCACACCATTTGTTGAAAAGACCATCCTTGCCTCATTGAATAGTCTTGGCACCCTTGCTGAAACTCATTTGATCATATATTTCTGAGTGCTATCTTTTGTTCCATTCATATGTATGTCTGTTCTTACACCAGTACCACAACATTCTGATTACTGTAGCTTTGTAGGTTTTGTAATCAAGAAGTCTGAGACCTCCAGCTTTGTTTCTCTTTTTCAACATTGTTTAGCCTATTCAGGGTTTATTGAGATCCCATATGAATTTTAGGATGGGTTTTCTACCTTTGAACCATGAACATGGGATGTATTTCCATTTATTTATGTCTTCTTTAATTACGTTCAGCAACCTTTTGTAGTTTTCAGTGTACAAGTCTTTTACCTCCTTGGTTAGTTTATTCCTAGGTGAAGTTTTTATTTTTATTTTTTTATGCAATTGTAAGTGGAATTGTTTTTCTTATTTCTTTTTCAGATTGTTCATTATTGTTCATATATATAGAACTGCAACTGGCTTTTGCCTATTGATTTTGTATCCTGCAGCTTTGCTGAATGTGTTTATTAGATATAACAGCCTTTTTTGGCTTGTTTTTGTGGAATATTTAGGGTTTTTTATATAAAGATTCTGTGTGTAACCAGAAATAATTTTACTTCTTATTTACCAATTTAGACTCCTTTTAATTCTTTTTCTTGTCCATTTGCTCTAGACAGAACGTCCAATACTTTGTTGAATAGAAGTGGTAGAAGTGGGCATCCTTCCCTTGTTCCAGATCTTAGGGGAAGAGCTTTCAGTCCCTCAGTATCAAGTATAATGTTAGCAGTGAGTTTTTTTGCATGTTGAGAAAAAATTTCCTTCTATTCCTAGTTTATTGAATTCTTTAATCATGAGAGGATGTTGGTCTTTGTGAAATGCTTTGTCTGCATCAATTGAGATGATCATGTGGGTTTTTTCCTTTCCTTCTGTGAATGTGGTACACTGTGTTGATTGTTTTTTTTTTTATTTTGTGAACCACCCTTTCATTCCAGGAATAGTAATCTTTTTAATGTGTTGCTGAATTCAGTTTGCTAGTATTTTATTGAGTATTTTTGCATCAATATTCCCAAAGGATATTGGTCTGTAGTTTTCTTTTTCTATACTGCTTTTGTTTGGCCTTGGTATCATGCTGGCCTCGTAAAATGAGGTTGGAAGTGTTCTCTCCTCCTCCACTTCTTGGAAGAGTTTGAGAAAGACTGCTGTTAATTTTTCTTTAAAATGTTTGTTAGAATTCACCAGAATAGCCCTCTGGTCCAGGGCTTTTCTTTGTTGAGAGGAACAAAGACACTTGATTTAAGGAACAAATTGTTAGCCAGTTTCAATCCAACCCCATAGCTGTTTGACTCTAAACATGTATCACCAGGCAGAATATGCTAGTGGACCCCACAGAGTCCACTCATGTCCCCTAACTTGACCCATAAAGGCCCTACACAGGTAGAACAGGGTTTGCCCAACACTTAGGAATGAGCATGTATAATTAGATCTCAGCAACTTTTATGTCATCCCCTCACCTGGCTCATGCAATCTAATGCACTACTAGATTTGGAGGAGTCTTACCTCTTCTAAACTGGCCCACTCAAGCCTTTATTTGGAGAACTTGTTTCTTCCCTCTCCCTCTCTCATTACATAGGTGAGAATGTGCACTAGCAGATCCAGGGAATCTATCTTATCCCCTACGCTTGCTTATGCAACCCCATATCTTCCAAAAGGATATCGAAACTTTATTGGCTCATGTACGGTCAGCTCAAGCACACACAGCAGGCAAGGCCAAGAGCTAACTGATTTGGTCTGCACACCATGCCACTTTTAGATTCAGACATTTTATTATGTAGACAATGAAACGAAGAGTAGCCAAAAGTGCCAGCGCCCCAGCCCTTGTCCTATATGCTAAAAAGGACATCACTAAAGTAAAAGGGGGCAGATAACAGAGATAACAGCAACACAACTTGCAGGATACCACATTCCTGAGGGACCAACTCTAGACTGCAGTTAAGGGGTATTAATAGCCTATAGTTAAATCATGCCAGTAGGAAATGAGCAACTATCTTAGCTTCCCAAGGCAGACAGGGAGGCAAGTGGGAGATGGCCTTGAGGGAGCTCCTCCTAAGTTTCCTATCCTTTTATGTTCCAGGAGAATTACAAGATGTTATGGCAAGACTCAGGTTAGCTAGCAGTGGTTCAAATCTTTGCTGCATGTCCTATGTGGATACATGTAGATAAGGCGCCACGGTGGAGTTTTCCCCCTACATTCCTATCTTTTCTATCAATTATTCACAAAAGAGTGTTGGAGTCTCTACCCTTTAATTGTGGATTTGTTTATTTCTTCTTTCTGTACAATAGATTTGCTTATTTTTTTTTAAAGTTTGGTAATTTGGTGTATAAATATTTAAGATTGCTATGTACTCTTTCTGCATTGACCCCTTTATCACTATGCAATGTTCTCTTTATGCCTGGTAATATTTCTTTATCTGAAATTTATTTGATCTGATATTGAAGCAGCCACTCCAACTTTATTTTGCTTAGTATTTCCATGTTGTAATTGTTTTGCATCCTTTTACTTTTAACCTATGTGTGTTTAAATATTTTAAATGAGTTTCTTTTAGACACTATATAGGTCAAACTTTTATTAAAGTTTAATAGACTCTCACGGACACAGAGACTCTTATTAATGTTTAACGTTATTTAGGTTTATGATTCAGGTGGGTCTACAGTGATTAATCCCATTTAGGTAACAGGAAGAATGATTTGTTGTTAGCTTCTCCCCACAAAAGTTAATATGAGAAATTCATTTGACCAATCCTAAAATTGTATTTTCCTCTACCTTCAGAAGCATCAAAACCCTTGTGGCTGGCCCACATCCTAAGTTATTTTTTTGTTTAAACTCTACTGCTTTACAAAACCAGAAGTGATCTTCAAGTTGGAGCAAGGAGAGGCTCCACTGTTACTAGAGAAAGAATGTATGAACCAAAGGGTCCCGGGTGAGTTATTGAATACTGGCAAAAAGTATCCAGGAGGAAATAAATCCTAGATACTCAGAAGTGGCACCTGAAAACATCTTTCAGGACTCCCCTTTTAGAGAAGTTTACTTTGGGAAGTTTAGAAATAGTATACCTAATGTGGAAGATAAGATATAAGGTAAGGTATAGAATGTACCTAGGCACCAGGAATATGACTTAAAGCTGACAAACTAATTGATAAAATTATAATTAATATTACAAAGAAAAAACTAAGAAATAATATAAAGGAAACTAAAATTGAGGGTTAAAGGATGAGTAAGTAGGAAGACAGAGTGAACACAGTGATTCTGTCATTGGTCATGTAATAGGAATTACTAAATAATGTTTAAACAAGCTGTCCAATTAAGCTTGCTACAATTATGGGAATGTTCTATACCTGCATTTTCCAGTACAGTAACTAGTCATTACAAGTAGATCTTGAGCACTTTAAGTGTGGCTAGTGTGACTGAGAAACTGATTTTTTATTATATTTAATAATAATTAACTTAAATGCAAACGGTTACATGTGTCTAGTGACTATCCCATCAGACTGCACAGTTCTAAACAAACCAATAATTAATGGAAATTACATAAGATTCTAGTGGGAAAACTGTCAAGATTGTAAAGGGCACACAATTTTACCCTATATTCAACCTAACAAGTTAGCTTGCCGAAGTTTTATGAACTCTGTCAGAAGATACAATATCTTGGGTCAAAGACAAAGGATTTTATTGCTCACAGCAATAACCATATCCAGGGTACCAGCATTATTTGTGCTGTGATGGAATGCCAGGTAAGTTTGTGAAACAGTTTGAGTACGAAATTATTTTTGGAAACAGACTCTGTCCAGACTAGAGCAAACAACACACTTAACTTGTGGAGTGTGAACACCTAATGTCTTGTAGTTGTCAAGTATACACAAGAATTTTTATAATAAATAAAAACTAAACAGTATAAAGAGTATGTCTCAAAATCAATAGAAACTAAATATCTTGAAAAACAGATGGAAAAAGAGTTAAAGACAGGTCATGGAATGACCAGTTTGGCAGAACTGAGTGAGCAGATTGAAAAGAGGACAGTTATGATTTGATGGCAAGGAGGATCACTGTGGAACAACACTGATACAATAAATAGACACCAGAACCAACATAGAGTAATGAATCCAATCCAGAAAAATGGAAAAATGGCTTTTACTTCCTCCAATTTTATATGTTCTCTTGTGTATTTGTTTCTGGGAATGACAGTCAGGGAAATTAGGGCCTGGGCTATAAGACTGTTCCTTTAATGGGTAATTCTTGACATTCTAAATTTACTTTGATGATATGTAGAATGGAAAAGAAAGAAATACAAATGGAAGCATATAGAGTAGCCTACCAAAGTAATTTATATCTGACAATTTAAGAATCTAGACCCTGTTGTTCCTCTCTAATCCAAACACTGTCTCTGATTTATTTATGAAAAATTTGTGCACTGATTTTCCTTTTTATTCTATTTACTCCTCATGATCTTTGCTTAATTGAGTCCATTATCTGATTTTCCATTTTCCAGAATTAATCTGAAAAACCATTATTCTCTATTTACTATCTCTTTATTTCTCTTCACTACTAGGCTTTGAAAATCATATCTTTAAAATACTAAATGCCAAGGTATATTCAGTGTTAGTTTCTCCTCCATTTTCCAGACAAACAGAATTTTTCTGAACAATTTTTTTCCAAATACAGAAAATATAGAAAATATACACTTGAAATTACTTTATTCTTTGGCTAATAGGCTAGAATCCAAAGTGTCTAATTTGCCTAGGTATATAAGTCCCATTCTATAAGAAAGGCATTGAGTCCTTATTTCTTCTCATTTTTAGAAGAATATCAACTTGATAACCTTTTAGAAAAGAGCAAACAATAAAAAAATATTGTGGCCAGTTTTATTCACCACTGACCAAACTCCCTAAAGAGCAAAAGTAAATTTCTAGAAAACTAGGAAATCTGGGCATAAATATATTTTCTTCAAGAAAAAAATGCCCTGTAAATATAATACTTCAGTTCCTAATAACCTGGGTATAAGTTCATTGGCCTTGTATCATCAATAGTCAAGAAAGAGAAATAGTTCCCTAATATTAGAGACCAGAGAACAAATACTGGAAAGATATCTGATAAGAATTATCAAAATCTGAAAGCTCTCAGAGCTGGGAAAATGGTGAGGTATAAAGCCTCAAGGGCTCCTCTCTCTACAGAAATACACACCTGAAAACAGAGCAACAACTGTCAAAATCAATTTTTTCAGAACTCTGAAAAAATATTCCAAGGTTTACAGCAACTGAGCAAATGCTAAGCCCAAAAAGAGGCACTTGAAACATGGTATTTAAGGAAATCTCGAAGCACTAGCTCACCACAAGATAAAGGAGCAAAAACTTCAGAACCTATGTTAGTTCATTTGCATTGCTATAACAAAATACCATAAACTGGGTGGCTTAGAAACAACAGAGGTTTATTTCTCACAGTTCCAGAGGTAGGAAAGTCCAAGATCAAGGGGCCAGACAATTTGATGTCTAGTGAAGACTGCCTTTTTAAAGATGGCACCCTCTCACTGTGTCCTTACATGGTAGAAGGGGCTACCTAGTTGTCTGTAGTCTCTTTTACAAATAGTGCCCTTATAAAAGAGACTACAGAGAGCTCTCATGGTCTAATCACCTTCCGAGGCACCATGTAGAGGACACCTTTGTCTGGGAAAGTTTCCTTGTTATTTCTCTCAAGAATATGTCTGTGACCTTGCATGCAAGTCCAGAGCGTCCTCTCTCTGCAAACAGGAGGG
>NW_012149397.1:1113452-1124522 GCF_000956105.1 Propithecus coquereli | reverse complement strand
GCTGGTTTCGAACTCCTGAGCTCAAACAATCCGCCCGCCTCGGCCTCCCAGAGAGCTAGGATTACAGGCGTGAGCTACCGCACCCGGCCTTAAAACTATACAACTTTTAAAATAAAACAGGGGAAACTCTTCATGATATTGGATTTGGCAATGATTCTTTAGATATGACACAAAAAAAACAGGCAGCAAGAGATAAAAATAGATAAATTGGACTTTATCAAAATTAGAAACTTCTGTGCATAAAGCACATTATCAACAGAATGACGAGGCAACCCACAGAATGGGAGAAAATATTTGCCAAGCAATCGCATATCTGATAAGGAATTAATATCCAGAGTACATAAACAATTCCTACAACTTAATGACAACGACAACAAAAAAAAGTGAACAACCTAATTCAAAAGGGGCAAAAGACTTGAATAGACATTTCTCCAAAGAAGATACACAAATGGCCTATGAGCACATGAAAAGATGGCAATGAAAATCAAAACAACAAAGAGATACCGCTTCACACAGATTAGGATGGTTACTAATTTTTAAAAAAGAAAATAACCAGTGTTAGTGAGGAGGTAGAGCAATTAGAATGTGCGATGCTGGAATAGTGTAGCTGCTGTGGGAAACAGAACAGCAAGTTCTCGAAGCTTAAACAGGGAATTACCATATGATCCAGAGATTCCTCTTCTGGGTATGTATTTATATTGATAGCATGGACTTGAACTGATTTTTATAAACCCATGTTCATAGGAGCATTATTCACAATAGTTAAAATGTGGTTGAAACCCAAGTGTCCATTAATGGATGAATGGATACACAAAATATGGTATATACGCACAATGGTGTATATTCAGCTTTAAAATGAATGAGATTCTAATAGTTGCTTCAACATGAATGAACCTTGAAGACATAAGTGAAGTCAGTCACAGGACAGATATTGTATAATTTCACTTAAATGATGTATTTAAAGTAATCACACTCATAGATAAAGAAAATAGAATGGTGGTTGCCAGGGGTTGGGGAAGGGAATAGGAAGTGATTATTTAATGGGTGCAGATTTTCAGGGTAGATGAAAAAGTTTTGGACGTGGATGGTGGTGATGGTTGCACAACAATATGAATATACTTAATTCCATTGAATTGTACATTTAAATATGGTTAAAAGGATAAATTTTATGTTATTTATATTTTACCTCAAAAAAATTCCTACTGATACACGTGTTTTAGGCTTTGGTCCACAAGCAGCTAAAGGCGGATTCCTACGCAAAGGGAGACAAACAAGGACGCCCCAAGATTGCCGGGGTGTTTGCCACAAGCTCATTCCTTACCGTGGCACCACTTCTATTCTTGGATGACAGAATAGAAATATTTTCTTTACCATCCATTGCGGCGTGTAAGGTAATGTCCATTTCACTGTTTTCCTAAAAAATAATAACAAGAGTAGATAAAGGTTCCTTTAAGGTTCAGCATCCTTCAGGTCACTCAGGATCTGACCCCAAAGTCTAAAGAGTAGGGGGTCATGGTTCACTGTCCCGTGGAAGGTAAAAGCTGAGGGCGGGGCGCCACTGCGGAAGTCAAATACTTGGCTCTGGGAATCGCCAGGGTGTGAGTCCTGAACCCGGAGGAAGAGGCTAGTGCCCCACGGAGTGGCGGGTCAGGACCCGGAGCCGCTGACTCAGGCAGGGGTGGCGGCGACCGCGCATCCGCTCTGCTCTCCGCCCTGCCCTCCGCGGAGGACACGGAGTCGCGCCCACAGTGGAGGGAGCGGCGTCCAGAGGGATGTGGCTCCCGGACCGCCCAGCGCCCGCCGCCAGGTCGCAGGGCCTGGGCTGAGCGCACAAGCCAGGGGGGCGCTGCTGAGCAGTCGCCGTCACCCCTTCTGTCTCATTCTCCCCAGTGGTTCTGCCGACTCCTCCCCACCACACGCACGCACACACAGGCCCGACGTGTTCCCTCTCCACGGGCGCGGAACTGGCCGGGGGAAGGCGGGGTGGGAGTCACTGCTCTTTTGTTCCTTGAGAAAGTTTAGATTTAGATCCCGCACAACCAATGGGTGCATCTTCCTGGCCTCACCTGACAAACCCCTTCACGCGACCCAATGATCTGGCAGATCTGATTCCAGCTAGTCTTTTATTTCTAGATCCTTCTGGATTGGAAGACCAAGTACTATAGGGCTCTGTCTCTTCTATTATGTGCTAAGTTACTCAGAATGGTTTTCCAAAGAGCTATTGTACTGGGCCAGACTTGTAAATATCAGCCCTTCTGGTGGGTGTGGGATAGCCATTCATTGTCCATTTCTCTGATTACCCTGTTTTGGTCCAGTCGACCTGGGAGTGATAAACATTTTCATAAATTCAATTAACTTCTTGATTTCAATATGAAATAGTGACTTTAAAAAGGAAAGAGTGCACGTTGCTTTGCACTTTTCATTACTGTTTGCTTGACAATCTAGTGCAGACAAAAGAGGACGTGGTTCCTGTAAGGTTTGTTACTGGTGGGAACCTGAAAATATCATAAATCCCATGAAACAAAAGCCGCAGGATTCTGGAGAGTCCAAGCTTATAAATGTAACTCTGACCACAGGCAGCTGCAGCCACGCCGCATTCCTATCCCCCTGATAAGGATGAAGCTATCCCTCTCCCCTATCTCTGCAGGTGTTACTCCTCCCGCCAGGAAAAACCCTCTGTAAAACCCAAGGCTTTCCCTTCCCTCGGGGTGGACGTTCTTTGGCCTCCACCATCTGCACCCAGATGCTCAAAATAAACAGTATTTTGCTAGATAGGAGGCTTCATGTGTCTCCCTCTGGGCTCCGGGCCTAACAGTTCCTGGCCTGACTTGTTCCAGGCACTTCTCAGAGCAAAGTGAAAGCAACGTTCTTAAAGGCCTTAAGAGTCTGAGCTTGACTTTCACATCTTCAAATGGGATAAAATCTTTCTCATATCAGCGCTCTTGTTTTTCCTACCTAAGGGCTTGTTCTGGCATTCTCCACATGGTTTCATTCTTCATGTGGTTTCCTCCTTCCTGTTCTTTCTCAGTTTGAGTGTCACCTCCTCAAAGAAGCCCTCTCTGACTACCCTGTGACTTCCCGTGCTTTCCTTCTGCTCTTCTGTCTCCCATCATAGTCAGTAACACCTCCACTAGCCCCCAGGCTAGAGGAAGGCAGGCAATGTCTTGTTAATCACCAGAAATCTACTGCCTAGTAGTATCTAGCATTGTAGTTACTTTTTCTCTACTCAAGAAATATTCGAGGACATAATGCTTGGTGACACAAGGACAAGGTCCCTCTCCTCAGGAAGTTAACCTTTTCTTGTGGCAAACACACTTAAGAAACTTTGTGTAGTGAAAGAACTACGAGAAAAAAATAAAGCTAACAATAACTGTGGAGGGTTACGCTACTCTGGGTGGTCACTGACTCTATTAGCTTAAATTCTATGATAATATATTTCATGACATAAACTAGAAGCTAAGATTTATGAATGTGCTACATATAGGGAAGGTATCAGGTTAAATCTGGACTTTGACAAAGCAGAACTATTTAGGATATATAGAAACAATAATGTTACAACTTTAAAATGGGAGAAAAGAAAAGACACATTTTCCTACGGCATGTAATTTTAGTCAGAATCTATGTGATTCAGAATAGAAAGGGCTTGTGAATCTGTCATTAACATCTATACATTCAACTACTTGCAAATAATTTTAGATCTAAAAATACTATGAAGAAATAAATAACTGCCCAGTTTTACCTTCAGAGCTGGTAGGTTCTGGTCTGAAAGAATAGGGAAGACCAGGAGCCCATCACAGAACACAAAGAAATAATAGTTGAGATGAATAATTAATCATTCACCATTGACTAGACAACTGTAAGGCTTATAATTCAACATAATTTACTATAGTTTTAAAAACAAGTATTTTAATAAAATTTGATTATCTAATTTATAGAAAATAGAAATACCTGTATTTATGAGTCAATAATTTTGATAGAGAAAAGGAAAATTCCACAGAGCAAAACCCCTCCCCATGAACAACCCCCTATGCAACTGCTAAACTGCTGCCGCTCTTGCTTCTGTAAACTGCTTGCAGCAACTTCTGCCATGGTAAGATAAGGCAGGAAGAAATTCCATAGAAACTCTATACAAGGAACTGGGGTCGCTCAAGACCCTGCCCCACTAAAGATAACCACATTGTAACTGTGCCCTACACTCTCCCTAAAACGAAATGTGTAAAAGACTGCTACACGCTCTGTTCGGGGCTCAGAATTTGGTGGCAAGCCCCCTCTGAGCCCACCGGCGTAAATAAACCTGGTTCTCTCCACCCTTTTCTTGCCGTTCGTTTGTTCTCGGTCAGCTCTGCTGTAACAATTTTATGGCACCCAAACTGATTTTCTTTTACATTTAACACTTGTATAGATGATACAAATTGTGACACAGTTTGGTCCAGATCTTTTTTCTTTTTTCGTGTTTGTGTGTGTGTGTGTCCAAATATCAATTAAGATATATGATTCTAAGTGAAAGGTATGAAAAAGAACGATTCCAATTGCAAACTGGGCCTACAGAAAAAGTACACGAGGTGTGATGCTGAGGCAAACCAGAGCACTTTCTTGGCACTTGAATCTCTTGCAATTAGTTTTTGAAAACTTTAAAAATTCTATCTAAATGAGACCCAGTAGCCAGTCATTCTACTTCCATTCATATTTTAGCTTATGTTTGAAAACAAATCCTTTACTTTTGCTTTTGTCATTTTGCTGCAATGATATTCTTCTGGTTGCTGATTCTAGGGTGTCATTCTAATTCGAAAGCACTTTCATTAGTATTAAAGAATGGCAAAATATTTTTGATCACTCCTCTCTTCCCCATAATCCCTGTGCTATCAATATCTGAAAATAGGACATAAGGGTAGGCTTTTTCTGTAAAAAGGTAAAAATACGTCATATAGCATCATAAAATAGATGTCGTAAATCGAACAAGCTACCCGAAGTAACTATTGGAATACAGCCTTAAAAATAATTTACCTTATTAAAATTTCTCTGGTTAGAGAATGTATTTCAGACAAAATATTATTTTCTTCTTGCATTTCACTACCTTATACATTATGTGAAAAATTTGTTCATAACAAATGCTTATTTTTAAAAAGCCAACGTTTCAACATTTGTATTGATCACATTGGAAAAGCCTTATGTTGCTAATTAAAAGCCATCACAGACCATTTCATGTAGCCAAATAATTCTGTTATGAGTTTGAATAATACTAAAATGGCTACAGCACCAAAAGATTTGAGGTTTCATTGGAATCCACAGAAATGATAAAACGCACTATGTTTTAAAAAATATGAAAAGCTAAGTAATATGATCCCGAGAATTACATTAACACTCACAAGGTAAGAACCACATATCATAGGTGAAGTCCAACTAAACTTCAGAAAGACCTGTTCTTACAGCTTAAAAGCAATGCAATTCAAAACACAATAAACAGACTTTGGTTTCTGGTCTGACATGCAAAGAGCTTGGAAGTCATTACTGTCATCCTGACAACAAGAATAAAACTGAATAAACTAAAAACTAACAACTCTTCTTAGCTCAATCTGAGAACTGAAATCATAGGACAAACTGCTGTCCTGCCAACTGGGGAAACCGACAGGCAGATACAGAGAATCACAAGTTAACCAGGAGCAGATGTCCAGAGACAGATGGCCACAGCTGAAGTCAGTATGGCTAGCAACACTGTAACCAGTAATTCCTGAGTTGCTAGAAGCTCAATGTAGACTAGCTTTAGAGTTAAAAACTCTGAAGGGGCTCAGTCTTAGGGAGGGCCCCCACACTTTACAGAGCTTTGCAAGATCCTTACCAGGTTTTCACTATGATGATCAGAGAAAAATCCTTGTGATTTTTCTCAGGGTGGAGGGGAAAAGTCACCATTCTGAAGTATGCTCAAAGCTTTCTGTTCTCCTTAACAAAGTCTTCCCTCAAGGAAAACTATTTTACCAGAGCCTAACCTAATGGGGCTTTACCAAAGTCTAACGGACCTGGAACTACTAACTGTAGTCCCTGTTAGACTTTGATATGGGGGAAAAGAAATACATAACTTTAGCTTACTAAAAGACTGGGACTTAATCATAGGATTATAGAAGGCTTGCCCCCCTCCCACACATTACTACTGCATCAATAGTGCTCCCGCGTAATATAGTGGCAGGGGGTTATAGCCAAAAGAACTGGAAGCCTCGGGCCCTATTTCTGGAGTTTATAAACACTCAAACACAATATAGGAGACAAAAACAAGAACACTGTGTAGCCTCTGACATCACAGCTACAGCAAACAGTAAACATAGCTTAACTCTTAGCCAGATAAATATTAAAACTTACACTAAAGACCTATTTACTTCAGTTCCTTTTATGTGATATATAATTTTTAGCTTTCAGTAACAAATTACAATGCATTAAAAAGAAAAATAACAGTCTGAAGAAGCAAAGCAAGTATGACAACCAGAGTCAGAATTGTCAGAGATTTTGGAATTACCAGACTTGGAATTTAAAATGACTATGATTAATATGCTATGGGCTCTAATGGAAAAAGTGAAAAAACATGCAAGACCAGATGGGTAATATAAACAGAGAAATAGAAATTCTTAATCAATAATCAAAAGGAAATGTTAGAAATTAAAAACACTGTATCAAAAATTAAGAATGTTTTCATGGGCTCATCAATAGACTGAACATGGCTGGGAAAGAATCAGTGAGCTCAAAGGTATGTCAATGTAAGTTTCCAAAAGGTAAATGCAAAGAGAGAAAATAGTTTTTCAAGATTAACCAGAATATCCAGGGACTGTGAGATAATTACAAAATGTGTAACATACACATAATGGGAATATAAAAAAGAGAAGAGTGAACATAAGAAATGTTTGAAGTAGTAATGGTTGAGAATTTTCCAAAATTAATGACAGGTACCAAACTATAGATTCAGGAAGCTAAGAGAATGTTCACCTAGGCATATAGGATTCAAACTGAAGAAAATCAAAAACAAGGAAAATCTTGAAACAAGGCAGTGGGGACGAGAGGTACATATAGAAAAACAGAATAAGAATTACATCAGACTTCTCTTCAGAAACCATGCAAACAAGAGGAGAATGGAGTGAAGTACTTAAAAATGTTACAAGGAAAAAAACCACCAACCTAGAATTCTGCATCTAATGAATAACTCTATGTCCACAAATCCAATAACCTAGATGAAATGGACCAATCCCTTAGAAGACATAATCTACCAAAACTCACACAAGTAAGAAAAGGCTCCCTGAGTAGGCCTGTATCTATTAAAGAAATTAAATCAATAATTAATAACCTTCCTTTGAAAAGCTCCAAGCCTATATAGCTTCACTGGTGAATTCTACCAAACACTTAAGATAGCAATTCTCTACACTCTTTTTCAAACAATAGAGTGGAGGAAATACTTTCTAACTCATTCTACAAGCCAGCAATAGCATAAGACTAAAACCAGACAAAGATATTATTAATATAAGACAGAAAAACTATAGGTCAATATTTCTCATGAATATGTATGCAAAACCCCTTAACAAAGTATTAGTAAATAGAATTCAACAATATATAAAAGGAATTATACACCATAAACAAGTAGGATTTATCCCATGTATGCAGGCTGTTTCAGCATTGAAAATTAATATAGGTAATCCATCCCATCAACAGGCTAAAGAAAAAAATCATATTAATAGATGCGGAAAATGCATTTGACAAAAGTTGACCCCCATTTACAATAAAAACTCTCAGCAAACAAGAAATGGAGAGAACCTCTCCAGCTTGGTAAAGAACATCTATAGAAAACCAACAGCTAACATCACACCTAATGCTGACAAACTAAATGCTTTCCCCCTAAGATAAAGAACAAGGGAAGGCTATCCCCTTTCATCACTCCTTTTGAACATCATATTGAAAGTTCTAGCTAATGGAACAGAACAAAAAATGAAATAAAAAGAATACAGATTGAGAAAGAAGAAATTAAACTATCTTTGTAGATGACATGATTGTCTATGGAGAAAACCCCAAAGAATCAACACCTAAAAGAATACTTGGAACTAATAAATGATTATTACCTTGCAGGATACAAGGTTATCATACAAAAGTAAATTTCATTCCTATAAGCCAGCAATGAAAATTAGAATTTGAAATTAAAAACACAACATCATTTATATTATCACCAAAACAATGAAATATTAATAGGTATAAAATCTAAAAAAATACATACAGTATCTATCTGAGGAGAACTGCAAAACTCAAATAAAAAATAAGGAAGTAGTAAATAAATGGAGAGATATTTCGTGTGAATGGAGAGGAAGATTCAATGTTGTTAAGGTGTTCCTACAAATTTGGTCAATAGATTTAACATTCAATATCGTCTCAATCAAAATCTCAGCAAGTTTTTTTTTGTAGACATTGACAAACTGATTCTAAAGTTTGTATGTAAATGCAAAAGATCCAGGATAGCCAACTCAATATTAAAGAAGAACAAAGTCAGAGAACCAACACAACCTAGCTTCAGGAATTATTAATACTATAAAGCTACAGTAATCAAGATAAGACAGTGTGATATTGGTGAAATAACTGACAAATAGATCAATGGAACAAAAAATAGAGAGTCCAGAAATAGACGCACACAAATATCATTAATTGATCTTTGACAAAGGAGCAAAGGCAATACAAGGAGAAAAGATAGCCTTTTAGCAAATGATGCTGGAAAAATTAGACATCCACAATCAAAAAAAAAAAAGTATGTAGGTACAAACCTTATACTTCTTATGAAAAATAACTCAAAATGGATCGTATTGGTCTAAATATAAGACACAAAGCTATAAAACTTCTAGACAATAATATAAGAGAAAATCTAGATGTTTTTCGGTTTGGCAATGGGTTTTTAGATAACACCAAAAGCATAATCCATGAAAGAACAAATTTATAAGTTTAACTTCATTAAAATTAAAAACTTCAGCTCTGTGAAGGACTGTCAAGAGAATGAAAAGACAAGCCACAGACTGAGAGAAAATACTCACAAAATATATATCCGATAAAGAAATTTTATCCAAAATATACAAAGAACTCTTAAAATTCAACAAGAAGAAAATAAACAACCCAATAAAAAATGAGTGAAAGGGTTAAACAGGTACCTTGCCATAGAAGGTACATTTTGTCATACTTATGACAAAATATGAGAAAAGGCCTGGCATCATGTTATTATAAGTTGCAAATAATGAGATTTATTATGAAATACCACTATATACCTATTAAAATGGCCTGAATCCAAAATACTGACAATATCAAATGCTGGTGAGAATGTGGAGACTCTTGTTCATTGCTGGTGAGAATGCAAAAGGTATAGTAGACATCATCAGTTTGGAAGACAGTTTGGCACAGACAAATTAAGACAGCTAAACATAGTCTCACTATATAATCCAGCAATTATGGTCCTTGGTATTTACCCAATTGGTTTGATAACTTATGTTTACACAAAGCTTGCACACAAATGTTTACAGAAGTTTTATTTGTGATTGCAAACACTTGGAAGCAACCAAGATGTGCTTCAATAGGTGAGTGGAAAAACTGTGGTATGTACGTGTAGTAGAATATTATTCAGAGATAAAAAGAAATGAGCTATCAAGCCATGAAAAGACATGGAGCAAGATTAAATGCATATTGCTAAATTAAGGAAATCAGTCTGAAAAGCTACATACGATATGATTTCAACTATACAACATTCTGCAAAAGGCAAAAATATGGAGACAGTAAAAAGATGACTTTTTTCCAGGATTTCAGGAAGGAAGGGTGAATAGGTAGAGAATACGGGATTTTTACGGCAGTGAAACTACTTTGTATGCTGTAATGGTGGATATTACATCATTGAATTGGTGGAAATCACACCAAATGATATTATGCATTTGGCAAAATCCATAGAACTGCACAATACAAAGAGTGAAAGGTAAACTATGTACTTCATTCATTAATTGTACAAAATGTAACACACTAATTCAAGACGTTAATAAAAGGGAAAACCGAGCGTGGGTTAACCAGAGGGGCTATATTGAAACTCTTTGTACTTGCTGCTCGATTTTTCTGTATACTTAAAACTGCTCCAAAAAAGTATATTAATTAAAAAAAAATCCATGTTATTGTGACCATATGTCCCTAATTTTTTAAAAATTCAGATGTGTGCATAAAGTTTCAAGGAAGTTTTCCTCATGGAATTGCAAGGTGGATACAATAATCACTTTCTTATTTTGAGTTGCATGTGTTTTCATGTAGTATTTGTGTAATTTTGAATAGCTAGCTTCCCCCTTTCCTCCTCAGATAAACCCTGCTGGTCACAGATGTTAATCTTTTATGTTTTCAAGTATTTGTCAGCCTTATTCATGAGAGATATTTGAATGTACCTTTACTTCTCTTGCAACTTTGTGTTTAGAGGTATACTTCTGTAGGGATGGTAAAGTGCCCCCCCACCACCACCACATGTCTTTTACTGTGCGTAAAAAAATCAGATACTCAGAATAGCAGAAATGAGCATCATATGCACATATTACACAGATTTAACAACTTTTCACTTTTGACATATTTGCTTTCTCTAACTCTTGCTGAATTATTTTAAAGTTTTACTTTAAATTAAACTACAAATATATAATTGCAAATATTTCAGCATCTTTTAAACAATGCCCTGCATCGTTCAAATATTATCACACTAAGAAGATAACGGTAATTTTCCTTAATATTTCTGATGTCCAGTCCATATTCATGTTTACCCAATCGTTAATGTCTGTTGCCGCTGATTTTTTCTTCAGCCAGGATTCGATCGAGAACCACGCGTTGCAGTTTGTTGTTTTGCTCATAACCTCTGGGAATTCGGGAAAAACCTGGGCCTCAGAACAACTGTCACATCCAACCCGCTAATTAAGCGGAAAAATTACTTCCTTCGGGAGCATAGGTTTATGGGAATTGTAGTTTTTTGTAGCATGTACCTCCCCCGCAGCACTCTGGGAATGGGTGCTCAGAACTCAGTCTGCGCATGCGCAGAAGCAGCCCCAGCTCCTG
>NW_012149397.1:1105989-1112782 GCF_000956105.1 Propithecus coquereli | reverse complement strand
GCAGAGTGGCCTGTCCCCAGATATGACTGTGAAATGAATGTGGACACATTTTACCATGTGGTAAGTATATGCTGGGATTTGTGGAGTCTCCACAGAGCCCCTGGTTCAGACTGAGCTGAGCCCGCCTGCGCGATCAGGCTGTCTCTCTCCTCAAAGGCACAGATTGATATTCTGGTGCAATGCTGTCCAAGAGAAAGCTAACGCAAAACACAAATATATTTTAGAATTATTCAGTAGCTAAGATGAAAACAGTAGAAAGAGGCAGACAAAGCTAATCGTATGATATATTTTATTTAAGTGATTACATCCAAAATATTATTTTGACTTGGGGCACTGGCCAAACTTTAGGAGTTAAGTAGTTGCAACCGCCTAATGGCTACAGTACTGGATAGCATGTTTCTAGTGAATTCCAAGAGTTGGGTGTAGGGTGTGAGATGAAGTTTTCAAAGAAAGTGAATTTGTTTCTCAGGTCCATGTCCCAGCCGCTCTGGAGCAAAGCAGCTCTTACAGGATAGGAGAGAGGATGTCCCAGGGACTATTGCCACTTCGAAGAACAGCCCATTTGATAGAGACCTCTTCCAGAGCTTTAGAGCAGAGTCAGAAGATTTTAGAAAGGAGCAGGTCCTGATTGGTTTCCTCGGTGGCAGTTCTTGATTCCCTGTATAGCATGAGCCAGACTTAGTAATGTCGCCACATCCAGAAGCCATCACAGACTCTGAACATGGATGCCGTGGACTAACTTGCGGAAGGTGGTGACCTGGTGTTGAGAAGAATGAGTGTTGCGCCGAACAGAAAACTTTAACAGAGGGCCGGTGAGGGCATCATGTCCAGGGAAGACATAATCAGCTGACAGTCCACACTTTGAGTTGCTCTTATGTCGTGTTCATCACCACATGTGGCGTTTAGAGCTATGCTGAGGCTCCCTCTTTCCTGATCATAGAGAATAACAAAATGATAGTAGAGGAGGAGTTTTCTATATTCAAAGCCCAAAAATATCGGGCCTGAAATGAATGATTTTTGTAGAGTCACCCAGGGCAAAACCAGGAACTAAGCACAGTGCTGTTCAACTAAACAGGTAAGTGCCATAAACATCTTATCAAAAGGACTATTTTTAGAATTGGCAACCAATTTAGAAGAAAAAGTTTAAAAATATATTCCTTGCATAAAACGTCCCATCTTTATTTCAGAGTTTTCTGTGGAAGCTCTAACTCAGGGTGTAAAGAAAATCAAAACTTGATTAATATGCTCACTTTTTTTGACATTAGTTTGAATGAAGGTGGAGAGTTTCATCTCTGTATATCTGAACTTGTTTAATCCTCTGTTGTTTTACATTTACTTTTTTGTCAGTCAGAAGGGATCATAAATTGTTAATACATCAACAAAATCTCGTTTTACCTACTCAGTGAAAATGTAAGTTTAAGTGCACATAATCATGTCAGAGGTGCACAGGTTCAGGTACTGCTACCTTTGTGTGGTCCTTCCCATCCCTTTGCAGGAGTCAAAGGGACATTCCTCATTAGAAAGCCTTTTTTTTGTCCAGCTGGGTGTGATACGATTTTTAGGCAGGTGAATACACGTGCTCCTTGATTACAATGGGGTTATATCCTGATAAAATCATTGTGAAGTCCAACCGTACATAGTGAGTCAGGGACCATTTGTATGGGATCTGTAAGGCAGACCAGGTCTCTCATGACCCCATTTCTCTTTCCTCCTCCCCAGCTGAACCTCCACAGCTCTCTGTACTCTTCCAGGAACAGCAGAAAATGAACATGTCTCAGGTGAGTTCAGTTTTAAATAATCAGTTTGTTTTACAATGGATTTTATAAAGGTTTATGTGTCTGTACATTATGGAAAAGTAGAAATAGAAATGGGTCAGACGTTCATAGGAGATACAGAAATACAGATGAATAGTGGGCAAAGGTGGCATGTACATAGATGCGGGTCCTCGGATACTACAAATTTACCCACCTGAGCTCCACATTTATTTCTGAGGTTTTTTATAGCCATGACAGAGTGTCACACAGTACTTAAAGATTTACATTGATGGGAAAGAGCAAACTGATTCCTCATGGGATGTAAAGATAAATACATTTGTTCTTTAAGTAGGTGATTTGGTTAACAACTTGCCAAATAACATAGAATATAGCCTCTACTTGTGCTTCACTAGAAGTAGAAAACGTTATGCTAAATGAGAACTTGCTCAGTATTGTTTTTCAAGGACTCAAACGTGGGGCTTGAATTAGACATTTTTCCGATGAATCAATAGAATGTCCTTAAAGTTACTCTCCATAAGTATTGTGAGTACCCATGATACTCAGGTGGCTCAGCCGATAGTTTAAAATGCTGTTCTCTTTCATGTTTCCACACTTTGCATTCAACTTCAAATCTTCATGTGATGCCTTGGTTTTTCTTCCCACTTGCCTGTGTTCTCCAGTGACCCTAACAGGATTATAATCCAGTCCAGTGGGTGTTGTCTTATCCTTTGCTTACTTGACTTTTGTGCAACACTTGCCTCTATTTCTCTGTCCTTCTGGAACATTTCTCTGTTAGTGATACGCTCCACTAGCACTAGCCTTGCTATACCTTCATGGCATCACCTTCTCTTGTCCTTTCAGGTGGCTCATCCCCAGTTTCCGTCTTTGGCCCTTGAATCTTCGCTGTCATCTCTGAATGATTTCAGCTTCTCTTGTTTTTTTAACAGCTTTATTGCGATTCAATTTACATATTGTACCATTCACCCATTTAAAGTGTAGAATTCCATGATTTTTTTTTTAGTATATTCACAGATACGTACAAACATCACCACAGTCCATTTTAGGATGTTTTCCCTCCCTAAAAAGGAAACTTTGTACACTGTATCTATCACTCCATTCCCTCCAAGCCCCAAGCAACCACTCATCTACTTTGCCTCTGTAGATTTGCTGAACCACTCTCTTTATTATTTCTTGTAGGGTAGTTTTTGCCTGTTATGAATTCTCTTAGTTTTTGTTAACTGGAAAGTTTTCGATTTCTCCCTTTTTGCTGGATATAGAGGATTCTTGGTTAACAGTCTTTTTCTTTCAGCATTTTGAATGTGTTATTCCATTGCCTCTGTCCTCCATGGTTTAATAGAAATTAGCTTTTAATATGATTTCTCTCTTGTCACTTTCACGATTGTCTCTTTGTCTTTGTAACAGTTTATCATGTGTCCAGATTTGGATTTCTTTTTCCAAGTTTTTCCAAGTTTATCCTGCTCGAAATTTATTGAGTGTTTGGGTGTGTAGATTAATCATGTTCATCAAATTTGGGAAGTTCTTAGCCATTATTATTTCAAATATCCTTTTAGACCCTTTCTTTCCTATCTGTCTGGTGCTCTCATTATGCATATGTTGGTAAACTTGATGCTGTCCTACAGTTCATTTTTTTTTATTACTTTTTCTTTGTTTCTCACTGTACAATTTCAATGGACGTGTTGTCCAGTGGTTCATTCTTTCTTCCACCTGCTCAAATCTTCCACGGAACATATTTGAACATACTTTTTGGATGAAATTTTTGTTTCAGTTATTGTACTTTTCAACTCTAGAGTTTTTATTTTTGGTCCCTTTTTTATAATTTCTATCTCTTTATTGATATCCTTTATTTGGTGAGATATTGTTCTCATATTATCCTTTAGTCCTTAGATACCATTTGTTCTAGGTCTTTGACCATATTTAAAATAGCTTTTAAAGTCATTGTCTAGTTAAATCCAATGTCTGCTTCCACAGCAATGATTTCTATTGATTACACTTTTTTCCTGCATATGGATTTCACTTTCTTGTTTCTTTTCTTGTTTTGCAGTGTTTTGTTGAAAACTAGTAAAGATCCTAGAAAATTCTCTGTTCCATAAAAGCAATGAGAAACTGGCAAAAATTAGAATCAACTTTCTCAGAATCCTGAAAGCTAACCAAAAGTTTATAGCAACCTGTGGAACATTCATACAAGAAAAATAGCTGCTTCATAGTAGGAATAGTGATCTTGTGTCATTTTAACTTTCCCTCTTTCCATCCCTCTCTCTGTGTTAGCTTTGAGAACCAACTGTCTGAAATAACAGTGAGAGCCAGCAGCCTGGTTTAAAATAATGTGGCAATGCTAGAATTTCTCCCGTCCCCAGGGGTCGGTGTTGAAATTTTTCCAGTGACTTTTTTTTTAAACTAATTCAATAGAGCCTGTATTTGTTGCGTGTGGTAGCTGAAGTCTCGGCAGAAATTTCCTTAAATGCCTGAAACCAGTAAGTCTCCTAGTTTTTGCCAGGGGGCCCCGTGGATGCTGGAGCATTCTTTTAACAGTCATCCAGGCAGTTTAGAAGGCCACCTACATGCATGGGGCTGAGCACATGCCAGGGCTGTGAGCAGGCTCAAGGAAAGATGTGAGAAGACCCTACGCAGGCTCAAGGAAAGATGTGAGAAGACCCTACATTGTCCCCTCTGGGTAATCTTCAGGTTTGGAGTAAGCAGGAAGTGAAGGCTAAAAAAGAGAACTTGCTACCCTTTGACCAGCATCTTCTAGTACTCAACCCCTGCCCCCTGGCCTCTGGTAACAGCCATTCTACCCTCTACTTCTATGAGTTTGAATTTTTTAGATTCCACATATAAGTGAGATCTTATTTGAGATATTTGTCTTTCTGTCAATTGAAAATAAAATAAAATTAAAAAAAAGCTGCTTATATAGCTAGACTGGGTAGCTGCCAAGAAAGTATTAATAGTTACCAAATGGTGGTTGCATCTCCTGTGATTATATCTCTGTTCTAATATCTGCTGCTATTTACTTCAGTGCAGATCGTGTTCTCTTATACTGATCTCTTTGGTTCCAACTCCTTTGTAAGCTGTTCTCTGCTTTTCATGAGCTCTAGATTTATATGTTTTTATACATTTGTTTATACCTAAGTTTGGCCAGGTGTATTTCTGGAGCTTACGTGTATCTTCCTGAGCTCCCACAATTTGCAGTGATGATGCCCAGGGAGGATGTGACTGTCCTAGAGAACACCCAGGATAATCCATTGCAATGTGGAAAAAGAATTGTAGGGAGTCTGTTTGCTTTGAATTTTTTTGTCTTAAAAAAAAATCTAGAATTCATAAATTTATGTAAATGAATTGTGGTAAGTTAAAAACGTTTTTAACTAATTGAGTAACAAGTTTTAAGACAAAATTAGGTCAAAGGAGGCCTTTGCAACCATTCGTGTTAGAGCCCCAAGAATAAATAGAGTAGTTCTCAAAGGTATTTTCCACATCACCTAAATATGAACCCTTGAACAACATGTGTTGTTACAGGCATCAGTGTCATTCGAGGACGTGACTGTGGAATTCACCCGGGAGGAGTGGCAGCAGATGGGCCCTGCTCAGAGGAACTTGTACAGAGATGTGATGCTGGAGAACTACAGCCACCTGGTCTCAGTGGGTGAGCAGACCATACCATGTGACTCCCTCTAGAATATGTTAGCTTTTTAAAAAACTATCAAAACGCATGGGTCCTTTATAGAGATAAATGTTGTTCAGGCTTTAGATTAAAATGTCTAAGGTAATTGAAACCTTTAGAGAAACAGAAACAATGTTTGTGTCATTACTTTACTATTGAAAACGTCAAATGAGCACGTTCATTTGTTGCTGTTGCTGCAGTATGTTTTTCCACCTTCAGAAACCCAAAAGCCCATTGATCTGGTCCATGTACCCTCTCAATTATTCCATTTACAGGATATTCCATTACCAAACCCAAGGTGATCTTCAAGTTGGAGCAAGGAGAAGAGCCCTGGTCCTTAGAGGACGAATTCCTATGCCAGCAGTACCCAGGTGAGTGAGCATTGACAGAAGGAGCCCCGGGGCAGTTGGACCCCAGGGAGAGAGCACCTTTGAAAGTTTTTTATTTTTAACTTCTTTATTGAGATATAATTCACATTTCATACAATTCACCCATTTAAAGTGTACAGTTCGATGACTTTTAGTATATTTACAAATACAGTCAGCCCTCTGTATCTGTGGGTTCTGCATCTGTGGATTTAACAAACTGTGGATGGAAACTATTCAGGAAAAAGAAATTTTGTCTATATTGAACAGGTATAGGCTTTTTTCTTGTCATTACTCCCTAAACAATACAGTATAACACCTGTTTACCCAGCATTTACAGTGTTTTAGCTATTGTAAGTAATCTAGAGGTGATTTAAAGTATACAGGAAAATCCGCATAGGTTATATGCAAATACTATACCATTCTATATCAGGAACTTGGACATTTGTGGATTTTGGTGTCCTTGGTGGTGGGAGGAGGGTCCTGAAACCAATCATTCATGGATATTGAGGGGCAGTTGTAGGTGCAGACATCACCACAGTCAATTTTCATCACCTCAGAAAGAAACCTGTACCCTTTAGGTATCACCCTCCTGTCATCATCATCCCTTCCCACTCCAGGCAGCCACTAATCTACTTCTGTCTCTATAAATCTGCCTATTCTGGACATTTCATATAAATGGAATCATATAATATGTGATCTTTTGTGATTGGTTTCTTTTGCTTAGCACAATGTTTATAAGGTTCATGTTACAGCATATATCAGTATTTCATCCTTTTTATGGCCAAATAATATTCCGTTGTAGGAATATACCACCTGTTTGTCCATTCATCAATCAGTAGATATTTGAGGTTCTACCTTTTGGCTGTTATGAATAAATAATGCTGATGTAAGCATTCATTTCCAAGTTTCTGAATGAACATATGATTTTATTTCTCTTGGGTGTATGTCTAGCAGTGGAATTGCTGGGTCATGTAGTACCTCTGTGTTTATCTGTT
>NW_012149397.1:1099800-1104082 GCF_000956105.1 Propithecus coquereli | reverse complement strand
ACTAATGAAAGCAGAAGAATTTAAAAGTAAAATTAGAAATAAATTGGAAAACTGAGAAATAGAATATTTCTTAGAATAAAAAACAATAAAATGGATGAAGTTAGTGAAACAGAATAAAAGCTCAAGGAAAAACATGCACTGTGTAGACAGCTGGTCTTAGGCGGCACTGCAGACCAGTGGGAAAGGTTCGTGAGGTATCCATGTAGACCAAAGATTCAAATGGTTTAAAGACCTAATTATCAAAGTAAAACTAGAATTACTTTAGAAGATGATAAAGGAGAATTGGTTTATGACTCTTCTTAGGGAAGGATTTAATATAGAAGGCATTAACCGCGGAGAGATGGAGTAAATGTATTCCTTTCTACTTTACCCACTAGCACAGCTAAATATGTACTCATATACAGGCATAACTCAGAGATGTTGCAGGTTCAGTTCCAGACCAGTGCAGTAAAGTGAATATTGCAATAAATTGGGTCACACAAATTTTTTGGATTTCCAGTGCACATAAAAGTTATGCTTACACTATACTGTAATCTTTTAAGTATGCAACAGCATTGTGTCTAAAAATGTGCATATCTTCATTAAAAAGTACTTTATTGCTAAAAAAATATGCAGACATGAAGTGAGAATATGCCTTAAGAAAAATGGCACCAATAGACTTGCTCAACACAGGGTTGCCACAGACCTTCAATTTGTAAAAATTCAATATCTGGGAAGTGCAATAAAGTAAAGCACAATAAAACAAGGTATGCCTCTGTGTATGTGTGTATGTGTATATCAAACATAAGATTCTGAAAAGTGGAAAGAAGAATGAAGTTAAACAGTGAGGAACCTTGGTATCTGAGCAAATACAAGGTGGTTAGTATTAGCAGAGGCCTTGTAGGGAACTTGATCTTCCTCCCCTGTCCCAAGTCAACGCGGAAGCCTTCTCTTCCACCCCGAGGGTGTCAGCAGAGATTAATGAGGAACCTGGACTTCTATGCCCGCTTGGCAGTTAGTGATGATGAATCCCGCTTCTCTTTCTGGCATAATTTCAGAGGATGCTGGCTAAAACTGGACATTAATTTTGATAAAGTCCAATTTATTAATTTTCTCTTATGAATCATGCTTTTGTCCTATCTAGAAACTTCAAAACTAATAGTAACAGATTTATTCCTGTGTTTTCGTCTAGAAATTTTAAAGTTTCTCTTTGTACACTTAATAGATCCATTTTCTGTTAAATTTCATAGAAAATATGAGGTATATGTCAAGTTTAATTTTTTCAAAAGGGGAGTTTAGTTATTTTAGTGCTACTTGTTGAAAGGACTATCATTTCTCCGTTGAATAGCATTCTACCTTTATTAGAAAACAGGTGACTTTATATTTTTGGATCTGCTTCTGGATTCTCTGTTCTTTTTCATTCATCTGTATGTCTTTCCTGATGCCAGTACTACATTAACTCGATTACTATAGATTGTTAATTAAATTTTGAAGTCAGGTAGTTCTCTGTCATTTTTTCTGTGAATTTTTAAATGATCTTAATCTTTACAAAAAAAGCATGCTGGCGTTTCAGCTGGGTTTGTGTTGAATTTATAGCTTAAAGAGAATTGACATCATAACAATATAGAGTCTTCTAATCCATAAACAAAATATTCCCTCTCATTTATTCAGTATTTAATTTCTTTGATCAATTTCTTACAGTTTTCAGAACACAGGCACCAAGGCTGGCTTTTGTTTGTTTGTTTGTTTGTTTTTTGGTGCTATGGTTAATGATACTATTTTTCTAATTTCAAATTCCATTTGATCATTGTTCATAGGCATATGATTGTGTATTGGCTTTGTATTCTGCCCTTGCTAAAAACATTTATTAGTTGAAGGAGATTTCTGTAGATTTGTAAATGATTTTCTGTGTGGACTTGCTCTATATCTTTTTGTTTTTATTCTTGCCTTACTGCACTGGCTGATACTACCAGTGTAACCTGGAGTAAAGGTGGTAATAGTGGACATCCTTGTCTTTTTCCTGATCCTGGATGGAAAACATTCAGTCTCTTAAGTATTATGTTAACTATAGACTTTTTGTAGATTCCCTTTATTAGGTTAATGAATGGATTTTGAATTTTGTTAAAATTTTTAGCACTGATGTATGCATGTAGTTTTAATTCTGTAGACTGTTAATATAATGGATTACATTGATTCTTTTTAATATTTCGAGAGTTTTACATGTGGGGAATGAATCTCACGTGTCATGATTTATTTTTTCTAATATATACTTCTGTATACTTTTTTTTGAGGATTTTGCATTGATGTTATGAGGGATATTGGTCTTTAGGTTTCTTTTCTTGAATTCCCTTTGTCTCATCTTGCTGTGAGGATGATGCAAGCCTCATAAAATGATTTGGAAAATATTCCCTCATCTTGTATTTTCTAGAAGAGATTCTGTAGAATTAGTGTTATTTCTTCCTTAGATGTTTGGTAGAATTCACTAGTTAAAATCATTTAGTGCTGGAGCTGTTATTTGGAAATATATATGTATGTATGAGAACTGTGTGTGCGTGTGTGTGTGTGTGGACAACATATATATTACATGTTCAATTTCTTAAATAGATATTGGTCTGTTCAAGTTACCTCTTTTTTTCTTGAGTGAATTTGATGATTTGTTTAATTCCAAGAAATCTGTTCATTTGATGTAAATGTCAGATTTATGGGCATAGAGTTTGCAATGGACTGAAAGCTTGAGGCCCACTTCTCAATTCATGTGTTGAAACTCCGAACCTAGCATGATCTATTTGGAGATAGGCCTTAGGGAGGTAATTAGGTCATGAGGCACATTGTTAAAACTATTTGACATGCTTCCCTTCTGACTATTTTTCTGAAAACTTGTGATTGGCAAATCTATAAAACCAATATATATTTAATTTTTAAAAATTATTTTATTAGGTAGAATTGAACAGATTTTGTAGCAATCTTAAGCCTTATTTACATATGCAGACATAGGTTTTCTTTGGTCTCAGTATTTTGAGATTAGATTAGACATTCAGTTAGTAGATCCCCCATTATGAAGAGTCAAGTTAATATGTTATGTTATGTAGTAAGTGTCCTTTCCTTTCACTGACAGCTCCTTTTGAAATAAATGTCTTTTACCTTATTCTGCCATTATGTGCTAACATTTGACATAGAATATTTTCCGTCTGGTTACAGAACACTTTCACCTACCCTTTGTCTCCAGTTAGATTGTTCAAATAAAGTAGGTTTTCTTTTATAGTTAAAAAAAAAAAGACAAGAATGAGATTAGAATGCCATCGTGAAAAGAGGCCATAGAGCCATATAACTCTCTTTTGACTATGTGAGGATATAGCAAGAAATTGGCAATCTGTAATCCAGAAGAAGACAAGTCTATAACGCACAAGAATACAAGAACACGACCGTGCTTGCACCCAGATCTTGGACTTCCAGCCTCTAGAACTGAGAGAAAGAAATGCTTGTTCTTTAAGTTACCTAGTCTATGGTAATTTTTTATAGCAGTGTAAGCCGAATAAGACAGTTTTTGTTAATGTTTTATCTCTTGAATGTGTGTTGTGTGAGTAGTTATGCCCACTCTTGCATTTTTGATATTAATAATTTGTGTCTTCTCTGTTTTTTTTTTCCCCTCTGCTGGTTTTATCATTTTAAAAAAAGTATATATATATTTTTTATTTCATCATATTATGGGGGTACAGATGTTTAGGTTACGTATGTTGCCCCTTTAAAACCTTTAAGAATTTGAAGGATTGCTCCAAATAATACACTATCAATGTTGATAAACTATAAAATGATAGAGTTCTAGGAACTTAAAATTCATTAGAATTAGGATATCATGATATACCTCATCTGATTAAATAATAGGTTTAGTCAACATAAGTAAACATGTCTATAGATGACATAAATGACATTTGTTATTAAAGTAAACCATATGTTTGTATATGTGTATACCAAATGCAAAGAACAAACCTTTCAATTTCCCATGGAATAATCATAAGACAGTGAACGTATAGCATTAGTTTGAAGAGAAAATCCCAGTAAATCTAACAAATTGGAATCACCACAAATAATAGTCTCTGAATGTAGTTTGGTAAATCTAGAAACTTATAATAAGCAAAAAACTCCACATAAAAATTTTAAAAATTTTTCTCATTTAGACAGTATACAAAAAAGAAAATCAAATCCAAAACTGCATGATACTTAATGAAATAATAAAGGTAACTGCATATTGGAAACTTCCAGATATAGCTAAATTGGTAAACAGAAGTAAATTTGTAGTCTCATA
>NW_012149397.1:1094642-1096145 GCF_000956105.1 Propithecus coquereli | reverse complement strand
CGCATTGCACTCATTATGTATGGATATACCCATCCCCTCCTCCCCCCTCCCACCTGCCCGACACCCAATAAATGTTATTCTTATATGTGCACTTAGGTGTTGATCAGTGAAACCAATTTATTTTTAAAGAACTAAGCTTTGGTTTGATTTTCTGTTTTCAGCTTCATTGTGTTCTCTAAACTTTACTCTTTTCTTCCTTCTACTTCCTTTAAATATAATTTCCTTTCTTTGTCTAGTTTCTTAAAGGGGAAATTTAAGTATCTGACTCAAGATCTTTCTTTCTATTATAAAATTTTTAAGCCACAAACTTGTTTCTAAGTACTACTTTAGCTGCATCCACAAATTTCTATGTATTTTTTTGTTTTCATTCACTTAAAAATATCTTAATTTTCTGTGAGACTTCCTCTTCACCCATGGGTTCATTAAAAGTGTGTAATTTATGTATATTTTGTATTTCTCTAGATAAATTTGTCTTTACTGACTTGTAGTATAATTTCTCTGTGGCTTGAGATAATCCTCTCTATATGGTTTTTTATATTTGTGAAGATTTGTTTTATAGCCCAAAATGTGTCCTATATTGATCAGTGTTCCACGTGCACTTGAGAGGAATGTGAATTCAGCTATTGTTGAATGCATCGTGTCTTCAGGTTTTGGAGGTGTGGTTATCACAAGTGCTACTTTATTTCTTCTACCTGTAGTGTTGGATCTACCGTGTATTCCTGCGCCTTCTCTTGTTTCTGTGCTGCTTCTTTTTTTTTTTTTTTTTTTTTTTTTTTAAAAAAGATTCTTGTCAAGAAAAAAGAATCTGTAATAGTTTAGTACATTTAGAGTTTTTTTTTTTTTTTTTTGTCTTCTTTCCTTCCCTTAGCTGCTGTGAGTTCCTGCTCATGCCCTAAAACAACAGATGTGGTATGTTCTTGCCCTTGCAGATTAAGACGTTTGTCTATAAATTAGATAAAAATATGGTTCTGGGCAGAATTTTGGCAGTGGCTGCTGTTAGCATTTCCCAGTATATCCCAAGGATGGAACTTTCTCAGGATTCTGTATGATCTTTCCTATGAGCCCCATTTGCCTCATGGAGGGAAATACTGCAGCAGTGTGCAGATCTTGTTTCTGTGGCAGTGGAAGATTAGCTCCCTGCTCAGCCTCCTTGGCACCACAGAAGCATTCCATATTTGTTTGGCCTAAGTATGGTGGGTATTGTCAAAAATGTTTTCTGTTCTGTTAGATCACCTTTTTCTCAGACCTTTGGCTAGAAGGAACAGGCTTTTCTTGGAGCTCTTTTTGTCTGTGCCTGTTGTTGGCTCTGGATTGTTGACTTCTTCAGCACCCAGTCTAGGATATATTGGAAGCAGAAAGAAAACCCTTGGAATTCTCCACTGTCATTTCTTTTTGAGACAGAGTCTCACTCTTTTGCCTGGGCTAGAGTGCCGTGGCATCAGCCTAGCTCACAGCAACCTCAAACTCCTGGGCTCAAGCAATCCTTCTGCCTCAGCCTCCCGA
>NW_012149397.1:1075504-1092172 GCF_000956105.1 Propithecus coquereli | reverse complement strand
TCTCCCAGAAGACTCACCTCAGTACACATCAGAGAATTCACACAGGGGAAAAACCTTATGAATGTAGTGAATGTGGGAAAACTTTCTCCCAGAAGTCATACCTCAGTGGACATGAGAGAATTCACACAGGGGAAAAACCCTATGAATGTAACATATGTGGGAAAACTTTTGTCTATAAGGCAGCTCTCATAGTGCATCAAAGAATTCACACAGGGGAGAAACCTTATGAGTGTAATGAATGTGGAAAAACTTTCTCCCAAAGAACACACCTCTGTGCACATCTGAGAATTCATACAGGGGAAAAACCCTATGAATGTAATGAATGTGGGAAAACTTTTGCAGATAATTCAGCCCTCAGGGCACATCACAGAATTCACACAGGCGAGAAACCCTATGAATGTAATGAATGTGGGAAAACTTTCTCCAAGACATCACACCTCAGAGCACATCTGAGAACTCGCACAGGAGAGAAACCCTATGAATGTAATCAGTGTGGGAAGACTTTCTCTGAGAAGTCATATGTTAGTGCACATCAGAGAATTCACACAGGGGAGAAACCTTATGAATGTAATATATGTGGGAAACCATTTGCTCATAATTCAACACTCAGAGTACATCAGAGAATTCACACAGGTGTAAAATCCTATGAATGTAATGAATGCGGAAAAACTTTCTCCCAGAAGTCGCACCTTAGTGCACACCAGAGAATTCACACAGGGGAGAAACCCTATGAGTGTAATGAATGTGGGAAAGCGTTTGCCCAAAATTCAACCCTCAGAGTACACCAGAGAATTCACACAGGGGAGAAACCCTATGAATGTGAAGAATGTGGGAAAAGGTTTGTCCGTAAGGCAGCTCTTAGAGTACATCACACCAGAATGCATACCAGAGAGAAAGCCATAACCTGTAATGAATTTGGGAAGTCCTGAAGAAACTGATACCTTATTATATAATACGCAGTGTAGAAACTCATCTCACATTGACTGGCAAATTGTTCCCTTAACCATTTCCTTTTACACTAGGCTCATAGCTTGGCAAAAACTCCCAATCTTTTGTTCATCCAGATGGGGCTGACCGTCGAATGTGATGCTAATGATATATATCACATTTAATCCTGGCCCTTGAAATAAATCACCTTACATTCTTCCTGGTCTGTGTTAGGATGGAGTAGAGATGACTTTTGCAGCAAACTTGGGTCCTGTGTGTTGAACATGATAGAGCACAAGGTCAAAGAAGCTAGTCTGAAAAATTGTGTGGAACTGAATTCTCCACTTCCAGATACTCACCAGTTGGATTTTTTTTTTTTAAGTAAGAATTAAGTTTATATTCTGTTAAACTCTTACAGGTTTGGACTATTAGTTAAATACACATAGTTTAGCCAACTCTCGGTTAGACTGGGATGAAACCCTATGAATATAATAAATTTTAGAAGAACTATAAGAATTCAACTTATCATTGGACACCAGAGACTTTGCATGAAGAAGAAAACTGTCAACATCCTGAATGATCTGAAGCCTTCATTAAAAATCAGAAAAATTCAAATTTCAGGGAAGAACACAAAGCCTTCATTACAGAGTGAATTGCTTTAAGCAACAAATAATCAGAATAAAATTTTATATTTTGAATAAATAACATTTTTCAACAAACATTGAAAGTCTTTTTTCAGATAATTTTTTTCTGAGGAAATACGTCAGTTTCAGAATTGAAAATAAAATCTTCGCCTAGAACTGATGTACTAAAACTTATATGTAATATCAAAAATTTTATAGAAAATATATGAGAATATATTTACCTATAGAAAACCTCACTGTTGAATGTGAAGTTTTAAAAATGGAGGAATGACCTGAATTCTGTGGAAAATACCAATAAACGTTTGTGAATAGTCTTTGAGCTATGTAGAACATCCATATGAGTCTATGTGTAAACAGGTCATTTATTATCACTGGTGATTTCTAGTAGGAGCCAACAGCCAAACTTGTTCTGGATATGTCCGCTTCCTTTTCTGAGTGTGTCCTCTGTTGGCTTCCCTCAGCTTGGTGCTAATACTATTTTGGTCTGCCCATTGTGTCTGAATATTAGTCTTGCCCTCTTTTTCTAGGACCCTGGAGATCCCTGAGATTTCCCAAGCATTCTGTGTATGTGTCTGTATGGATGGTAGTGGTGGTATTGATTCTTACATGCATTTTTGGAGCCTTCATTTTATCCCCCTCTTGTGGTTCATTTTGTACTGAGTGATTATAAAACAAGTTATCTTCTCAGCCCCCTTGTATGCATATAGCCTCTGCATCTGGTCTGGGATCTTTTTTCCAACATTTTGATGCCTGCTCACACTGTGCATTGTAAACTAGTGGTATTTCTACAAAGCTGGGACAGCAGGTTTTGGAATTGGAATGAAAGGGCTACTTCATGGCAGAAGCACAGCACTGGTGCTGAAAAACAGATTTACTTGTGGTAAAACAATATAATATATAAGCCAAGAAAACCTTTGGTTATTCTGCCATCATTTTAGCCTACATGGCTTGGTCAGCACAGAGAAGAAAGTAAACAAAATCATTTCTAAAACCTGGACCACAGAGAATTTCTCTCAACCCTTTCTGCAAGTTTGATCTGGTAGATTGAGCATGAGGACAATAAACCATTTGACTCTCTGAGAAAAATTTCCCTAATCATTATCCCTTGTTCATGCCGTATGAAGGGAAAAATGATGGTATATCTTTAGCATTAATTAGAGAACAGGTATTTCTTTGACACTGGGTTGTTATCAGTTAATGTAGTGCCAAAAACAAGAGCCAGGAGTAAAAGCCCGCCATTGGACAAAGGTTGTGTCATCGTACCCAAAGATCAGAGACTGGGTCATCACTTGTGGCAGAAAGGTACTAGCAGCTAAGGGAATCTGTTTCCCTTTTCTTAGTTTCTGACACCTTGATGTAGCTTGAGTTTATTACACAGTGTCCAAAGGGAAATGAGAGCCAAAAATCATGTTTCTACATGCTTAATTTTTAGAAAAGTATAGATGAAAAGGAAATTAACCCTGTGTATTTTTTAATTAATTTTAGATTTACAGAAAAATTGCAATGATCAATTTCTATATACTCCTCACCCAGTTTCCCTTATTAATGTATTACTGTGTTACATTTGTCATAACTAAGTAACATCGGTACATTATTAACTAAACACTTTTTTTTTTTCAGATTTCACTAGTTTTTCCCTAATGGCCTTTTCTATTCCATGATCCTATTGGTGTTCAGAAAATGATACCCTAAACTGCAGGCCTCAGAAGCAATGTTTTCTCTGACCTTCTCTGCCCTCCTGTTTCTCAGCCTCATTCTTCCCCAAGGCTAGCCACAGAAACTAGAATACCTCTTCCCCAAGGTGGGTTGTATTAATAGAAACCAGAACTCTTTTTCCCCAAAGCTGGCCATAAAACCTAAAAATGTTAGTCTTATCTTGCTGCCTTTCTGTGTAAGAAGTGGCCATAAAGAAATTCTCTGACCTGCCTTGTTTGATTATAGGTCATGAGACCTTCATTCCAGAAAGAATCCTGCCCCAGACCCAGAAGGAAGGAATGCTGCACAGAGAGGCCATGAACAACCTAGGCAGACAGGCTTTGCTGGGTTCCTCCCCACTGCCCTCAGTCTATTACTATTAGATATACTCTTTTTGTCCAATCATATTTCTGCACGGCTGTCTTTTGTTATAAGAGTGTCCGCTGTGCCCTTTATGATGGAGAGGATGCATATCACACCCTTTCCACCCCTACGATCCCAACCAGGATCCCACATTGCATTTGGTTGTCATGTCTCCTTAGCCTCTACTGGTCTGGCAATCTCTGACCTCCCATGTTTTTGATTACCTCGATAATTTGAGGAATTCGTATCAAACACTTCATAGAATATTCCTCTTTGGGGACTTGTCTGGTATGTATTTTTTTAAATAATTGCACTGGTGTTAGTAAGTGTTTGGTAGGAAGACCACAGAGGTACATGTCATTGTTATACGTATGCTGTCAACATGAATGGTCACTGATGCTAATCTTGATCACCTGGTTGAGGTAGTGTTTGCCAGGTTTTTCCACTGTAAAGTTACTTCTCCCTGCACTTAACAGTTTTGTTCATACAACAACCTGCTGTCTATGCAATGGGAAGGTTATATAAGCATTCTCCAGTTTACAAATGGATTGTAGATATGACACTCATTTGCTGGATATTTGGTATTATCTATTTTTTCTGGAAATGTTATTGCAAATAGTGGCTAAGCTCATAAAAACCTATTTTGCCCATTACATGCCTTGTTGATAGCACTAGTAACAATCCAGCATCTAACTACTGTCCCCATGGGGAAATGCAATATTCTAGGTGAGGGTTTCTGGAAGCTAATCATGCATAACAATAGAATGTGCATGTTTCCCTAGCAGGTCCATCCCCATAGGCTACCAGGCACCAGAATGAGGGACTCCACCAGCTTAAAACCTCTGGTGAAGACTGTTTGGTCCAGTAAGGGACAGCTAGAAACTGGTATCAAGAGCTAGATATGAGTACCTCAAGAAGATAAGGAGTGCCAGGGCTACTTCTCAGTCTCAGACCAGCTTCTTCATCATCCCTCCTTTTTTTGTTGATGAGCTCTCAAAACTAGTCCCTGAACTTGCTTTACTGCCACTACTACTGACCCTACCTTTTTTACTTACCAATCAGAAGAACTTTTCCCTGCCTTAGCTCTCAACATAAAATGGACTTGTATAGCAAGCACCATGCTTGCTACTTGTTAAATATTTATTTTATAAATTATCAGTCTGTCAAATTACTCCTAAAATAAGATCATAATCCCTTTTATGTTTCTGATTTTAATGTCGGCAGCAATATTAACGCACATAGTTTAAAAATCAAAACATCCAGAGTTTAGAAATGGCCTCAAGTTGACTCAGTTCACAATCCATATTTTTTGGTTTTTGGTATTCATTGGAGTATGAATGAACCTTTGCCCTTGTCTCCGTTCCCCAGGATTTATCCAGGTGTCTTCACATCTCTTCACGAGAGTGGTGCCCAATTCTTCTATACCTCTTTATCCCTTTGGACTTTGAGTAATGGAAGAACTGAAAGAAAGTTTGTCTGCATTTCATGAGCCAATCAACCCAGGGGATTAAATAAATAATTACAGGAGATATAAAGAATGATAACTAAGAAATCTATGATTATAGAAGAAATAAGTCAGGCTTGAAAGCAAGATGCCAAATGCCTGTATAGAGGTTTGAAAAAGTGTTGATAAAGTGTATGGTACTAATGAGAGCAGATTTTAAAGGAATGAGAGTATTAGTATTAGGCAGAAAGTTAAATTTAGACATCATACAGGCATAAGCAGATGGCAGTCCTTATGAAATAGATATAGAAATATGAAAGACATAAGAGAATATAGTTACCCTAAGATAATAGCTAAACTGTGGAAGGATTATAAAGATATAAAAGACTTATTAGTAAAGCAAGAATACATGGGAATATGTTATTGCACACACAGAATGTGTATCATTGCTGACATAAGTGCGGATGAAAGTTTAATAGAGACTTTTATAAAAGCAACACCTCTGTGGGAGAGAACTATACTGATTGGTTTACATGTGGAGAAAATTTCTGTTAATAATATGTTCTGAATACAGGCATATACCTCTGAGCATAGATAATAGCCCAACACATAGAATATAATCATTTCCTGGTTAAAATAAACAGCAATAAAACTATATTGTTAGACTGTTCTGTAAATTGAAGATAATTATTAGGGACCAGAGTACAAGTGAACCCAAGAAAAATAGATCATAAACCAAAAAGCACACCAATAAGTCTATTAGCTAAGAAAATAAGGGAAGGAATAAAAGAGACCACTGAACTTTTCGAAAGAAGACAGAATAATGGCCATCAAACATATAAAAAAAGTGTTCAACATTTCTAATCATTAGGAAAATGCAAATCAAAACCACAATGAGATATCACCTAACTCCAGTGAGAATAGCCTTTATCAAAAAGTTCCAAAACAACAAATGCTGGCGTGGATGTGAAGAGATTGGAACATTCTTACGCTACTGGTGGGACCGCAAATTAGTACAACCCCTGTGGAAAGTAATTTGGAGATACCTTAAAGAGCTAAAAATAGAAATACTATTTGATCCAGCAATCCCAATACTAGGCATCTATCCAAAAGAAAAAAGACGTTCTATAAAAAAGACATCTGCACTTCAATGTTTATAGCAGCACAATTCACAATTGCAAAGATGTGGAAACAACCCAAGTGCCCATCAATACATGAGTGGATTAATAAAATGTGGTATATGTATGCTATGGAATACTGCTCCACTACAAAAAACAATGGTGATCTAGCACCTCTTGTATTATTCTGGATAGAGTTTGAGCCCATCCTTCAAAATGAGGTATCACAAGGATGGAAAAACAAGCACCACATGCACTCATCATCAAATTGGTACTAACTGATCAACACTAAGGTGTTCACATGGTAGTAATATTCAGGTGGGAGGGGGTGGTGGGGGTGGGTAAACTCACAACTAATGGAGGTGGAATGCACTGTATGGGGGAAGGGCACGCTTATAGCCCTGGCTTGGGCGAGGCAAAATGTTTATACCCCTATAATATTCTGAAATAAAAAAAAAGAGACGAGACCGCTGAATAAACTAGATTGTACGTGCCTTACGAGCAGATAACTCATGAGACAAACAGGTTACACCTTAAGAAATGGCCACAAAGCCTAAAGCTACAGAACTGACTGCCACATTACCAAAAATAAAAAAATAAAAGGGGTGTACTAACAGTGGCAATTAAACAGGAGTCAATTGCTAAAGAAGGCTTATAGGACCCAACTTGACAATTCTGTAAAATCTACAGTTTACTAAGGGAAGAGGATACAGTACAGCAACATCTTTGAAGTAAGTATTTACGTTATAGCCAAAGGCTGCCTCACAGCAAGCTGTCTGGAAAAGGGCCAGGCATGTGCTACGTCAGATAAGGAATCAACATGTCACAGAACACCTCAGAACCCCCAAAATGGATTCTCTGCTGGGGTTTCTTCCACTCTGCTGGACATACAGACATATTCTCAGTAGGCAACCGGGCCCAATAGCAGAAATCGCTGAAGGTTTCAGCAAAACCAGGTGTTAAATCATCAGTCTCACTGTTACCAGTAAGCACTACTGACAAGCTGCTCAAACCTGCTCCAAAACATCTTGGACTCGTGGCTACAAAGGAGCATTATTAATCAGTATGTTTTATTCCTTGATCAATGGTCAGTGATCTGCAGACACTTTAGCTCAGACTAAATCCATGTCTGCTGGACTTTCACAGAGTTGACTGCTCCCCCCATGCTAAACTTTGGTCACAGCTTTTATAACAAAATCATCTTATTTGACAAAATCATTTGGCTTTCAACAGTATATAATCAATAGACAATCAAAATGTACATATAGATTTCAAAGAGTTGTAATAACTCCTGAGGGATTGTATATTTAAACCATCTTATAATGCCAACACAAGTTGTCACATGTTTTTGTACATTTTTTCCCCTGATCTATAGCTGTCTGTACTGTATGGTATACATCTATTGAGATTTATACTTCTATTAGTATACATTTATTGAGGTTCATATGGTTAAGAATCTTCCTCAATCTGTCATCATTCAAATCTAAATCTTCCTTAGGCCATTTCTACTCCATAGAGGTAATATTCTATGAAACAAAAGCCATAAGAGACAGCCACATTAATATTGTTCCACACCGTCATTGTCTGAGCTCTGATCTGTTCATCGATTAGAAGGACATAGATCAATAGGGGAGGTATGTTTATTAGGTTGGGCATTTTACAACTTCTTCTTCATTTTCTTTTAAAGTAGAGAAAGTTTTCATAGTTTTTTGCACCAAGAAGCACGTCAGTCAAAGCTAAGAGAGCATATTATTCATTTGTTGTAAACCTCTCTTAAAACAGCAAAGTTATCTTAGATTTTTCCCTTTTGTAACACCTATTTATTAGTTCTGTCCCACTTAGCAAGAATCCACTTTCCCCCTATTTATCATTAATTTTAAAACCTTTCCCCCCTAGTGAGTTACTCCGATTAAGCCATAGTGATGGTAGCAAGATGAGACACCCCAGGGCTTCCTCTTTGGTCCCTTCTCATGCATATGTGGTCGGCTTGGTTAAGTACGGAAAAATATGGCTCTCCTGTCAATTAGGCACCAAAACATTAGCGTAGGCAGCCCCAGCTTAGTGAGGTGCAGGGAGAGGATCATTCAGCCCACCAGTCTCTTTAGAATTCTTGCTATTAGTCAAGGTAATAGACGTATTCTCTGGTTTTGTAATGTTATCAGACACCTGGACCTTAATTTTAGCCCCATTATAGAGACTGCCAGCATTGGGGAAAAAAAAATGTTGTGAAGTAGGGAAGAGTTGTATGTAAAATCCTTGCATCCTCTTTTCTGTCTTCCCTAGTACCACCACAGAAGCATACTAATTTATCTAATCAAGACCCACCTGTAGTTTCCTCATGGTAAGTTACAGAACAACACTGGAGATTTATAGATCAGCCCTTCAATCCTTTGTCACCTCCCATCTTTTTAAACAGGTATTTTAATTATTCATTTAACTTATATATCAAACCATTACTTTGAGGTTAATATGGACTATAATATTTCTTTCCACAGTATTGCACTGCATGGGCAGTCAAGTGAGTACCTTCATCTGAAGAAATGTAACAAACACGATAAACTGATACAACATATATTCTGTGCTAGTCCTTTGATAATATTAGAAGCACTGGCTTCATTCACTGGGTCTTGAAGCCAACCCTGGAAAATCTATCAAGTTCTGACAGCAGTCATTTTACTTCATTCAGAACAATAGATGCTCAGTTAACTACACCCAGAGTAAGCAATACTTAACAACTAGTTACTAGGCCTTCTAATGAAAATTCAGCTGTTAATCCTACTAGAGTTGCCTCGTATATGATGAGTCATTTTGTCTTCTTTCAAAATTTTTTTTATGTAGCTTTCAACATTCTTACTATGATGTGTCTTGGTGTGGATTATTTTGTGTGTATCTTGCTTGGGGTTTGCTGAGCTTTGTAGATTAATATTTTTTTCTCAAATTCGGAAAGTTTCCAGACATTATTTCTTCAAATATTTTTTCTGTTTCTTGCTCCCTCTCTCCTGTCCTCCCATTATGTATACATTGGTGCATTTATTGGCTTGCCAACTTCCTCTGAGGTTCTGTTCATTTCTATTTTTTGGATTGCATAATTACTATCAACTTATCTTTCAAATTTCTTATTCTTTATTCTGCCATTCAAATCTGTTGAGTCACTCAAGTGAATTTTGTGTTCAGTTAATGTATTTTCAACTCTAAAATTTCCTTTTCTTTTCATAATTTCTATCTCTTTATTAATGCTTTCATTTTCATGAGACATTGTCATCCTGTCTTCCTCTACCTCTTTAAGCATGGTTACCTTTAGTTCTCTGAACATGTTCATAATAATTGCTTTCAAGTCTTTGTCTGCTCGGTCCCACATCTGGGCCTTCTCACAGGCTGTTTGTATTACCTGCTTCTTTTCTCATGTGTATGGGCAACACTTTTCTATTTCTTTGCATGTTTTATTTATTTTTTTGTTGAAGATTGGATATTTTTAATAATATAGGCCAGGCACAATGGCTCATACCTGTAATCTCAGCACTTTGGGAGGCCAAAGTAGGAGGATTGCTTGAGGCCAGGAGTTTTAGACCAGCCTGGGAAACATAGTGAGACCCCATCTCTACAAAAGAATAAAACAAAAAATATCCAGGCATGGTGGTACACACCTGTAGTCCTAGCTACTCAGGAGGCTGAGGCAGGAGGATCGCTTGGGACCAGGAGTTCGAGGTTACAGTGAACTGTGATTGTGCCACTGCACTCCAGCCTGGGCAACAGAGCAATATCCTATCTCTAAATAAATAAATAAAAATAAAAAATATATATTTTAACAACTCTGGATACTGATTCCCCTGCCCATGGGGCCTAGTTTTTTGTTTTATTATTGAGTGACTTGGCTGGACTATTTTGGTAAAATCTCTTTCCCAGTAGTGTTAAGCTTCTGATGTTTCTCTTCAGAGAGCATAGCTTTGGGCATGTGAACAGTCACCTTAGGATGACCATGATTTCATCAGGACACCCTTAGGATGCCTCTTTTCCTGATTTCTCTGTTAAGCTGTCTGCCTCTGTTAGTCATGCCCAGCTGTTTGCTTCCACTAATTTCCAGCTGATTGCTTTATTGTGTGTGACAGTATCCTGGGGCATAAATTGTTCCATAGTTTAGTCTGACTAAATTTGTCTTCTTTTCAGGGCTAATTTTTTTTTTTTTTTTTTTTTTTGAGACAGAGTCTCACTCTTTTGCCCGGGCTAGAGTGAGTGCCATGGCGTCAGCCTAGCTCACAGCAACCTCAAACTCCTGGGCTCAAGCGATCCTCCTGGCTCAGCCTCCCGAGTAGCTGGGACTACAGGCATGCGCCACCATGCCCGGCTAATTTTTTCTCTATATTTTTAGTTGTCCGATTAATTTCTTTCTATTTTTAGTAGAGATGAGGTCTCGCTCTTGCTCAGGCTGGTCTTGAACTCCTGAGCTCAAACAATCCGCCCGCCTCGGCCTCCCAGAGAGCTAGGATTACAGGCGTGAGCCACCGCGCCCGGCCCAGGGCTAATTTTTGAAGCCAGTGTTTCAAGTTTGTTCAACCCCAGGAGGGCTCTTCGTAGCTAGCTTTTTTCCTGGTTTTATTTGGTAAACTAGCTGGCCTAGAGTTTAGCTCTTTGCTGTCCTGGAGCTAGAAGCCTCTTCGTAATTGCTCACCAGAAAAATCTCCACTATTTCCAAGAGTTGCCTTAGGCTTGAACTTCCCCAAACTCTGTTACCAATAAAGTCAGAATTCTTGGGGAGAGCATTAGAGCTCCCTGTTTTTATGACCTTTCTCTCTCCTGGGACAAAATCTTCTCACCACTGATCTGGATCTGGGGCTGGAGACAGTGGCCAACTTATCTCAAAGTGACACCCCTGTTTATGTGGGAGGTGCTGAATGAGGGCAGTAGCCTCTAGTCTTGTTGGCTTACTTCTCTGTTAGGGAACCTTTCCCTATGAGCCCTATCAGCCCACCATGCATGAGATAGAGACTTTGTTCTACGAAGGATGGAGGAGGAGAAGGAAGCTCTTACCTGCACTCACCTGGAATTTAGGCTCTGTGCCAAGCAGCTGGGAGACTGAGTTATTCTGCTGGCCCTCTCTTCCAAAGGAGACATTGTAGTTCTTGGCTGAAAGCTGGGGGTAGAAAGAACTCCGTCTACTTTCCCACGCCTATTCAGAGTAGAGATTCTGTAGGTTGAGCAGTGGGAAGGGAGTGGAGGGAGGGAGTCCGTCATGGCTCAAGTGCTGGAAACTCTCAACTCTTCTTACTGAAATTTAGTAGATTTTCTTGAAGAAATTTTTCTTCACTTTCTGTATACCCTTAAGATAATTTCCACATACTTTAAAAGGTTATTTTTTCAAAAAGATAATTTAAACCGGTTATGGTTATTTCACTGAAGAATACTTAAAGAAAAATATCCAGATACCAAAATTCAAAATGCCTGATAGCCAGTAAAAAATTACTAAGAATGCAAAGGAAAAAAATATTATCTTTCATGAGGATAAAAACCAATCACTACAGAAGACTCATATGTAACATAGAATATAGAATTAGTAGACAAGAACATTTAACAAGCTATTTTTAAGACTTCCCCTTTCAACTCCAATATGTAAAGAGTTTAGAAGCTGTCACTTCTGTCCTTACAAAAAGAAAAGCTATAAGAAATGGAAATCAAAGCCTTTTTTTCTACACCATCAGAGAACTCAGGTCACAGGGCAAACTGTCACTCCAAAATCTAGAGGGAGACAGGCACTTCAGAGATATACATCTAAGAGCTGCTTACCTGGAGCAGAGGCCACAGAGCTAAAAGTTGGTAGAAACACTTAAGTAGTGATTTTGATGAATTACTGGAGACTGAGTGTGACTACCTTGAGCAGTAGAGACTTCTGAATTCTGAGGGCCCCAGTTTTAGGGTGACCCTTTTACTGCAGGAATTTCAATAGATTCTCAGGACAGAGATTTAAGAAAGATGTCTCATGGCTCTAATTTTGGAGGGGAAGAAGAATCCATGTAAAATACACCTAGAAACTTCTTCAAACAAAGTAATAATCACCAGGAGAAAAGAGTTTGTCAGATATTTATCCTGGCTGAGAGAAGGAAATTCTTCCCACTCCAGCCAACTTTAGCCTTCTTGTATTAATATTACCTAAGAAGGAAAAACAGAGGTTGGGGCTTCAATGAAATAGATTGGGAATTCTGTAGCCTGAGAAGGGAGTGGGGGATGGAGAGAAGGAAAGCTATATACCATTGGAAAAGGGTAAGAAATGCTTGTACAGCTCACAGTCCTGGCACATATGCCCATTTAGAGACTGAGATTTAACTGGAAGATTGCAGAGCACCCCGACTTCCCCAGACCGTACTGCTGCACCAGCAGGATCACATGGAATAATAGTGAATTACAGCTGAAAGTTCCAAGAACCAGACTCTCTCTGGGAAGTCCAGAGGAGACAAAAATATGGACACTAGAGGAATTTTCAGCCTTTGGTACTTGTAGCTAGAGCAAATAGTAACCACAGCTCAACTCCTAGCTGTAAATCCCCACACTGCAGGCCTATTTACCTCAGTCTGTATTACCCAATACATACTTTTCAACCAAAAATTATGTGGCATGGCAAAAGACAAGAAAAAATACCATCTGAAGATGAAGCAATCATCAGAGCAGACTCAGATATGACATAGATGTTGGAATTACACAGACAGAAAGTGGAAAATAACTGTGATTAATACATTAAGGGCTCTAATGGAAAAAGTAGACAACATGCGAGAATAGATAGGTAATATAAACAAAATGATGGAAACTCTAAGAAAGGAAAAATAAAAGAAATACCAGAATAAGATTAGCATTAATGTCAGAATAAATAAAGAACTCATACAACTTAAAGACAACAAAAAACTACCAAACAACTGAATTTAAAAATGAACAAAGGACGTGAATATATGTTTCTCCAAAGAAGATACACAAATGGCCAATAAGGACATAAAAAGATGCTCAACATCAATATTTATTAGGGAAATGCAAATCAAAACCACAATGAAATACCACTTAAAACCCACTAAAATGGCTAATGCACACACACAATGATTGTAAAAAGTGTTGGCAAGGGTATAGAGAAATTGTTGGTGCATTGCATTATTGGTGAGAATGGAAAAACTACTATTAGCAAATATACACCAACAAACTGGATAACCTAGAAGAAATGGGTAAATTCCTAGAAACATACAACCTACCAAGACTGAATCATGAGGAAATGGAAAATCTAAACAGGCCAATAATGAGTAAGGAGATCGAATCGGTAATCAAAAACCTCCCAACAAGGCAAAGCACAGGACCTTATGGCTTCACTGCTAAAGTCTACCAAACATTTAAAGTACTAATACTTGATGCTTCTCAAACTCTTCCAAAAAATCGAAGAGAATATAAACTCATTTTATGAGGCCAGCATTATGTGAATATTAAAGCCAGATAAAGACACTACAAAAAGAAAGCTACAGGTCAATATCCTTGATGAATATAGATGTAAAGATGCTCTACAAAATAATTGCAAAGCAAATTCAACAGCATATTAAAAGGATCATACACTATAGTTCAACGTATGAAAAGTAATGTGATACAGTTAACAGAATAAAAGATAAAGATCACATAATCATCTCAGTAGATTCAGAATAAGTATTTGATAAAATTCAACACCCTTTCACATTTAAAAACTCCCAACAAAAAATAGTAACAGAGGGAAATTACCTCAACATATTGAGGACATATATGAAAAGCTGACATCTAACATCATACTCAAAAGTAAAAAACTAAAAGCTTTACCTCTAAGGTCAAGAAAAAGGCAAGGATACCCACTTTCACTACTTCTATTCAATATAGTAATTAAAGTCCTGTCCTGAGCAATTTCTCAAGCAAAAATACATAAAATGCATGCAGGTCAGAAAGGAATAAGTAAAATTATCCCTGTTTGCAGATGATATGATCTAATATACAGAAAACCCTAAAGACTCCACAAAAACTATTAAAATTAATAAATGAATTCAGCAAAATAGTAGTATAAAAAATCAACATTGAAATGTCAATTGGATTTCTATACACCAAAAATAAACTATCTGAAAAGGAAATTAGGAAAATAATTCCATTTACAATAGTATAAAAAAGAATAAAATACTTAACCAAGGAGGTGAGAGACTTATACACTGCAAACTACAAAACATTAATGAAAGAAATTTATAATAGAAAAAAATTCTAAAATTCATATGGAATCACAAAGGATCCTGAATAGCCAAAACGGTCTGGATTTCAAAATATAGTACAAAGCTATAGCAATTAAAACACTATGTTAATGGCATAAATACAGACATACAGACCAATGGAATCAAATAGAGAGCCCAGAAATAAATCTACGTATATGCAGTCATCTGATCCTTTTGGCATGGGTGCCAAGAATGCACAATTAGAAAAGGGTAGTCTATTCAGAAAATGCTGTTGGGAAATTGGATATCCACATGCAAAAGAATGGAATTGGACCCTTATCTTATGCCAAAAATTAAATCAATATGGATTCAAAAACTTAAATGCAAGACCTGAGACTATAAAGCTCCTGGAAGAAAATATTCGGAAAAAGATAAGGGGTTAACTTCCAAATATATAAGGAACTCAATTCAACAGCTAAATAAATAAATAAATATATAAATAAATACCTGATTTTTTAAAATGAGCAAAGGGTATGAATAGATATTTCTTCAAAGAAGACATAAAAATACCCAACAGATATATAAGAAGATGCTCAATGTCACTAATCATCATGGAAATGTAAATCAAAACCACATGAAGTATCTCCTCAGACCTGTCAAGATGGCTATTATTAAAAAAAAATTCAGCCTTTAAAAAGAAAGAAATTCTGTAATCAACAACATGAATAAATCTTGAGGATTTTACGTTAAGTGAAGTAAGCAACACATAAACAAATCCTACATGATTCGCTTATATTAGATATCTAAAATAGTCCAATTGAAGAGTAGAATGGTGATTTTCAGGATGGGAGTGAAGGGGAAATGAGAAGTTGCTTATCAATGGATATAAAGTTTCAATAATGCAAGATAAATTAGCTTTAGAGATTTGTACAATGTTGTGCCTACAATTAATAGTATTGTATCATAGCCTGAAAAATCCATTAGGAGGGTAGATGTCACATTAAGTGTTCCTACCACAATAAAATAAAAATAAAAAGTTTAAAAATCAAGCATTGTAGTTCATCAAATTAAGAAATTACAAAAAGAATAAAACCATGTTATCTCAATATACTAAAAAAAAAATAACTCTCATCAAACTACAATTACCAGGAAACTTCCTCAACCTGATTGAGGTAATTTACACAAAACCTACAGGTAATGTCACACTTAATGTTGAAAAACTGAACGCTTTCCCCCTGAAATCTGAAATAAGATGAAGATATCAGCTCTTAACGACTTCAATTCAATGTTATAATGGAGGCGATAAAGCCGAAGGTTTAGTGTTGATAAAGTTGTACAGGAACTGGAATTCTCATACATTAATAGTCATTTAAAATGGTACAGTATAGCCACTTTGAAAAATATTTTGGCATTTTTTTCAAAAGATAAACATATGCCCACCATTTGTTCCAGATGTTCTGCTCCTACGTATTTATCCAAGAGGAAAGAAAGTTTATATTTATACAGTGACTTGTACATGAATGTTCATAACCACTTTATCTATAATAGCAAAAAACTGACACCAACCCAAATCCATCGACTGGTGAGTGTATAATTGTGATGTATCCGTAGTATGTGATACTGCTCACCAATAAATACGAATGAGCTGATGATAACACAGATTACAACAAGACGAATCTGAACGTAATTATGGTGAGTGAAAGAAGACAGAGAAGCAAGAGTGCACACCGATGATTCCATTTACGTAGAATGCCAGAACATGAAAACTAATCTACAGCGATAGAAGACAGACCAGTGACTGCCTGGCTCAACAGGGAGGAGTGGAAAATAATTATTGCTAAGGGGTGACAGGAATATTTTGGGGTGATGGATTTTTTTAATCTTAATTTTTAGTGATGGTTTCACATGTTTATATGCATATCACATATTACACTGTATACCTTAAATAAGTGCAATTTATTTTGCATCAATTATACCTTACTTTGGAATGAGAAACTAGCAATATACATTAAATTTCCTAGAGGAAATTTATTACTTTCTTTTCCAGTGCTTCAGACAAAGACTTGGGGTGTGGCCATCACAGCTGTGATAGCTAAACTGGCCCAAAAGATCTATTTGAACTCAGTGGCAGTAAAAAAATGAAAAATCATTTCACTTGAGAATAATTTCTCTTTTTAACTTCCTGTAGCAATTGCGTCGCCCTTTCTCTCCCTTTTGCCTTTTGATCTCGGAAATGATCCCGCAGGCAGACCCTGAACACTAACCTTGACTGGAACAGCAGGACAATCTCATGT
>NW_012149397.1:1073565-1075214 GCF_000956105.1 Propithecus coquereli | reverse complement strand
ATGTGTAAAACTATGCAGGTAACTAATGGGCTTATTGCAAAACTCCTCAGAAATCTCCTTATTTTAAGGCCTCAAGTAAAAACGATTACTCAAACCTTAACACCCCTTGAAGAATTGAGCTAATTCTCAGATATTTAGAGTTTCCTCTTCCGGCAGCATTTACCTTACATGTATGTGTCTAACCCAGGACATGCTGATGCTCAAGACGGTGATTTTCTTACACTTACCTCTTTGGAATTATTTTTCCATTCACAACTATTTTCTCACAGGGCTGTTTGCATTCACAAGGTACCTGTGTGGGTGAGTTTATGAGTCAGATTTAGACTTAGGTCACTCAAATTTTGCAGGAATCTCCGTTCTTCCAGTTTTTTCATAATAGGAACATCACAAACACCAACTGCCAGACAATGTCCACATGGACAGGTGATCTACATATGTGTCATCTCCCAGGAGATGACTCCCAGCAAAGACTCCACCTTATTCCCTGGGACTGTTTCAAAGCTGAGCCTTGTGCACCCCTGGGTGAGCCTACCTGCCTAAGCTCTAACTCATAGGGCTGAGCAAGAAGTTCTGCAGTTAAAATTTAGTGGACTTTTCTCACATTATTTATTCAACATTTCCAGAAAAAAAATTATTGACTTTGTTGGGTTTTCTTTTCTTTTTTAACCTATAAGAATGTTCTCTCTAATCAGTACTTTTTGCCTGCAAACAAACTGTGACTTCTCAAAACTCTAGTTGATCCATTTGGCTGTGATTCTGAAGATATAGTCTTCTGCTATTTGCATTTAACACGTCCTGTGTAGAAAGTTTTGGCCTTAAAACCTGGCTGGAAAACATTGGCCCCTGTGGACTATACTCAAACCGTTCTTCAATATAAAGAAATATTTGATTGAGAATGGCTTTTACATAGGAAGATCCTAGGGATGGTTGAAGCATGTGAGAAATGATCATTGGTCTGTTGTTAATAAGGAGGAAGAAAATTATCAGGATACAAATTGAACTATTGAGATCTGTCACTGCAAGAGTCAGCTTAGTGTCTTTCCAAATGAGAAAGCAGTCCTCTCAAACTCCCTCACATAGCCTTGAAACATGCCAACAATCTGGGCTTCTACTGTCTAGATGGGGAGAATTCTTTTGAATTCTCTGTACCTAATTTGGAACAATAAAATATAGGCCATTTTTTAGTGTCTGTGTGTAAATACATATGCATGTATATAATATATTATATGTGTGTGGATCATGCAATATTTTTTGAAGTTTTATGAAGTTTAATAATTGCATTACTTAGATTGCAGTTATTTCTAGCATGTTGTGTCAGAAAGCATGCTTAGCCTCTCTGTAAGAGAGAGCCCCAGAGAGCTGGGAACATTTATCTGTGTAGAACCACATGAAGGCTGAATTTGTGGATTTATCATATGCTCAACAATAATCCGGTACTTGGTGAAGGGTATTAAGACACTTTCCTGTGCATTTTTTGCAACTTCATTTGAATTTACAATTATTCCAAAATAAAAAGTTTGAAAAGTAACTGCGAAAAGAAATCTCCTGATAAACATAAAAATAAAATTGGAGACTTTGTCAGAAACGGACTGATAGGCTTTCTGAGGTTGCCTCTTATGGCTGTTGCTTGATTCAAAATTTATTTACTT
>NW_012149397.1:1067958-1071945 GCF_000956105.1 Propithecus coquereli | reverse complement strand
TTTTTTTTTTTTTAACCTTTGGTCAGATTTACCCCTAAGTTCACAGAATTTTGAGTTGCTATTGAATAACATGTTATTAATATTTTAAATTAAACAATTACTTTATTTTACCAATTACTTCATTCCTTTCATGCTAATCCTAAATTAAATAATCTCTCCTCATTGATGTGTGTCCCCTCTGTAAGACACCATGTGGCTATGAATTCTAGGTGTGATCCTGGAGCCTCTATTCTTTTTCTGTGAGCTTACCTACACCATACCGTCTTATGATTCTAGCTTTCTAAGCCTTTATCAGTAAGGCACATCGTCCTAATATATTTTTTCTTCTTCAGATATTTTGTGAGTTTTCTTGTATCTCTTTCTTTCAAATGAATATGAAAATCTGGTTGTCAATGTCCTCACTCAACCTGGTGGATATTTCCACTGGAAAGGCATTGAATACATATATCAAACTGAGGTGTCAGATGCATCCTATGTGGAATTATCTCATCCATGAACATGGATTTGATGTCAAGTTATGAGCATTGATAGCTCAAAAAGATGTGTTTAGGATTTGAGAAGAACATAAATGACTTCACTTCCCACTGAAAGACCCCCCCCCCAAAATTGAAACATATTCAGGGAAAAAAAGTAAATGAAGTTCAAAATATATCTCATGGATAATGCATAGGATACAACCTATAGGGTTGGATCTTAGCCAAGTTTAATCCACCAGAACTTAAAAGGTCTCTAGTTTACACCCGAGGCCCTTTTCAGGCCTGTCAGCCATCCTAAAGTTGGAATGGTTTGGTACTTTGGGCTAGACATTCTTGTTCCCGGATAAGTGCCCACTTTGCTCTACTGGCCTCATCTATTCTAATAAGACCTTATACCGGGAACATCAGAAGGTGCCTCACACAATGGGAATACGGTGTGTGGAGTGGGGAAGGCAAAGGTGGTGAGCTAGCAATTTCAAGGTGTGGGACACATTAGGATCAACCCACTTAGAAAAATGGCCTTAGCAACAATTTCTTTACCAGGAATGCCCTTAGCAAAAACATCCAGGAACAGTGCTCTTGGCATCGACACATTTAAAAACAATGCCTACAGCAACAGGGAATCTTATTAACAATTGCCCTTTGCAACAAATTCCTTAGCAACAACACTCTTAGCATCACCACCATCAGGGGGAATAATGTTTTAGGACAAACATTTTTAGCATGAACCCTCTTGGCCAAAGACTCTTAACAACAGTGATCTAAGCAACAGTGTCATTAGCAAAAATGTCCTCAGCAGCAACACTGTTAGCTATAACCGTTAGCAATAACACATTTGGCTGAAATCAATACTCCTAGCAGCAATACTTTAAGTAGTATTGCCTAAGCAATAATGGCCCTTAGCAACAACTCTCCTAACAACAATAACCTTAGCAACAAATAGCTTAACACGAACACCTTTACCAAAATGTCCTTAAAAAAATCGATCCTTAGCAACAAGGCCCTTAACAAAAATGGCCCTTAGAAACAACAACCATAGACACAACACTCCAGCAATAGTGCCCTTAACAGCATTGTTAGCAATAATGGCCCTTGACAATAATGCCCTTAGCAGCAGCACTATTAGCAACAGTGGACCTTACTGACAAACCTCACAGCAACGATATCCTTAGCATAGTTGCCTGTAGCAGTATTGCCACTGGGAATTACGCCAATTGCAACAATGCTCTTGGCAGCAATGTCTTTAACATCAATTCCCAGAGCAGCAATGCCCTTGGGAACAATGCCGTGTCCATTTAGCTCCATAAATTTCCATGATCCTTTGGAAATGGCCAAACCACAGCCTTTTGAAACCATGGCCTTTTAGACAGTGTATTTTAGCAAATGTGCCCTTAGAAACAATGCCTTCAAAAACCATGGCCCTTAGCAACAACAAAATTAGAAATAAATCCATTAGCAACAATGCCCATGACCATGACCTTTAGTAACACCATTAGTAATGGCACCCTTACCAGTAGCACCTTAGTAAAAATGCCCTTAGTATCAACCACTTAATAATGCTATAGCACCAAAATACTTTATATCAATGACCTTAGCAACAATGGCTCTTGGAGACAATGCCATTCATGGCAATGCCCTTAGAATCCACACCCTTAACATCACCATTAGCAAGAATACTCTAAATAACACTCTTAATAATGTCCTCAGTAAAAACATCATGAGCATTACTCCCTTAGCAATAGTGCCCTATAACCAATGCCCTTAGCAACAGTGCTCTCATCAAAAACTGCCTTACCAACAATGCCTTTAGAAACAATGGCCCTTAGCAAAAACACCCTTTGAAACAATGTCCTAACAACATTGCTATTAGCAACAATCCCTGAAGACCAGCACTCTTGACAAAACAGTATTATTTGCTCTTAGAAGCAATGACCTTAGCAACAATGGCCCCTAAAAACAAAGCCTTGGTCATAATGCCCTTAGCATCAACCACCTTAGTAACAATGGTCTTATCAACAATGACTTTAGCAAGAGTGCCTTTACCAAAATTCCCCTTTCCAACAATGCCCTTTGAAGAAAATACCCTTAAGGGCAGTGCCTTTAGCCACAGTGGCTTTAGCAAAACGGTCCCTTGTCGACAACACCTTATGAACCACCTTAGAAATAGTGTCCTTAACAATAATATATAGCAATATCCTAAGTAATGATGCCCTAAGCAATAATATACTTAGTCATACCATCCTCATTAACAATGTTCTTTGCAACACTGGACTTAGAATTAGTGCCAATAGCAAACAGCACCATTAGAAATCCTGTCCATAGCAATAATACTTTTAGCAACAATAGCCTTCAACAATTATCTTACTAACATCACCCATAACAACGATGCCCCCAGGAACAACATACTTAGAAATAACTTCCTTAGCAACAATGACCTTAACATCAGTGCCAATTCAGATATCACCCTTATCCACAATGGCCCTTAAGCACACTATGTACGGTAACAACATCATTAGTAACAATCACCTAAGTAACCACAGACCTTTGCAACAATGACTTTTAGCAAAAACATGCCTAGCATAGTGTCCTTAATGACAAAGGCCCTTAGAAACAATGTAGTTAGCATCAATGCCCTTGGCAACAGAGCCTTTAGAACAAATTTCTCTTAACAGCAGCACTCTTAGCAACAGTGTCCTTGACAACAACTTACTTAGCAACCATTCCTTTAGCTAAAATGGCCTTTAGTAAAATCACCTTTAACAACAATGCCGTTAGGGAAGATACCATTAGCAAAAATGACCATTAGCAATACGATCTCTCAAAATAATATCCTTTGCAACAATGCCTTTAGCAACAATATCCTTAACATTAGCAAGCCTTAGAAAAAATGATCCTTAACAACAAGGTTCTTAGAATCAACTTCCTTAGCAACAGTGCTTTCAGCAATAGTGCCCTTGGTTACAATTCATTAACAACTGCATTAATTGCAACAAAACCCTTAGTAATGCTCTAACATTAACACCTTTAGCAAAAATGCTCTTGGTAATGACATTCTTAGCACCACTTAATTAACAACAATACATTATATACAATGCACTTAGAAAGACTACTTCCCTAGGAACAACACCCTTACCAACAATTACCTTAGCAATGATGTTCTTAATAACCATGTTCTTAATAACCATGGTCCAACATGTTATATGCAATGCCCTTAGCAATAGTGCCTTTAGCAATATCCCCTTGGTGACAACACCCTTAGCATCAATACCCTTAGCAACAATGGCTTTTAGAGATAACAGCCTTAACAACAATGCCCTCAGCAACAAAGCCCTTAACAACAGTGGGTTTAGAAACAATTATCCTTAGTAGTGATACTCAGAATCAATCACTGGGTTAAATGACCTTAGCAACTGTGTAAATAGTAACGGTGCCCTTAGCAACAATCTACCTAGGAAACACACAATGACTATAATACCACTAGCAACAATGCATTTAACTTCAACACCTATAG
>NW_012149397.1:1057558-1067173 GCF_000956105.1 Propithecus coquereli | reverse complement strand
TTAGAGACAGCACTAGAGGCAATAACTCTGTAAAAAAAAATACTGTTATTAGCAATAGCACCCTTATGAACAATGTGTTTAGCAAAAACACCCTTAGCAATTGGCACCCTTAGCAATAATACATTTAGCAACAGCATTCATAGCAAAATCTTTTTTTAACATTCTTAATATCAAGGCCTTTAAGAACAATGACCTTAACAAAATGGGCCATAACAACAATTTCCTTAAATCCAACACCTTTTTCTTAGAAACAATACCCTTAACACCAATGTCCTTAGCAATAGTGGCCTCTGTTATAGTGGCCATAGCCATAATGTCCTTAGTAACAACACCTTTAGAAAAACATCCTTTGCAAGAGCAACATTAAAACCAATGCCTTTGAGAATAGCATCTTTAAATAAAAGACTATCAGCAACAACATCCTTAGCCACAGCACCCTTGGCAAAAATGTTATTGGCAACTACACTCTTAGCAACAAAGTCCTCAGGAACAATCGTCTGAGAAAAAAAAAAATGCCTTCAGCAATAATTTCCTCAGAAACACTGGTCAAAGCAATTAATACCCTTAGCAAAATGTACTTTGCAAAAGCACCCTTAACATCAGGTCTTTAAAAACAGTGCCCTTACCAAACTTTCTCAACATCAACACCTATCTTAGTCCATTTGGTGTTGCTATAAAGGAATACCTAAGACTGGGTAATTTTTAAAGAAAAAAAAAAGGCTTATTTTACTCACAATTCTGATGGCTGGAAAGTTCAAGATTGGGCAGCTGCACCAGGTGAAGGCCTCAGGCTGCTTCCAGTCATGGCAGAAGGCAACAAGGGGCCAGTGTGAGCGGAGATCACATGGTGAGAGAGGAAGCAAGAGAGAGAAAGATGCCAGGCCCTTTTTAACAACCAGCTCTGGCAGGAGCTAATACAGAACTCGCTCCCCCTGAGGAAGGGCATTGATCTATTCATGAGCGCTCTGCCCCCATGACCCAAACACCTTCCATTGGCCCTACCTGCAACACTTGGGATCAAATATAAACATGAGATTTGAAGGGGACAAACATCCAAACCATAGCAACACCCTTAGGAACAATATCCTTAACAATAATATCCTTAGCAAAAATTCCCTTAACAATAGCTTTCTTAGCAACAGCACACTTACTAACAGCTATCTCAGAAAAAAAATTCATTTTAAGTAACACCTTTAACAATGCCTTTAAGAGTGACAACCTTAAAAATGGCTTCCAGCAAAAATTTTCTTTGCAACCTTTCCTTTAGCAAGAATACTTTTTTTCGACAGTGTCTTTAACGCATTTTGCTTTGCAACATAGAAACAAGTGCACTTAGGGACAGCATCCGTGGCAAAAATATTCTTTGCAACAACATTCTTAATATAAAAGACTTTAACAACAATCTTCATACAAAAGTCTTTGCAAAAACACACTTCGCTTTCTTTCAACAGGATCATAACAACAGCACCCTTGTTTACTGCACTCTTACCAAAACTTGATTTGCAACACTACCCTGAACACCAATGCCTTTAAGAGAAGTGCCTTTAAATATACCTTTAGTAAGCACTTCCTTAGAACAGCATCTCTAGCAACACAGACACACGAGGAAAGTGCCATGTGAAGATGAAGGCAGAGACTAGAATGGTACATCTACAAGCCAAGGTATGAAAGATTTCCACCAACCATCAGAAGCTAGGAGAAAGGCATGGAACAGATTCTACCTCAAAGTGCTCAGAAAGAGCCAACCCTATCAACGTCTTGATTTTGGACTTCTAACCTCCAGAATGGTAAGATAAATTCTGTTGTTTTAAGCCACTTGGTTTGTGGTACTTTGTTATGGCAGCCTTAGGAAACTATAATGTGATGCTCTTAACAAAAAGGCAATGATTTCCTTAGCAACAACACACTTTATCAACAATGACTTTAACGACAGTGGCTATAGCATCAGCTCCCCTGGAGAGAGTAGCCATAGCAAACACACCATTAGCAGCAGTGGCCGTAGCAGCTACACCCTTGGCAAAAGCACCTCAGTACAAATCCCTTAGCAAAGCTGGCGAAAATATGCTAATCAAAAAAGTCCCTTTCTAAAAACTTCTTTGGCAACAACAATCTTAGGAACAAATTTCATGGCAAAAATTCCCTGAGCAACATTGCCCCTAACAATATCACCTTTAGCAATAGGTTTTTCTTAGCAACAGTGGGCACAGCAAATACACTCTTAGGAAAAACTTCCTTTGTAACAGCACAGTTAGCAACACCTTTGAGAACAATGTCCTCATAGCAGCACAATTCACAATTGCAAAGATGTGGAAACAACCCAAGTGCCCATCAATACATGAGTGGATTAATAAAATGTGGTATATGTATACCATGGAGTACTACTCAGCCATAAAAAATGGTGAACTACCTATTGTGTTATCCTGGATGGAGCTGGAGCCCATTCTTCTAAGGGAAGTATCACAAGAATGGAAAAACAAACACCACGTGTGCTCACCATTAAATTGGTACTAATCAATCAACAACAACAATAGCAACAACAGTGTCTCTAACATAAAGGCCCTAGCAGCAATATCATTAGCAACAACATGGCAACAATAGCAAACTTTATTTGTAAGCATACTCTTAAGAGTACTGCCTTCAAGAACAATGCCCTGAACAAAAAGACCCTGAACAACAACCTTCTCAACAATGCCCACTATTAGTTCAGTTTTTAAAAGCTTTGCAATGACATTCTAGTTTGCCATACCTATGTGCCTCACATACCCTAGTCTGAGACCTGGGCAAAAGTCTACCTCATAGTTCAGTTCTCAAAGCATTTGTTCTGTTTGTTAGAGTTGGTTTTGTTTCACACATGCATAGCTAAGAAATAAGCACAAGCAAAGAACTTCCTTCTCTGTTTCTCCTATCTGTGATCCTCCACCCATATTCTTTTTCCCAGGGGTACCTTTTCCTGGTGTTCTAGCTAGAAAGCTCTGTGTTACACACTGCTTGCAACTAGGCCAACCTTGGAGACATGCACTGAGATAAAAGCATGTGGGGCCACCACAAATGTCCTCACAGCTTTTATTACCTCTTCTTGGTGTAGGATTAGGGGAGCCAAGGAGGACTTTTCCCCACAGAGGCCTCCTTACTGCCCCGAAAGAGTCAAAAGGGCTTTTACACAGCGGCTGCCTCTATTTCAACAGTAGAGAAGTTTGGGGGCATCATCTCATTTCTGGCATTTGAGAGCCAAATTGCTCCACCTCATGAGTCTGTTTCCACCATGCTGGAGTGGGGAACTTCCATTTATTGCCTGGTGCTAGGGTATCAAAAGGGTTCTAGTCTTTGAAAGTCAAAAATAATCCCATACTGTAGGGAACCCCCGCTCCCGGTACTCTCAACAGAGGGTAGGTTTCTATTGGAGCTTTCTCTGTGCCTGTTTGTAGTTCTGGTTTCAGGCTGTTTCACAGCTCAAGTCTGAATACATAAGAGGAAAGAAAGAGAAGGTGGAGGAGGAGCAGGAGGAGGAGAGGAATGAGAAAAGAGGAGAAAAGGAAGGAGGGAAGAAGGAAGGAAGGATGGAGGGAAGCAGGGAAGGAGGGAAGGAGGAAAAGAAGAAGGCAGGGAGAGAGGGAAGGAAGGAGGGAAACCAAGTTGGGGAACTCACTGCTAGGTCATCCTTTAAGCCCTGAGCTCTGTACCAAGTCCACCTACTCTTATTCAACTTTCAGAGTCCTCTGATAGTAGCATTACGTATTTTGTTCATGATTTTTAGTTTTAATCATTAGGAGATAAGGTGGAATGTATTTACTGTATCTTAACCAAACTAGAACTCTCCAGTTGGGATATGTGAAACCGCAATTCCAAAATGTCCATGTTAAAATTTTGTAGCAAATGATTAATGTGACCAAAACACTTAGGGAAAAAATATCAAGGCAGTAATTCTAATGATACCAGCTATCACTTTTTTGTCAATGCTTAATATTTTCATTTCAAATTTTACATATATGTAAATATATAGTATATATAGAGAAAGGGGATATAAAAAGTATTTTAGAAGAAAATGCAGTGTTATTTAATATCAAAGAACACATGTACAGCTCTTACTGTTGTAATTATAGAAAAAAGATCTCTTTTGTCATTAAAGAGCATTTTAGTTTTTAATGTATTTTCCTTCTTTTGTTCAGCTACTCAAATACTCAAAAAGTAGCAAGCTTCCCTAATATTTACTTAGTGGAGGGTGTTTTAGGTTTCTAACTTATTAGATTGTTTATGATTATCATAAAATTGAGAGCTTCGATATCAGAAAAGATACTTACATGTCAAAATTGCTTATGAATGTTCTGTCATGTTAAAATTGTTCCACTATCATATAGAAATCAAAAATTCCTCTAGTCTATGTAGATATCACTAGAATATATTGGTTGAACTTTGAGAAAACAAAAAATCAAACATATTTTTCTTCATGGTGTTAACTTTAAAGCAAGTTTAATTATCTGTAATTTATCTATTGAAATTTAATGCAGTGATTTTATTTATAACATTTTTTAAAAGGTACCATTTTCATTGAATGTGTGTAAGCACTAGTAACATTGGTATGATGCTCACCTTTTGCACAGCACTGAAAAGATCTGATTATTATGTGGGGAAAGAGTGAGCCAATACAGCCTTTCAACATTTAACTAGGCTATTCCCAATGTCTTGGTGGGTGAATGGACGAAGAGTGAGGCCCTGATTGATGTTTCTGCAATTGCTTAGAAAATATGGACACCCTAGTAAATTACTCTTTTTTGACCATCCTACCAGGTTCCTTAAATATCTTTATCCCTTTACTGAGCAGCAGTTTGGATCAGAAAAAATGAGCCATTCCTGATGATGCTCAGATACAAAAAAGCTTTGGGGAGAAAGATATGGTTTCCAAGTCCTAGGGGGAGAGCCCACATTCAGGGAAGATCCCTGATGGTAGAGTTCCCTGAGTATTCCTGCAGAAATCAATGGTCACCAGGCTTCCTTGTTTTTAATCACAAGGTACACGAATCATTGCAGGAAACAAACAAAATGGACCAAACACAGAGGAAGGTGGAGATGAAAAGGGTAAGACCCAATTCTAGAGACAGTATTCGTGCCCTGGAGGCAGCTGTACACAAGGCCTGTCCTTGAGCATTTTTGTTATATGTGTTAAAGTAGGTTTGAATTGAGCCTTTGTCATTTACATCCAAAAATGTCCTGGCTATGTTCAGCGAATGTGTCTATTCTCTGAAAATTCAGGAATAGTAATATAGTGACCTATTATTTAATTCTTTAATAATATAAATTTCAGCTTCAAGAAAAAGAAATGTTAAATTCTAATGACTATTTCTCCTGAAAATTTTTCTGGTACTTAAAGATATGAAAAAATTATAAAGAACAAGTATATTAGCTTTATATCCTGTCTAGTCTATATACCATCTTTTCTAGCTTTAGACTACTAAACATAGTCTCCACAATGAAAAAATATAATTGTTTTTGTCCATTTAATAAACTATTTGCATCAGTGATGGCCTGCATATTCTAATAATTTTCTCCAAATAAATTGGCCAAATCTGCTGCTAATTTTTACCATATATGTTTATTTCATAATTCCATGTCTAATTTTATCCTTTCTGCTTCATCCATAAACAGGTAGTTTTTGCCTTACTGTGTATTTTGCTTCATTTTATCTATAAAGCTATTGTCCAACATCTTGCATACAAAATCTGACTTTTCTCCCACACCTCACAATAATCTTGTGGAAATCATAGAGCACATAGGCTTAATGCTAAAATGGTTATAAGAACAATTTTCTTTAGTCCACAGTCATCTGTATGAATACAAAATTCCAATCTCTATTTTGTATCTATTTTTAACACAAGTGTTTTGGCTCATCATTGCTATTTCATTATTAACTCTTTTTTTTTCATTATTAACTCTTAAATTAAAAACTTAACATGGTGCTGAATAATTGTGAAATATTCCATAGAGAACTACCATTAAAATAATACTGATTTTAATTGTATTTTACCACTTCATTTCACAAATCAATACAAATTTTCTTATTTCTTTAAAAAGGGATGTACTTATCAATTCAAGGCAAATAACTGTCAAATTAAGTCACTGTCCATGTACACATCTTTTAGTGAACACAAGTTGAGAATTTAGTACTGAATTTTAAAAGGTTTAGTTTTTATCTAGGTTTTAAAATTTTATTTTTCTTAAGTCTCAGAACTCTGAAACCTTCAAGACAGGAAATTGACAGGGATCTCTGAGTTAAAAAGAACATAGAAAGTAAAAAAGGAAATACTAATGTCATTCTTAACTTTAAGGTAGTCAGCGAGGTGAGAATATTGATGTGGAGACGGATACTGAATGTAAGAGAGGTTGGCATAAGTCAGGGTGCTGTGTGCTGTATTCACCAGCCTCTTAGGAACAGTTCAAAACTGGTTTATCTTTTTAGATTCCGAAAATCATAAGAATAATAAGCTTTTTAGTTGATTATAGTCAACTGAAAGTTGGTCTAAGAGAAAAAGTTCGCTTACTGTTAATTAGTTTAATCTTTCTGTAAATCTGCTCCAAAAGCAAGATTGAATTAAATAATTGTGGTAATTATTTTTTTTTCCTTTTAGTACGTGTGTCCTGACTATAATAATGTCCTTATCTGACAGCTAATTCCACATCGCTGGGCCCTGCCCACCATGTTTGTATTACGCCCAACACCTGAGCTGATTAGATTAAAGGGGAACAACTGACCCAAACTGGGCTGACCACATTTCCTCTCTAAAATCTGGGAAGTGAAATTGAGAGATAGTGCTCTGTCCTTATAAGTCATTTTTATACTACTTAGAGTATTTCAATTTGGGATCTCTGGTGCTTCCATATTTAACCAGAAGCTTGGAAAAGCAGATATATCCAGTCTGTTGAAGAAAAAGGTGCAGCAATGTGGGGAGAGAAGTCAAGAAAAGAGATTACAGGGCCTGGCGAGAGATGTACTTAGATTTCCTGTGTCTGCTCATTGAGTTCTTTCCAGGCCTTGGTTCCAGTTCTTCTTGAAGCTCCCATGTTCCTACCTTTAGAATAATGGGTCCTATTTTAGAGTTGGTTATACACCAAACAAAAGAATGATACAGGAATGTAAGTAGAAAATTCTTCGAAATAGAAAAGAAACTTAATGATACCTCATAGGCCATTCATATTCATTTTCCTCTGCCCCATCTATATGGATCACTTAAAAGTCTCTAAGCATAGCCTATTTATTTTTTATTAAATAATGTGTTTTAAAAGGGCCAAAAGCTAAACCTTGAGAGAATACCAAGGCAAGATCTGACAGGATCACAGAGTCTTATTGCCGAAGGTGCACAGACCCTTCCGTGAGCCCCCTCCGCGTGCTCAGCTGTCATTATGGTGTGAGGCCTGGTGCAGAGATTAATATGACAAGGTGTCAACTCACAGCCAACTAGAGGGAACAGACTGTAAGCAAATGATTAGAGTGTAGAATGTGCCATAATGGAAGCAGTTAGGGGTGTTGTGGGAGCACAGTGGATGGGGTATCTACTAGCTTTGCTTTGGAGGGTGAATTACAGCAGTGTTGAGGACTTCAAAGAGGGGGTGTTTTTTCTTGGAACTGTCAAGGATAGAAAAGGGTAGAACATATTAATATTTCAAAATATGGCCTGCAGTAGATGAATGTAAGAGTCGAGCAGTTGGGGACATGCTAGACTGAGGGGAGGCCATGGGCAAAGGCAGGAATGTGAAAGTAGTATGCGGTATTTGGGGGCACCATAGTTGTTTCAGAGTGGCTGTGACTCAGGGGCCACAGGGTGGCACAGTGTGTCGTGGAGATGGAACTGGCATAGAGGCAGGGACTGAGGAACAAAGGACCTTCTTACAGGGTTACCTCTTACAGGGTTTAGACTTTTCCTGCAGGTAATAGAAAATCACTGTTTGAACACACTCTCAGACCACTTTGAGAGCAAGCACATTTCATTTTTAAGAATACTCATTCTTCAGCCTGTCTTGTATTTGTCTGCAGTACAACTTCCTGTAGCTCCATCCACTGATTACAGACCTGCTTAGGGTGAGTCTAACACCTTCTTCATGTGATAATCCTGTAGAATTTAAAGTTGACCATTCTGCTTTTCCCTGAGTTTTCTCTCTCCTGTGATTAGGATCTTCCTCTCTGTCTGATTCCTGGCATGACAGGGTCTAAGGCCCTTTATCCTTCTCTTGACAGATTCCAGTTTGTTGATATCTTACTGAATTTACGACAGCTGGAACTAAGCTCAAGGTCCTCAGCGTGGTCCTGCACAATGCTGGGGCCGGGGCACGCTCACTCGCCGCAAACTCTCTAAGACAAGAGGTGACCTCATCAGACCACAGGCTTCTATTGAGGCAACAGGGGCATAAGCTCAAGTCACTTTAGTTGAAAAGCTTTATTCTAAACTTGTGTATTTTAAAACTAAAGTGTCAGGCTATATTTATTGCCATCTTATTTGTTTAGAGAAGTGCTTTATTCCTCTCTATTAAGGTAGTTTTAAGTTTTATCTCTTCATCTTCCATAGACTGTTCCTTCCAGTTCTGAGTTAGCTGAGAATTTCATTTCAATCCTCATCCAGATCAGTCATAAGAGCTGAATAATTCAAATTCCTCTCTTTCCTACTTCTCTGTCACACCCATGGCCGATCACGTGCAGTATGCCACTGGGATGGGGATATGTGTGCAAGGTGCACGGTGGAGTAGAAGCAATGACAGTGGCTGGGACAGGAGTGGGTTAGCCACTTCATCATCATCTCCCTGTCTATTCTTTAATGCATAAAACTAACCTTTTTTCAAAGGTTTGTAAATAATTCATGCAGATACAAGATGTGACTCAGGTCATGTTCCTTCCGATCACATTACCACCAAAAGCAGTCTTTGGGGGTCTTCAGATGGTAACAACACCAAGAGTTGGCATATGTTGAATTCTCTAGTATGTATGTCAGTCTAAGGAGAGAAGCTGTGTAGAACCCAGAAGCGTGCCCATGCAGCTTCAAATAGCACAGCAGAATACAACACAAGAGGTGGCTTATTTGAATTTTTGCTGAAGTTGTGAAAAAATATTCAAGAACTAATAAATATGATAGTTTAAAAAAGAAACGAGGAAAGAACTTTATATATCATAACTAAAGAGGATTTATCCCAGATATACAAAGCTAGTTCAACATTTAAAAATCAATTCATGTATTCTGTCATATAAATGGCTAAAGAAGAAAACCATATGATCTTACCAATACATGCATAAATAGAATTTGACAAAAATCTAACAACCATTCGTAATAAATACTCTCAGCAAACTAGCAATAGAGAGAAACTTCTGCAATTAGATAAAAAAAAATCTACAATTAACATGATACTTAAATGTGAGAAACTAGGTACTTTCCCACTAAGATCAGGAACAAGGCAAGGATGTCTTCTTTTACCACTCTTATTAACTTTGTGAAAATTCTTACTCATGTAATAAGACAAAAAAGAAATACAAGGTATACAGATAGGAAAGGAAGTCATAGATCTGTCTTTGTTCATAGATGCTATGACTGTGTATACAGAAAATCTCAAAAGGAGGGCCGAATATGGTGTTTTACATCT
>NW_012149397.1:1054359-1056493 GCF_000956105.1 Propithecus coquereli | reverse complement strand
CATAAATGACACTGTTAAAAGAATGAGAAGATGAGACAAAGACTGGGAGAAAATATTTGCCAAGATATATCTGATAAAAGGCTAGTTCCAAAATATACAGAAAACTCTTAAAACTCTGCAATAGTGGGCAAAAGTCTGAACAGACACCTGACCAAAGAAGATATACAGATGGCAAATAAACATGAAAAGATGCTCAACATCATACGTCATTAGGGAATTTCAAATTAAAACAACAGTGAGATACCACTATGTACCTCTTAGGATGTTCAAAATCCAGAATGTTGACAACATCAAGTGCTGATGATGTTGTAGAGTATTAGGAACTCTCATTCATTGCTGAGAGTACAAAATGGTACAGCCACTTTGGAAGACAATTTGGCGGTCACTTACAAAACTAGACATAGTCCTATCATATAATCCAGTCACAAAAAGATATAGAGGAACCTTAAATGCATATTTGTAAATGAGAGAAGCCAGTCTTACAAGGCTAAATACATTACAATTACAAATATTTGGCATTCTGGAAAAAGTGAAACTATGTAGAAAGTGAAAAGATCAGTGGTGACAAGTTGTGGGAAGGGAGGGAGGAGTGAGTGCTTTCTGTTAATTTTCCTGTAATCCCAAAACTTCTCTAAAATCTAAAGTCTATTAATTAAGAAAAATTGAGATTCTTCTCCCCTCTACATGTGGCAAACTTGTTGGGAAGAGAAGAGGAAGGGGTAGAATGTTATTTGTGTCCCACACTTTTGCTTCTAATAATAATGAGCTGGAAAGTCCCTGTTAAAATGACAGGCTCTGTGGCTTGTGATATTGCTGAGACCCCTCTCCCACAGCCTGGGCGTTAGGTCTGGGTGGCCACCTGTGTTCATTTCCAAGTGTCTCATTTCTACAAACTCATCAACCCATAGGGGACTTAGACCCCACACTGATCTTGAGAATCCTTTGGCCCTACTACCCCTGGGGTTTCTCACTGGTCTCTTGCTCCTCATCCCACTCTCCCTCTTCCCTTTTCTTCTTAAGAAAGTGTGTTCCAGCAAAGGGCAGTAGGTGGATTGCTTTGAGAACATTTATTTTCTAATGTAGGCTGAGCATCGATTTTGTCTCCACTTTCTTTAAAAACTGCAGAGTTTTATGATGATGATTTTTGAAATCAAGTTTTCTATTAGTGATGAGAAAAGTAAACATAAACATTGATTGCTACAATCTCGTCACAGACGCCCTTGGTCGGTTCTCTTAAGAACTCCAGTAACTTGGAATTACTGCCTAATATTTTCTTCATGAGATTAATAAAAAGTAAATACATTAGATTCACCAAATTACTATTAGATTCATTAGATCATAATTTGTTCATTTTATTTATTCAATAAACAATTACCGAAGAGCTGTCATACGGCAGAAATTGGGTCGGTTGTTGAGAATTCAGAGGTGGAGACAGAGCTCTTGGCCTAATGGAGTCCTGATTTCAGTGATGATTAAATTAAGGCAATTTCTGCAAAGATGTGTGTTTTCCCTCCCTCCAGCATCCTGGCTGAATCCGGGTGATTGTGTTCTTTTATAGTGGAGCTACTCCGGATTCCTGTGATAGCATTATTCATTGAACGTGAATAATGGATTGGCTATTGACAATTCTGTAGAGCAGGGTTGACTATTAGCAAACTTGGAGTCCATGGAAGGATGTCAGTTACTGGAATGTCAAAAGGATTTATCAATGAAGATTTCTCATAATAAGGCGATACAATGACGCATGTAATGAAAAATATATTATTGTGAATCTATAACGTGACTTTTTATTGTTTTTAGCAGTAACTTAAAAATATAGTACAGCACAGTGTAACCATGTAGGTGCTTCTACTTGTCTGGCTTCTCCTTGCACTACCCCTCGGACTCCTTTAAACTGCGGGTGATCCACTGAGGGTCTCTCTCCTCTCTCCTTTCTGTCTTTGATTACATATCTACCATAATCTGAAATGCCCATTCTAACTTCAGCTGCTGTTACTAGCTGTTGTATCTCCCTATTTTACTTTTCATAGCAATTTTCCTTATCTGAGATTATCTTGTTTGTGTATCTAGCTGATTTCCTGTCTCCCACACTAGAATGTAAACTCTTTTAGAACAAGATTTGTCTGTCTTGTTC
>NW_012149397.1:1047794-1052944 GCF_000956105.1 Propithecus coquereli | reverse complement strand
TGGCTACGTTAAGGAGCTGGAGCTGACACTAACGAGCAAGCAATATTAAAGGGGCTCTTTCCATTGGCACGAGGTAATCTTAAATTTATTTTAGGTTTAAAAATTATACTAGTGAAGATATTCATAAAAATTCAAAATTATAGGAACATGTGACTCCTTATAACATTTCAGCAGTGGTTCCAAAACTTGGAAGCAAGTAAAATGTCCTTCAATAGGCAAATGAATAAACAAACTGTGGCACACACATATTATGGAATATTGTTTAGCAATAAAAAGAAACCAACTATCAAGCCATGAAAAGACATGGAAGAATCTTAAATGTATATTGCTGAGTGAAAGAAGTCAGCATGGAAAAGTAGTCAGAATCATACAATATATATGCTGATACTGTTTTTCCAGGTATACTATAAACTCCATGTAGGCAGAGTGTATTCCCATATCTTGTATAATGTCTTTCATGTATTTGTTTAATAAATACTCATCATTATAAATATTCACAGATAAATATACAGAATAAATGTATTATAATCTACCTTGTATCTAAATTATACCAATATAATTAGAGAGATTTTAACACTTTTGAGTAACTCAATAGGAACAATCTATTAAATAACATAGAAAAAAGCATCATATTTAAATGAAATAAAGAAACTGTCAAATCATTAAATCCAAGTCCTTTATTTCATAGGCCAAACACTACTGCTCTTATAGCTTTAGAAAATCTTAATTGCACATATGTGCTGGCTGTCACATAATAAAAGAAGATACTACTTTCAAATTCAATAAAATTTATTTCAATAGTCAATAAAATTTCAATATTATGAAAAAAAATGTTGAGCCAGTACTAGGGCGACTGCATGTGTACATAGTGTGATTTCCTGTGCACAGAAGTTTGACTCTCTCATCCTCATGCAAATACGTTTCATCCTATGACTGATGGGCTTTTTGTTTTATAATTGTGACCTCTGTTAACACTGGGCTTTCTGTTCAAGCTGGTTGACTAACCTCTCCACTCCCACCATCTCGCAGAATCCCACTGAAATAACAGCAAATACAAACAAAAGTAATGCATTCATACAAACACTACAGGGGTGGAGAGGCTTGGGTAGCATACAGAACATTTATGCACAATTGCAGAAGAAAAATGACACGTGAGTTCGTTTTGTTTTAAAAACCACAGCTCAGAGCCCTTGCAGGAACTGGTTGCAGTGTCTATGGAGCTATGTTTCTGCAGTGATGAAAAAACTCTGGGCTCAGAGGGGGCAAGCATCTGGAAGAACTTTTTTTTCTTTTATTTTTCCAGCATCCCTTCCTTTATTGGTGCATCAGTGAGCACAGTACCACGGGCCAATGACATTTTTCATTTCCGTTGGCAGTGTCTTTGAGAGCAAATTGCAAGATTTTGAAGGCTTCTCTGAGTCTTCTACTGATATTTAGCTCAATTTTGACAAGTATATCTTACTACTGCAATGTGTTAATGATCAATGAGTGTGTCAAATAATGACATCTTTACTGCAGGAAATTATGGGGTAATGCAGACATAATGCCTGGTATTATGACAAAAAGTGATTGATTTTGTCATCAAAATTGAAGTGTTCCTCTGGCTCAACTTGTTCTTTGCACATCTTCCTTAAATGTGACAAGCAGCGATAGCAGAGATGCTGCCTTCAGTACAAACTGTTGATTATTGATTAAACAGACTACACTTGGATGGCCTAAAATCCTAAAACCTCTGGTGTAATATAACACATAAAAGTGTTTCAGATTCACCGGAGCTTAAGATGGCTCACTGAGATTGTTCTGCTAGGCATGTTATGTGTCCTAGTCCATTTCGTGTTGCTATAAAGGAAATACCTGAGGCTGGGGAATTTATAAAGAAAAGAGGTTTATTTGGTTCACAGTTCTATAGACAGTACAAGAAGCATCGCACCAGCATGTTCTCCTGGCCAGGGCTTCAGGGAGCTTCCAGTCAAGGCAGAAAGTGAAGGGGGAACAGGTGTGTCACATGGGGAGAGAGGGAGCAAGAGAAAGAGGGAGTTGCCAGGCTCTTTTAAACACCCAGTTCTGGCATGAATTAATAGAGGGAGAACTCATTCATTACCTAGGGGAGGGCACTAAGCCATTCATAAAGGATCTGCCCCCATGACTCAAACACCTCCCACTTGGCCCCACCTCCACTGGGGATAAATTTCAACATGGGATTTGGAGGGGACAGATATTTAAACCATATAAATAGGAATCTTTCTCAATGTGGCAGTTCGTGAGCTGAATCAATGGTTCTACACCCCAGGCATAATATATATTTAATTTTATCAATATTTTTTTCTTTTAGAGATAAGGACTCCCTATGTTGCCCAGGCTGGAGTGCAGTGGGACCGCAAGAAATCCTCCCACCTCAGCCTCCCGTTTAGCTGGGACTACAGGTGGGCACCACTGTGCTCAGCCCAGGTATTTTTGCAACGTCCCTCTGCTTATTAGTCTAGTCCCTACATCTACACAAATTACATGGTCAATGGGAGTCTATTTCTCTTGTGTCTTCCAAAACTATTTTACATTACCCCATACAAATAACATCTTCCAGCGAATCTTCCTCATTTGTAAAAATGAAGTTTTAAAAATTGGCAAATAAAACGACTACTTTAAGAATTTTCCTTTATTTAAAAACAATAAATGGTTAGGAATTTATATAATAATGCAAACAGTTGCATTTATAGCCACAGTCCTTTGCTCATTTTGCATGAGGCTACCGTTAACATCGTATGTAAATAACAATCTGTTGTTCCTGGAAGGAACTTAATCGATATATATGTTATATGTGTTCCGACTGTTGTGCTAGCCTGCCTTTCTCTCATCTACCCCACTCCCTCTAGCCTCCCTGTTTCCTGAGACACAACAATATTGAAATTAGGCCAATTAATAACCCTACAATGGCCTCTAACTGTTCAAGTGAAAGGAAGGATCATGTATTTCTCACTTTAAAGTGATTTAAATTTAAATCAAGTGATTTTGATTTAAATCAAAAGCTAGAAATGATTAAGCATAGTGAGGAAGGCATGTTGAAAGCCAGACAGGCTAAAAGCTAGACCTCTTGCACCAAACAGTTAGCCAAGTTGTGAATGCAAAGAAAAAGTTCTTGAAGAAAATTAAAAGTGCTACTCCAGTGAACACATGAGTGAAAAGAGAGTGAAATAGACTTATTGCTGCTATGGAGAAAGTTTGAGTGATCTGGATAGAAAAATCAAACCATAAAATAAGATAAAATAAAATAAAATAAAGCTACAACATTCCTTGAAGCCAAAGCCTATCCAGAGCCAGGCCCTGTCTTCAGTTTTGTGAAGGCCGAGAGGAGTGAGGAAGGTGCAGAAGAAAAGTTGGAAGCTGTTAGAGGTTGGTTCATGAGGTTGAAGGAAAGGAGTCATCTCTATAACATAAAAACGCAAGGTGAAGCAGCAAGTGCTAATGTAGAAGCTATTAATACAAGTTATCCAGAAGATCTAGCTAAGATAATTGGTGAAGGTGGCTACACTAAACAAGAGATTTTCCATCAGCCTTCTGCTGGAAGAAGATACCATCTAGGACTTTCATAGCTAGAGAGGTGAAGTCAATGGCTGGCCTCAAAGCTTCAAAGGACAGGCTGACTCTCTTGTTAGGGGCTAATGCAGCTGGTGACCTTAAGTTGAAGCCAGTGATCATTTACTATTATGAAAATCCTAGCATCCTTAAGAATTATGTCCACTGACAGATGAATGAATAAAGAAAATATGGTACAATGGAATGTTATTCAGTCTTTAAAAAGAGGGAAATTTCTATCATTTGTGACAATATGGATGGACTTGGAAGACATTAAGCTAAGTGAAATAAGCCAGGCAGAGAAAGAGAAATAGTGAATGATCTCTCTTATACATGAAATCTAAAAATAGCAAAGTCATAAAAGCTGAGAATAGATTAGTGGTCACCAGAGCCTGGGGGTAAGGGAAATAGGGAAATGTTTGTGAAAAGGTGCAAAATTTCAGTTAAATAGGATGAATAAGTTCTGGAGATCTAAAGTGTACAACATAGTGATGATAATTAATAATACTGTATTGTGTTCTTGAAGTTTGGTAAGAGTAGATCTTAAATGTTCTCACCATGAAATTAAATAAAGTAAAATAAAATAAAAGATAGGGCAGGGGGAGGGGGGAAGAGGGAGGAGGGGACGGGTATTTGTATACACAAGGAGTGCAATGCGCACCACTCAAAGGATGGACATATTTGAAACTCGGACTTGGGGAGGGGGGATCAAGGACAACATACGTAACCTAAACATCTGTACCCCCATAATATGCTGAATGCTATAAAGGAAATACCTGAGGCTGGGGAATTTATAAAGAAAAGAGGTTTATTTGGTTCACAGTTCTATAGACAGTACAAGAAGCATCGCACCAGCATGTTCTCCTGGCCAGGGCTTCAGGGAGCTTCCAGTCAAGGCAGAAAGTGAAGGGGGAACAGGTGTGTCACATGGGGAGAGAGGGAGCAAGAGAAAGAGGGAGTTGCCAGGCTCTTTTAAACACCCAGTTCTGGCATGAATTAATAGAGGGAGAACTCATTCATTACCTAGGGGAGGGCACTAAGCCATTCATAAAGGATCTGCCCCCATGACTCAAACACCTCCCACTTGGCCCCACCTCCACTGGGGATAAATTTCAACATGGGATTTGGAGGGGACAGATATTTAAACCATATAAATAGGAATCTTTCTCAATGTGGCAGTTCGTGAGCTGAATCAATGGTTCTACACCCCAGGCATAATATATATTTAATTTTATCAATATTTTTTTCTTTTAGAGATAAGGACTCCCTATGTTTCCCAGGCTGGAGTGCAGTGGGACCGCAAGAAATCCTCCCACCTCAGCCTCCCGTTTAGCTGGGACTACAGGTGGGCACCACTGTGCTCAGCCCAGGTATTTTTGCAACGTCCCTCTGCTTATTAGTCTAGTCCCTACATCTACACAAATTACATGGTCAATGGGAGTCTATTTCTCTTGTGTCTTCCAAAACTATTTTACATTACCCCATACAAATAACATCTTCCAGCGAATCTTCCTCATTTGTAAAAATGAAGTTTTAAAAATTGGCAAATAAAACGACTACTTTAAGAATTTTCCTTTATT